>NW_027040773.1:6247500-6847500 GCF_037179485.1 Ochlerotatus camptorhynchus
TTATTGCATATCATAATCACAGCCAAATACCATTTCCATATTCATGATAGACCGCTCACGGTCGGCACTCCGTTTTTGCCATATCACCTGAAATTTCACAAAAAACAACAGAGGAATGGGACTACCAAACATCCTCATTATGACTGGTGATCTAAAACCTTTTTTCCCTCTATTCGAGACAGGTGCGACCAGGTGTTTGATCTATTGTGGTATACCTCCGTAGTGCTTGTTGTTTTACTCAATCATAGCTCATAGCCTAGTTAGTAAAGGGACGGTATTACCAAGCCGGAGGCGGCGGGTTCGATTCCCGGTCCGGTCGAGGGAATCTTTCGGGTTGGAAATTGTCTCGACTTCCCTGGGCATAGAGTATCATTGTGCCACATAATATACAAATTCATGCATTGGTAGTGGCATCGAAAGATCTCAATTAATAAATGTGGAAGTGCATTTAGAACACTAATTTGAGAGCACGCAATAAGCTAATATGCGCTAGGCAATAAGCTTGAAATGCGAATAAAAAGAAGAAGAAATTTTACTCCATCACTATTGAGAAATGATGAAGTATTCTGTTTTAATACAGTTGTCAATCTTGCCTGTACATCCGACTCTATTCGTAAGGTTCCGCTTTCTATTTACTTCGGAGTGTTGACAGTCAAAAACGGTTTTTTTCGCAACAAAATCAAGCAATATCACCGATAATGACCATGCATCAGAATCCTAGTCGTAACCACTTTAAATTAGGGAACAGCGAACAAAAGATTAAGAATCACGTAGATGAAAAACAACTACCTAACTCATTTTTTCCTTAAGATCACCCACGGTGGAAAAAGCCGAATCTTGTCACTATCAACAACGCATAAACAGTAGGGTGGCCCAAAATAGCATTTTGTCAGCAAACCAGGGGGCTCATCCTCCACATGATAGCGTAGGGCGTCAGAAACAAACTTTTGTATGACGGCAACTCTGGGAAATGTTGCTTCGAGTTGCTAATTTGCGTTTTATTAAAAAAGTCCCTTTTTCTTAGCTTATTTCAAAAAATATTTGTAATTCTTTCAAATCTAGTGAAACCAACCCATTCAATTTTTTTTACAAATTCTTCAGTGTCCAAACTATACACCCAACCGGTGGATGTAAGATTCGCTTACAATTATGTGGGATTCATCATCAGAGGATGTAAGTGGAGACCGCATGAACCGAGGATGTGATATACCTAGCTGCGGTCCAATGCAAGAAAATTGGAGACCGAAAAATGTATTAGTGAGGTAAATTAATTATGTCGAAAAAAAATAGGAAACGTTACCGACTGGACTTGAACAACGAACGTTGCGGTTACCAGACCTGTGCTTTCTCCACTGCTCTCTCCATGCCTCTGAGTATGAATAGCGTAAAAGCAAACAAGAAGCGCTCATGCTTTTTCTGCTGGAGAGATTCGAGGCAAGTGTGTGCGTCGTTCTACCATGTTATACATAAAAATCAAGGCAAATGCTTGCTTGTGTAGGTGAAAGCACAGACAGAACACGAAATAAAAAAGGCAAAAAACCATTACATCGCCTGCAAGGTCAACTTCTAACATTCGCTGCGATGTTCATGAACAGAGGATGATAGGAAATGGAACTAACATTCATTGGAATAGATTTTTGGTTTGCGTGTAGGAAAAAAAATTGTCTCGATTTGTTTTGTGTCTAATTTTGATATTACAATTTTCTTAATTCTCTAAAACAATAATTTTTTTGGTACTTAATGACATTTAATCATTGAAATTGAGGTTCAAACATAGCGCTAGTATCAATCTAATAGAATAGAAAGATGGAAAATTTTATCACGAACAACTTTGTCAAAAATTATCTTCTCTTAAAACCTCGCTGAGATATTTACGATTTACTGAAGGAATAGAACAATACATTTTTGTTTTCATAATTCTTCATATATTTACTATGGCAGGTTGTGTTTTCATCATGATAAACCTTATTAGTGTTTTCAGCTGATATACAATCAGTTAGAGAGGTCTCTAAAGAATTATTCTGAAATTTCTTTATCCTAGCTACGGCCAATATTGGTTGATGTTTGATCATTAGTTTCACGATACTCGTTTAATTCCCCTGTCAATCCTATAGGGCACTTTCTGTTGGGTCATTTTAGCTTTGGTGTGTACCTGTGTGTACATAACTTTTATAGGCTACAGTTGCTAAGCAACAGTTGTTTAGTTGTATCAATAATAGACGAGTGCACGGGTGAACTTTTGTTCATCTACTGAAAAAAAAATTGACACAAGCTGCGGGCAGCTGCGATGTGGGTTCTCTACAGGTGTGGAGAAAGAAAACTAGTTGACGCAGCTTGTGTCAATTTTTTTTTCAGTAGATGAACGAAAGTTCACCCGTGCACTCGTATATGCATAATTAAACCTATAATAAGCACAGCAGGCACATAAGATAAACTAGTATTTTCTCGTTCTTCGAAGCTACTGGTACTGTTCGAAAAATGACTCTGGAACTCAAGTTGAAGTCAGATCCATGAACATCCATTGCAAGAAGAAAATTTTATCAAGAAACCATCTACCATCCGAATCAGAAATCATAGGTTATTTCCGGTTCCATTGTGAAATGAGAAACAGTCGATCAGTAAGAGTGTCCAAATCGTGGCTTCCCAAGTTATTGCTATCTGGAATTACGCCGGCCACAAACGAAATGTGGTTAGACGTATTTCTAAGCTTTTGGCAGCTTGGCAGCCTGGAAACGCACAAAACAAGATTACAATTTGTAACACTCGAACGCAGTGCAAATGTGGAATGTGTTCAAAAAGCGGTTGATTTTTTTTTTTTTTTTTCAACATTGGAGTATCCCAAATCGAACAGCATTTGAAGAACGATAATGTTCGTGTAGAGTTTTGGAGGCAACAGATGTCAGTATCTTGGCATGTTTAGCAAGTTTAGAAAATTGCAAACAAGGTGATGAAACGACATCTAAAAAAATTGGCAAAGTGGCAGAAAGAAACACTACCTCAATCGTGAAGCGCGAATTATCTGGCCAAGGATCCGAAAACCAACGCCGTAGCAGAAATATAAAATTATTGAATAACGCTGTCATTGAGAACCTAGATTGAAATTGTGTATCAAACCAGGGAGCAGTTGGAATTAGATGAGGAAATCAGCAGGTCAACATACAAAAAATTCACAAGTCACTTGTGGTACTTGTCAGAAATTAATATTTTCCTGGCATTTTTTGATGATACGGTCGACTTGAAAGTGAAGAAGAAAATGCTCAAAAACTTCTCAAAACAAAATGACGGCAAAAACATAACAAGAGTGAAACATTTTAATCCTAAATCCTAAACGGAGATTATCAGATTTTGTGAACAACAAGTCCCTCCAATTTTTCAAGATTTTAAATGTCAACCCTAATTTCCTGCTTGAAGAAGATCCTTCAAATTGGACCAATACCTTTGAATTCATGAAATTCAAAGAAAAATGCGACATCTTGTGTGTAATTAATGACCCGGTAGAACGTGCACTTGAATTGGCAGGAGATTTGAATAAGCACGGTCCAACTACCGATGTTGAAAAACATCAAGTAATATTGTCCGTTGCTCAGAACAGAAAACTTCAAAATAATAGCATTAAAACCTCTGTAATCAATTATGTATCAGCTACAAATAATAATTAGGATTATTATGTTGATGCTAGAGAAGAATTAAGAATTATAAAAACTTGCACAAATGTATTTTCCTATTTCTTCAGTAAATTGTAAATATCTCAGTAAATTGTAAATATCTCAGCGAGGTTTTAAGATAAAACCAAACTGTCTTTAGCAAAGTTGTTCGTGATTCCCTTTTTTATTCTATTAGATTGATACTAGCGTTATGTTTGAACCTCACTTTCAATTATTAAATGCCATTAAGTACCAAAAAATCATAGTTTTAGAGAATTAAGAAAATTGTAACATCAAAATTAGACACAAAACAACCCATGACAATGTTTTTTCTTATAGTTTGGACCCTAAAGAATTTGTAAAAAATTTGAATGGGTTAGGTTTCACTAGATTTAAAAGAATTAAAAATATTTTTTGAAATAAGCTAAGAAAAAGGAACTTTTTTTTAATAAAACTCAAATTAGCAACTCGAAGCAACATTTCCCAGAGTTGCCGTCATACAAAAGTTTGATTCTGGCACCGTAAGCTATCATGTGGAGGGTGAGCCCCCAGGTTTCCTGACAAAATGCTATTTTGGGCCACCCTAATAAACAGTAAAACGGACTAAGATGTGTTCCTTTGACTACAAGATAATCCCCTACTTTGAGCTAGTTCGGACTAGGCTTCGGTGGTAGATCTTAATGCCAGTAACGCTCAAACTTTACAATTGGCAATACCAGCGCCGGTTGTCGTTATACTCACTTTGTTGGAAGCCGAGAAATCCACTGCACTTCCTTTAGAAATCACTGGGGTTCGTTTTGACAAACGGTACACAGAATTAAGATGATGTGTTCGTGTTAGGTGTGATGGTCTTCCCCAAACTGTCAAATCAATAATAAAATATCATCAAACACTCAACGATTGCTTGATGACATCCGTAATATTTTGTTTTGTTTTTAATATTGCAGTGATTCACAGATAATGGCTTGAATTATCCATCAGTGGCAAGTAATGAACAAAGCACATCGAACTGCTGCTTCCAGTTCCTAGTGAGCGCTATCATAACTATATCAAGAAGGTTAATTTACCTTCACCGAACCGGGAAACGTAAGAATCGTAAGATTATTATTATAAATTAGCAATAATGCAGAATTTGCAATATATTACCGGACGATCAGATTCTGTAATGTGATCGTCGGAAGGTTTATTAAATGATTTTGTTATGTTAGCTAAATTTTCAAACAAAGTTTGTTTCCTCATATGCAGTGCGGCTGGAAAATCATCTCATTAAGGTTGTATACGAAAATATGCAATTTAGAAAAAAAAACTTTCTTGTATATTTAAGAACGGTCATTACATTTGTTGAAAGATAAAATGCACATGATGTAAAAAATTGACCCTTACATTGCTCATGCTATATGTTTTTCGTGTAATTGTAAATATTGCGTGCATATAGATAGTCCAACATGATTTATCAATTAATTTAATTGCATCACAGCACAATCACAAAATGATGAACCGTTTCTCCATTTCCACAAATCTAAAATCTGCGTTCATCCGTTCACTTCAATCTATCACATTTACTGTTAGGAAAGGTTAACACTCCTTTGTCCATTACTGAACACGTCGTACACAAAGCCAAAGAGTAACAGGTTACTCGTTCTCATTCTACCAATCTACTCAGCAATTTATCCTGCGTCAATCAGTGTTATAGCAACAGAACAGTGCATTGTGTATTCATCTCTACTCTACTTTGCCTTGATGCAACTCGTTCCACGTTGAATCAGCGTTAATATGGGTGAATCACGAGTTTAGCACACCGAAACAGAATTAAACTGAGAATGGCTTTTGCATGCATTCTCAGATCAATGCTTTCAGGGAGTGTGATCGTTTTAGGAGTGCGGCGGTTTAAAGAGGTATACCTCGATTTTCGCAACGCAAATTACAAGTTCACCTTCAGTCATCAATTACGATTTCAAAATTCTGTCTAGCTAAGACAACATTTAGCATTGCATTGCATAGTAGCTCTGCCATCCATTCTTTCACAGCATTAGCAAAGGATTGCAATGGGGTGAAAAGGGAAGAACGTCAAAATACGGATGAGCGTGTCGAAAACCACCACAGCGAATCGAATGCAGAGCGAGCGAGTCCTAACTGCGCAATCTCGAGAACCCCTCTCGGCAAATATGCAATAAACACTCGCCTTTGAGATTTTCGTATCGCATGCAATGTGAGCATCTTTTTTTCTGCTAAAGTAAATCTCTGCTCGGACACAAACACAACTACGATCAAACACACACACAAGCAAACGATCCGGAATGGTACACGCACACAGTTTTGGCCATACCTGCTGGGTGGATTTTGCTCCGAGGGTATTAGTGAATCGCGAATATTTTCACTCCATTCTTCATTACACGCTTCATTCCGTCACACATAAAAGCCGGTTACTGTAGCGCTTGGCTGAACAAAATGTCGTGCAAAACGCCGAAGGCGAAACCATCCCCATCGGTCCTCTGACCGTGCGTGCAGATGATGGTGGAGACGGGTGGTGATTCAACCGACCGACCCACCAGCTGCCACTATCGCCTGCGCTGCCTGGTGGGTGGTTGCGGAAAGGGGGTTTGGTCGAAAGTTTGGTGGAAAATGGCGCACGCGGTAAATCGAAATTAAACTTCGCTCTCGATGAAGGACAACAAAACACGAACCTCTGATTACACTATGCGACGGTGCTATCGCTGTTAGCCACGTTGATAGCGGTGGTGATGATGACGACGGCGACGATGATGACGAGGTGAATGATTGGAAATGTCACGTCAGAATTTGTGGCATGGAAGGGGAACTAGGGAATGGGGTGTGACCCGATGAGAATGGTTTTCAATTGTTTTTCATGAAGGTGAAGACAGCATGTTAATGAAAGGACAATTTTGGTGAACTGCAGAGGAATAGGGCTGATTGCATATGATTTTGAGACATTTTTTTTAAATGCAATTAAATGACCACAATTATTTAAAGTGAATCATTACGGAAGACTTTTCGAAAGAAGTTGAACTATGACAAATCATTTAAAGATGTGACACTTATCTGTTGACCGATTCGAAGAAACTTTACAGAGCCAAGTTTGCGTTATAATTAATTGATGTCTTAAATCTAGAGCTACAGGAATTGAACCAAATACTCGCGGTCGTCTTAAGGTTACGCACTTAGAAATTATTACCGACTTCGGTAATCTTGTACCGAACTTTCAACAGCTGAACGTTCCATAAAACTTTGACCCTCATTTCAATTGCTGTTTCACAAAATTTTAATTTCAAAGCCTTGTTTAAGTAATCGATTATCGTCATTGCGGTGAAGTTTTCCTAGTTTTGAAGCTTTCAAACTAATGAATTAAAATGCCTGATTTTTACCGAACAGTTCAACTGTTGAAATATAGTGAAATATTTCACTATTCCTAAAACATGAACTTGTTTGTTTCCGTGTTGGGTATATTCATCCCTGCGACCATTACTTTGATCTATTGTGATATATTTCCCGTTTTTATATTGCTTTATCAGCAGGGTTGCTCCCACTCACTTGCAATAAAAACATATTATTCGGAATTATGCAATCATTAGATGCAATAATGCTATGTTGCACTTGTAAGTAACAAGAAGAAGTAGTAAAGTATGTGTTTGACTCATAAAACCTGTCAATTTCGCTTTGAGAGCGTCACAATTACCGATCTTATGATTCGTGAGCGTTCACTCAGAGTGAGCACTCACGAGTCGTAAAATCACTGATTGTGACGCAATGAAGGCAGTTTTGACTGATTTTATGGGTCAAACATATACTTCATGACCTCTTCTTGTAACTTACAAGTACTAATTAGTATTATACTATATCATGATTTCATAATTCCGAAAAATATTTTTTTAGCAAGTGAGTGATAGTAACCCTGTTTATCGGTATGTTTTTTTTCCGTGATTTGTTTTCTGTAGTGATACTGAGTACCAATGCTACCGATGCCAGAGAGGCAGTTCACACTCCTGAACCCCACATATCGACCCATCAACTCATGAACCATTGGAGTGAGAGGCAGTCATGCTTACCACTACCACTAATTTCAATATCTGTATATTCAATAAAACTTTTACTTACTCACTATCTACTCATCTTGGAGGTTATGTGGCTTTCAGTCTTTTGATGCTCAAAAACGGGGATTTAAGTTTTCATCTGACGTTTCGGTTGCATGTATTGTGCCTTTTTCAAAGAATTAACTAAATTCCGTTTTAGTGTTAAGAGCCCACAGAATAGGCACAATTGTTACGATGTTCGGTATCGTATGCTACAAAACAAGATCTCATGTTAGCCGGACGTCATACTCTCGAGGAGTACATTCGAGGACACTTTTACTCACTTGACCGCTCCATTTATACTCCCGAGCATAAGTTTAAGGACACCCCCAAAAAAACATGACAAATTTGTTATGTTCATATCTCTGTCATGTTACGTCCAATTTTCGTTTTCTTTAGATCATTTGAAAGGTATTGAATGGAACTTTCCTCGTAGGCGTAGGTTCAATATAATTTTTAAAATTTGTGTGCTAAAAGTTCACCCAAAGTTACAATACTTTTCAAAATTTACTTTGAAGAATCGTGACTGATTTTCTCAGAATTGGGTTGGCCAAATTTTGAAGTAAAAGTAGTAGTAGAACACTTAGGGATCGTCTATTAATTATGTCACACTTTTATGGGGAATGGGGTGTTTTGGAAACTGTGACAAGCCTTACAAAAAACAATTAAGGTCCATATAAAAAATGTAACAAAGGGTGGAGGGGGGGGGGGGTTGAAAATGGGCCAAATTTGCGTGACATAATAAATGGACCTTCCTTTATGCTATACCATTCATACCATTCAAATAACCTTTGGAGATCGAAAATTGAACAAAACATATTTGCATGGTTTTTTGGGGTGCCCTTAAACTTATCATCGGTGTACTTAATCCAAAAAATGAGTACCCTTCGGTTTTTGATACAGCATACCAAATAAGGTTGATAGGTAAATGTAGTACACGGATAGAAATCTCCTTATACCTTTAGGCAAATTTCTATTGCTGATTATTCATAAAATGTATAAGTCAACTAATAAGTAGACGCCTTGCAAAAAGTTAATGAAGATCATGTGTCAAATGAAATGTATAAGCGGTCACACATACCTTTTATGCATTATAATAGGACCTATGTGATTTGTATTATGGACTGTATAAGACTGATGTTTTGGCAAAAATGTATAAGTGAAACACACGAATAAAATAATTAATTTTCGTTTCGTGAAAGCAAGAGCACCAAGGTTAAAATAAATGTAAATTGTTGTGAATTTGTTCAAATGAACAGCTATAAAAAACTTCATGATATATTCACAAATTTAAATGTTCTTTTTTTTCAAATCACGTACCAAGTGAATCTGTCTGTTTGTGTATGTCTGTCAAGTTGTTTTTTTGTTTTTTTTTTCCTTTGGTTTGTTTTTTCCGTCGATCTTGTTTTCCGTGCTGAGCACCAATGCTACCGACGTGCCACGAAGGCAGCTCCCACACCTGGACCCTACCTATCGACCCATCAACTCATGAACCGGGGACCAACGGCTTTACTTCCCATCCGAAGGAAGGCGTGATCAGAGATGTTATGCCTCAGAACATCCCGGCGGCGCCGACTGGGATTGAACCCAGGCCTGCTGGGGTGAGAGGTAATCACGCTTACCACTACACCACCGGCGCCGTTATCTGTCAAGTTGTCTGTTTAAATTTAAAATGATATCTCAGAAAAAAAAAACATTACTTCATCTTCACAACTTATAGCGGTGCCGGTGGTGTAGTAGTAAGCGTGATTACCTCTCACCCCAGCAGGCCTGAGTTCAATCCCAGTCGGCGCCGCCAGGATGTTCTGAGGCATAACCTCTCTGATCACGCCTTCCTTCGGGAGTAAGTAAAGCCGTTAGTCCCCGGTTCATGAGTAGATAGGTCGATATGTAGGGTCCAGGTGTGGAAGCTGCCTTCCTGGCGTCGGTAGCATTGGTGCTCAGCACGGAAAACAAGATCGACGGAAAACAAATAAAGGAAAAAAAAAATCTTCACAACGCCGAGACATAGCAACCTTTGGCTCCTGGTTTCGTAAATAAAGATAACCAACCAGCCAACCATCTTCGCAACTTCGCACAAACCCAGTCAACATGCCTCAATAAACCGTAAGCAATGGCAGCATTACGCGCAATTCGCAGGATAGGTATTATGGTATATGGCTTAGGAAGCGTGCTTCAGTTGATGTTTTTGATCTGAAACCCAGCTGGAGATCAGCTTCTGCAGTTTATAACTCCCATTCCTAGCGCGCTTTCTGATGTAGCACGAATAACATTTCCAATGGGAGCAACTGTCCATTCCTGCGACGAGTATTCATCCCGAGAAAATTGAAATGAACTGTCAGTAAAACAAGCCCTTTTAACAAACTAGCTCAACTAGATTGCAGCTCTTACTCCACTCTGTTTTCGCCACAGGATTCCTACTATATCCTACGTGCGTTCGTGGTAGCGAACTAGAAAAATGTCAGAACCTGGGAAAAACTAATCAAACTAGAAACGAGACGAGGGTTCCGTCCTGGGTGGCTATATATGGAGATGATGTCGGAGCTACCGAAGGAGGGTCGGTTCGGGAGATTTCTGACATATTTCATAACGCGCGAGCTATGACCACGAGTTACTGCGGCTGCTGCTGCTGATGCTGTTGTTGTTGTTGTTGTTGTTGTTGTTGTTGTTGTCAGGCAGTGATGCTGTCTTTTCTTGAGACTCCCCCTGTGAACGCCATCAGGAACAGTAGCGGCGACTGGCGACGACGATGTCAGAATTTGTGAGATGCGATGAAAGATTGCTGAATTTCAATAACGTTGGATTAAATGGGAAAAAATCAAGCAGGTCGTTCGGTGAGGGAGGGAAGTTTGGATTGAAATTTTGGACTGGCGTAATGATATTTTTGCATTCAGTGTTCGTTCAGTTTCCATGGCTTTAAGATGGGCTTAAATTCGGGAGCTTACCATTTTAAGCAATTAACAATAATAAGAAAGCAATATCCATAATAAAAGATTTCTGAAACATAATCTAGTTAAAAATTGTTTCGAGACAAAAGGAATATGTTATGTGACATACTTCAATTAACAATTCACCCATCCACATAATCCAAAAAAAAAAAAATTTCGATAATCTTACAGCAGTAAATGATGTGACATAATCAATAAAAAGAGACATTTCTATCTAGGGGAAAATTACTAACTAAATCCACCTTTGATGATCGGTCCAGATTTCTATCGCTAGGCTTCGTCTCATTCAATTAATAACCACACAGTCCTCGTATATCGAAACGAAAACTAATCTCGCCGAGCACACACACACAGGCACATAGTTCACCTTCCCTATCAAGAAAGTACTTGTTTCCTACCCATGAAGTGATCTAAAAAAGCCCAGAATCACTCGAGCGTTGATGATCTCTCGAGTCGTACCGCAATTGTGGTTCACGCTTCCTGCCTGGCCACAAGTGGTGCTTCTGTGGCCAGCCATGGTTGTACCCTTGCACGCCATACTTGTTCTACTGAATTGTCTCGACTATCAGAATATATATATATAACAACTGCACCCCCGACACTTGAAATCCATGCAAATTCCTCAAACGAGCAAGAGATTTGGATTTGTTCCCCCAATCACAAAAAAACCTCGTTATCAGGGAGGAAACATCGTCTCTGTCCCTTCTCTCGTGATGCTGCACACTACTCTCCATCACGTCCCAGTAGTGCTAAGATGCCAGCGCGGTTCATGAGGGATGGCCACAAGTACCTCATCACTGTTTTTTAGAAGCCTTAGCAGAGGATAATCAGTGTAAATGATATTTATAAGAGGAATAATAATCGTGCAGCGCGTTTCATGAGTACTTATCGTGCGGAAGGGACCGAATCGTAAAACCTATATGAGGTAGAGTACAGGGTAGCTGCATGGAATGAGAATCTGGTGTGATCGCGAGATAAAATGCTGCAGGGGCTACAATAATGTCAAATTTTAAACCTGGTACTATTTCGAACAATTTCGCTTTTTGTTGCAGGTGCTTCAACAAATTTTATTGTTCGTTCATTATTAAAGTTTGATAACTGACACACATATAATTTTTTTTTCTAACTGAAATTCGGCTAACTGGATCAAATACCATAATCTTACATAGTATTTGACATATGCAGGGCTGTTAAAACAATTTAGCGGATTTCGTAATTTTCGCGGGTATGTCGCGGATTTGATCTTTCAGTCGTAAAAAACGCTATCACAAAAAATTGCGGAGTTCATTTTAAGGGGATATCCGAGCAAAGTCGAATATCAAAATACTATCACAATGGTATCTTATTTTATTTTTAAAATCATGTTGATAACAAATTTTGATATGCTATTTTTTAAATTTTGGTTGAATTCATATTGTTACGATACCACAGGGCAGGCTCATTGGTAGCGAGGTGAGTTCCGTACCACCCAAGATCTGGCAACCAGCAAACGTCAAACGGAGCATAGACGGTGACGTGTCACTCAAACGTCACTTCAGCAAAAAACAACAATGTGATCGTGAAAGTGGAGTAAATTCGAGAATAGATTAAAAGTCAACAAAATTGAATATAATAATAAGTAAATCCTACCTAAAGCTTGTTAATCTAGATTTGGTGAGCTATTGTCAAGTGAATTTAATGAAATTATCAACCTAGGTAAAATTATATACATTTATTGCCTACTTACGCGCAAAGAAAATCCTAACCCTAAATTTATTATAGATAACTAGTTCTACTATTAGTACGGCTGGATTTATACCAATTGCTTAAAATTACAAACAGTAAGTACTTAATTAAACTTATCCTAACATGCGAAATTTGTAAAACCTAATCAATATTTATAAAACCTAGGGCAATTTGTTGCTAGCGATAATTCACGTTCACATAGAGTTTCGGGTTTGAACAGGAAGAACAACACGAAAATGTAAGTGAAAAACTTTATTTAAAATCCATTAAAACTAAAACAAATATACAATTACAGCTTTGAAGCTGCTTATGCTGCTATCAAAACGTGTTTACGTCTGCCCGAAAATCTATCCGAACACATATTTTGATATTATTATGATATTCCTAAAATAAAATAAAAAACTAAATTTGATATTTTATAGAAGGAGCACTAACATTCATCACTGAAATCTATATTTCTTACGAGCAATCAAGATGCTTGCTGCTTTCTTTATAAACATCACAAAGAGAATTGTGATTTTTACAGTATTGTTTTACAACATTTTTTCATATTAATCTACCTGCAAATTGAATTTACAAATCAATATAAAATTGATTTCGTCCTGTTCGTCTGTAACACTTATACTAATTCATTGTTGAATATTGTAATTTAACCTTCGTAGGCTTAGTCGATTTCTTAGCTCATATTTAAACATGTTGTCATAAATCTCATTAACTATCAGTTCTCTCCCAACAAAATAAATATCGTCATTCATGTCTGTTAAAATATGTACGATGCATTATGTTCCCATTTGTTTGCTTATCATTCATAATAATATAAGAGTCATCGTAGACTAATTTTTACATGATTCGTGTGTCCTATTCTTATATTGAATATAATTCCACTAGATTTTGTCATGAAAGCAAAACTCTAAATTTAAAAACTTTACATCGTCTATTTCTATACTTTTGGATCTAATAAACTTCAATAGTTCGTCATATTTTAACATAAAGGAATAATATTCTATAATGACAAAAGCGATTCATACATACGACAATATACTTTCTTGTCATTTATACCACTGGATGATTATTTCCAGTTTTGTACTTTAATATGACTCCATTCGCACTTTATTGACAACATTTTTTGATTTTGAATCTTTATATCAACCAATAGATTTCAAAACATTCAGATAACTAAATTTGATATCATGATATCAAAATAATATTTTTTTTTATTTATTGTTTTTTTTTCCTTCCGTAGTTATAACATGTTGATTATTTGCTTATTATTAACGAAATTACTAATATCAAAACGCATACTTTTTTTTTTCCTTTATTAACGAGACTTTCAGCCTTAGGCTGGTTCATCTCTATCAAAACGCATACATGGATTTGCTATCCAGAAAACATTATTTGTTATCTATTTTATATCCTTCATATACCATATAGATCTCCTTTTTGTTACGTTTACTGTTAACTGGACCACATGGTAGGCGAAATATGTTACGCTTATATCAAAATATCAAATTTAGTTTTCATTTTGTTTTCATTTTCTGCTCGGGTACATATAAGTAAGTCGGTATTAAATCATGGGTTGGTATAATTACACATTTAATTTTTTTTTGTTTAACTTGTTTCCAGTGCATCCAAATGTACATTTTGAACTGTAAACAAAATAAATATGAAGACATTTGCTAATAAAATTGCTAAGATATTCTTATTTCAACTTAATGGTTTGAAAAATCATCACGAAGGAATCACGAGGAAAAATTGTCACGATTTTCTTTTGATCGTGTATTATGATGTACAGTAATGCCAACATTCTAGTTTAAACTGGATTCTTCCAGTCTTTTTTTTTTTTGACGCTCTTAGTCAAACGGTTAAAGTTTGAAATATTCCAGTTTTTCTAGAATTCATCCACTTTTTCATTATTAATAGCAACATATTTTGATATATGATTACAGTACAGTTACCAGTACAGCATGATATAGATGCTTACACTTTCAACTTTTATATTGGAATTGAAATTTGGAAATGGAGCATTTAATTTAAATGCAATATTGCAATTGAAATTTGCTAAATGCGTGACGATGAAACGATCAAGCTCGCTTCACAGCAAGGAGACAGGCGTGCTGTGTCTAGGATTGGGTGATCTTGAATCGATCTTTGGGAGATCGATCTTTTTGATCTCGAATTTTGATTTTTAGCATCGATTCTTTGATTATTGAAAAATCGTAAAAATCGATCTTTCCGTTCGATCTCCAAAGAAGCAAACGAATGTCATTCTTTACATCGAAAAACTGATTTTCTTTTACCACAAACCTAAATTTGATGAACATACCCTCAAAATCAGCATCAGCATAGCCACTCTTAATGTTGTATAAAATAGGGCTGAGAATGTAAATTTGATATGTTGTCACTTTTATTATTACATACGCATTATGACAGTTAGGTTGACAACAGGGTTACTTTCATTCATTTCGCATAAAAATATGTTTTATTGGACAATGGAATCATGAGATATTATGATTATAATGATATTTTATGTATTTTTTAATAGCAAAAAGAGTTTGGATAGTCGCAATAAGCGATTTTACCATTTTCACTCATTCTTCATTCTTCGAAAATCACTGATTGCGACTCTTTGAAAGCAAAATTGGCAGGCTTTGTGGTGAACAACACATTCCTTGTAATCGCTTATTGTAAGCTACAAACAGGGTTGCTTCCACTCCAAAATTGTTTTTCGGAATCATGAAATCATTAGATGTTATAATGATTATTAGTACGTTAAGGTGATACTCTACTGAAGCCTTAGCGTGAAACTTCAAAGGTACAAATGTCAGCTTCCACAAAACATACAAATTTGAAATTGCTACTCTCTGTTTGTAGTACCACAGCAACAGGAGTAGCAATTTCAAATTTGTATGTTTTGTGGAAGCTGACATTTGTGCCTTTAAAGTTTCACGCTAAGGCTTCCTTAGAGTATCACCTTAAGGATACAAGAAGAGGTCGTGAAGTATGTGTTTGACACATAAAATCTGTCAATCACTCTGAGTTATCGCTCACGAATCATAAGATCGCTGATTGTGACGCTCTGAAAGCGTAATTGAAAGGTTTTATGAGTCGAACACACACTTTACACCCTTTTCTTGTTACTTGCAAGTATAACATATCATTATATCGTATAATGATTTCATAATTCTGTAAACATTTTTTCATAGCAAAAGAGTGGAAGCAACCCTGTCTAAAAATACAAAATATCATTCAGCGTTGCTTCCACTCACTTGCTATAAAACAATGTTTTTCGGAATTATGAAATCATTAGATGATATAATGATGTGTTGTACTTGTAACTAACAAGAAGAGGGTGTAAAGTATGTATTTGACTCATAAAACCTGTCAATTTCACTTTCAGAGCGTCACAATAAGCGATCTTATGATTCGCGAGCGTTCACTCAGAGTGAGCGCTCACGAATCGTTTAATCGCTGATTGTGACGCACTGAAAGCAATATTGACAGGTTTTATGTGTCAACCACATACTTCACAACTTCTTCTTGTAATTTACTAGTACTAATTATCATTATAACATCTAATATTTTCATAATTCTGAAAAACATTTTTTATAGTAAGTGAGTGGAAGTAACCCTGATATCATTATTTTAATTTTTTAATGTTAAATGAATGGAAGTAACCTTGGTTGAAAACAAAGACTGCCGTCAAACTATTAGAACTATTCCTAAATCAATTCACATCTGATAAATAAACAAATCTCTCGAAAAACACGAGTAAATGAAAATTGAAACATGTTACTTTTGATATTTAATTTCAATTTTCAAAAAAAAATAAAGACTTGAAATCCAGAAACTTACATAGTCCATAAATTTGGACACTTTAAAACTTTATTATTACTATGCCTACTATGTTTACAAAAGCACGTGAAAAATTTATCATAGTTTTATAGTATCGATCTGAATCACATACATTAGCTATCTTGCAAAGTAGACGAAATATTTAATTATAATTGAAATATCTGGGATAACCGACCGTCCGGTATTCGGTGCATTACGGTAATTCTCGCGCAACAAGAGTAAAGAGTCTATCATTGTTGATCGATTATCTTCATAGATTTTCTCTTTCGCGAAAAACCCGACTGCAAATGAATTTCCTATTCAGTGTGTTATTTCAGGTGCAAGCTAGAATCATCTTCTGTCGAACTGGGCTGCGAGCTTTGCGAGAAATTCGTTCATGTTGCCGTGGTAAACCAAAGAGAAAGTCGATGAAGAGAATCGATCAACGAGGATAGGCCCATTCAAATGTTACGCGAGCATTCAGTATTATGAAGAAAAGATCGATCCTGCAAAGATCGATTCTATTGTACCGATTAAATCGATGGATCGATTCTAGTGCCGTAAATAAAATCGATCTTCCAAAATTAATATTTTACTAAAGATCGCCCAATCCTGGCTGTGTCACAGCATCGACACGCATTTGGGAGGTTTGGTATTATGACACCTTGTAACAAATCACTAAGTTTCAAAAGTATGGAACCATCTCAAATATTTCCGTAAATAAATGATGTATCTCAGTTGTTAATCATGCAATATTATTTGAAATGATCAGGGCTTCTTATGTCTTCGACATCTTCGTTGAATTTATTTAAAGAAATTGAAGCAACAATTTAGCTGATTCTTATGCAGGGTGTCTACTCATTTGGCTTAATAGAATTACCTGAGTTTTCCCGGTTTTTCCAGAACTTTTCGGATAATGTCCATATGTATATAAGAGCTGTTTTCTGATTTAGTGCGAGATGTTATATTTAGTAAAACAACAACTTTATTCCCACAAACGATTTCAATACATGACAGTTTTAAGAACTCAGTTTTACAATCAAAACCATTAAAATATGAAGTTTAACATTTACTTAAGTCTAAAATCTCATAAAATATCAAAGCCTCAAAGTTTCGAACTTCAAGCCCAAAATCTAGAAACATTTCAAAGTGACAAAATCCCACAGTTAGAAGAATAAAGTACCAGTTATTTGATTGATTTCAAGTTCACAATCTTACATTTCAAAGATCACAATTTAAAATATGTTTGCTAGTTTTGGAACATGAAAGCTTCGCACGCTCCCTAATCCCCCTCCATGTCCGGAATATTTAATTAAAAAAAAACACCCTGAACCTTGAAGACATTTATAAATCCAGGATCATAAAATTGTATAAGCATTAAATTTTAAAAAATCTGAGCCTCAGAAAAAATAATTCTCTTTTAATTTCCTTGTTTTAAAAAACTCTTTCTGAACTCGCTCTGCAATGCTCTTCATAGTATTAATAATTCTTGCAAATCCCCGAAAAATACTCCGGGAAAAATCACTTGGAATTCTTCTCCGCATGCAATTAGGGTTGATGCATATATTATGTCACGCGCTAAGGGGGGGGGTTCTAAGATTTTGTGACAAAAAATGCATTAGGTATAGGAAAACGTCACGATAGGGGGGAGGGGGTAATTTTTTGCTCGATTTAGCGTGACATAATTAATGCATGGCATAAAATATCCTTGGAATACTCTTCGTTCTGTTGGTACTATTTAATAATTTTAATTTAGTAAGGAATTCAAAATGCAATGCCCTAGGAACTCTCTTTGGAATTACCTTAACATTTTCTTTTTAACTCCTTTGAAATACAATAAATTAAATGCATGGTATTTCGTTCTAAGCATCCAATTTTTTTATCGGCATTTGGATGTTCATCATTTTCAAAGTTAATTTCCATTTCATATGAAAATTCATAAATCTTTCAAAAGAATGTTGTTGTTCTACGAATGGGTATTTAACCCTGTTCTCCCCTACTTGTAAAAACTAAATTATTTAATAGCACCTTATGCTAATCTTTTCCCCTACTCGATGATGCCTTTTGTTTGCGAAGGTACGGGCTTAAGAACGGTTTGTTTACAAATGCTGATGAGCCCTTTTCTATATTTGCTCCAGAATTCTCGATTACTTCTTACCCTTCTCTTGGCTAGTTTTTGCACCTGGTTGCTGGTGGGTGGGCTTAATTTCGTGCTTTATAGTGGAGTGTTGAGACGGCAGGTTTACCCATACGAATTTTTGTGGTGCGACATAGTGGAAACGTGTGAGCATAGTTGGAGCATATACCCTATATAATTTACAAATCAGCTAGGAAACTAATTTCAAAGTGAAGCATTTTAGTCACTTGAAGGTGTCACCTGGGACGAACTTAGATATAAAAAATATAGGTCAAAGTCAAAAGTTCTTGAAAAACGTTTAATTTTAGATTTCAAGCACAAGTTCACTTAATAAAGCAGATTTAAATTATTTTTTAAATTAGACTAATGAGATATCATAACCATCAAATGAACTTAAATAAGAAAATTCAGATAGCCTACTAACATTAAGTATATTAACCAACAAAATAGGATGCGGGGGTTCCGCTTAGGAAGGCAACTTACCTGTAAAGTTGTAGAATAAATCTTCCAATTTAGTCTTGAACATCAATAAGAAAACACAAGCAGACCAATAGCATTAAGCAGATCAACAAGGAGAGGAATAGTTTAGGAAATGAGTAAAATTAGAGGTATGTGACAAATAATAACTTTTATACTTTTGGAGGTATTGTATTCCCCTGAGTTTGTTGTACTCGATTGCTATATTATTCTCCAAATACGCGAAATCTCTGATATATGCGGTTAAAGCATTTGAGTTAACTTATTTCTTTTTGTTCAAGTACTTGCATTTTTAACAGCAGTAAATGTTATGATCTAAACCCTACGTGACTGTAAATCTTTCCTTATGTGGTATTGATGCATGTTTAACTTTTTGCGGTTGTTGGATTCAACGCGGCTACGTCTACATACTTAATCTAGGTCGGTAAAAGCTCCAACAGCCGATTACCTCGGCAGTAACTTTTGCTGATTTCTCTGCAAAATATCTGTTTGTTAGCAAAATTTTATTTGTTAGCTGAGTCTCGGCAATCGCTTTACTGAATCTCAGCTAAATAAATTGCAGAAATACCCGGCTGTTGGATTCTCGGAGTGTGTACGGAGCTTACGCAGAAGGGATTCACAATTCAGAAGAGCTTGCCACCTAGACATTTTCAGTTCATTTTAACTGATCGTCAAACGAAGTAAGCATTGTTTTCTGATAATATCTTTTTCGTAAAACCTAATGTTCAGCCTACATTATTTCCTAGATGGTGTAGAGCAAACTCGAAGTTTTTCCAAGTAGGAGTGATTGTATAAATTGTGTTCAAAAACAAATACGCCCTTGTGAAAAATTGCGCTTGTTTCCAAATGACCCTGTGCAAAGTTTAATCCAAATCGAAGATGCTTTGCGCATGACTTTGGCTTTCCTCCATGCTGAGTGAACCCCCACACAACGTGAATGTCTCGCGCAGACAGCAGCAGGCGGCAGCTGGCAGTGCTGCTAGAAAATAAGGATCATGAGCAGTTCGTTCTGGCAATTTTCTATCAATAATGCATCTTGACGAACGTGTCGGGGATAGCTTGGAAAAAATTGTTATCTTTTTGCATTTTTTTTTCAAGAAATCTATTCGACATTTTTCGAAGATTTCCAAAGGACATTGGCGTCAATCAACTTCAAGTGCAGGATGTTTTGCTGGCTTTAAAAAAATTAGATGCCTCAAAAGGTCCTGGACCTGACGGAATTCCTCCAGTATTTTAAAAAAGTCTAGCAATGGAACTCACTGCTCCATTGTTTTGGCTTTTTAATATGTCACTGGAATCCGGAACCTTTCCAAAAATATGGAACAGCTCATTTTTAGAAAATATTTTTATATCTGGCCGTAAATCTGACGTACGTAATTATCGTGGAATAGCCATTATCTCTTGCATTCCAAAGCTTTTCGAGGTAATTGTTAAGGCAAAATTATTTCTTCAAACCAAAAATATAATTACTGACATGCAACACGGCTTCTTTAAAGGATGTTCGACCTCGACAAATTTACTTGAATTTATAGACTATTCATTCAATGCAATGGATAATGGAAATCACGTAGAAGCCCTCTATACGGACTTTAGCAAGGCATTTGACTGAATTGACATACCAATGCTACTCTTCAAATTGAAAAAAAAAATAGAATTGAGCCAGGACTCCTGAAATGGCTCGAATCATATTTAACTAACCGCCAACAAATAATTAAATTCAACGGAAAGAAATCGACCCCAATTCAAGTAACCTCAGGTGTCCCCCAAGGTTCTCATTTGGAACCTCTTCTTTTTATTCTGTATCTAAACGACAAAACCTTCATTCTCAAAAAAATAAAATTGCTAAACTATGCCGACGACATGAAGCTCTTTTTGGAAATTTGAAATGATGAAGATATCAATATATTCCAGAGTGAAATACACATATTCTACACACGGTGTAAACAAAAAACTTATTAGAACTGAATGTAAAAAATGCAACTTAATGTCATTTAGCAGAAAAAGAATACCATCAAACATTTTAATTGCATTAGGAAATCAGAATGCAGAAAAATGTGAAAGAGTTAGGGATTTAGGAATTATCTTAGACTAACTTTCATAGATTAATATAACACAATTTTTCACAGAGCAAATAACATGCTAGGCTTTATCAAGCGCTTTTGCTATAAGTTTCAGGACCCATACACAATCACTATATATTCCCTATGTGAGGTTAATACTGGAATATTGCAGCATTGTATGGTCTCCATTTTCAATCACGCATGAAGAAAGATTAGAATCAGTACAAAAGCAATTATATAAAAATTAGGTTGGACATAATTTCCTCTTTCATAATATGAAGCACACTGCATGCTTATAAACATACAAACATTAAAAGAGCGACGTGAATATGCAATGGTTTCGTTTGTAAACGATATCGTTTCGCAGCGCATTAACTCAGCAGAACTTTTATCCAAATTTAATTTGTGTGTATGCACCTACTCGACAACTCAGAAATCGAAATGTTTTTGAAATAACCCATCATCCTCCAAATTATGCAAAATATTGGCCATTAAATCGCATGGCTTCTTACAATCAATACTCCGAAACCATTGACTTTTCAATGTCTCGGCATAAACTAAAACAATATGTCAACTCTCGTAAGAAGTAAAACCAAAGATGAATACTAAGATGAAACTGTCGGAAGAAAAACTTTCTATTTTAGTGTCTTCTTTCACGGTCCCTTTCATCCAATGAGAACCCCCCGTATTCAAGGTAATTTTGTGGTTTTGCTGCCCCCTCGGAACAGATGAAATTTTGCGCTCATTTTTATCAAAACAATCACACCAAAATCAGAGATGTCCCATTTTTTAATTACTCGATTAACAACTAATCGATTATTTTTTGTTCGCTGTGCTGCCATTTTTCCACCAATGAGAGTGCAGCATTTGTTTGAAACGATCGGAGATGTTAATGCTTATATCGGCATGATCTAACCGATTATAAATAGTTTACTTTTCGGTTCGTTAATCGATTAAACGATTATTCGAATGAAAATCGGACATCACTAGATGAATGTGAAACGTCATTTCAAATATAAGGCCGTTCATAAATAATGATACAATTTGAAAGGGACCGGGGCTAATCACAAATTACGTCTCCATGGTAACTGAAATAAACACCAGTGTTCACCGGTTGGTAAAACTAGAATAGCAGGCAATATTTTTTTTTTTTAATTTACAAATTAAAAAAAAAAAACAAATATGTATATGAGGGGGTTGGAAGGAAAGGGGTGTAAAAGACTTTGATCGATTCTATTCATCGAATTTCTCTTTTGCTAGCCATTGCTTTATAAACAGATTTTGCACTATTTTTGCCACATAGTTTGATAAAGGAGGCTCTCATGTAGCATCCAGAATGGCACACAAATCAAGGAATGTGTTCGCAGCTAAATTATTAACGGAAGAGAAAGTCGATGAAGAGAATCGATCAAAGTCACTTACACCCCTTTCCGTCTAACTACCTCATATCGACAGTGAGCATGCATAAGGGCGTAAACGCGATGATCGATTCTCTTCGTCAATTTTCTCTTTTGTTAATAACTCGCTAGAATTAACGTTTCTCGGTGCGTTTGGTGTTGCTTTTGATAGCCAATACAACCTGTTACAACTCTGCATTGAACAAATTCTATAAAATTGTTTCGATTAACTGTAGCAATGCAAAGAGAAAATCGATTAAGAGAATCTATCATCGCGTATACGCCCTTATGCATGCTCACTGTCGATATGTATTTGTACTACTCTACATCGGTTCATAAAATAAAAAAATTAAAAAAATTAAAATTAAATTGATTTGCGAAAGAATCCCCTTCTTAAACAGGAAGATAGGTAACATAACGTAAAAGCCCACCCATTCCTCAGCGATCTAAATTTGATGATCCAACATTGCAATCAAACTCTGAAGCCCGGTAGATTCATTAATAATAAAAAACAGCATCCATAATTGATTATCACCCGAGCTTACAGATATAGGACGAAAAGCGCCGCTCGAAAATTACCATCACGTGACAAAACCCTGCCTGCAGCTGCAGAGTTTCCTCTGCTTAATCATCGTTACGCTCAATCATAGTTACGGCCCAGTCATCGAGGCACATGCACACCATCACACGCACTGATCTAGCCTAGTTCTGCCTTCCTTTCCTCTCGGTTGTCTGTCTAAAATATTTGCGTAATAAAAAATCATTAAATCTAGGCGCACAAGGTTTCACTTGATTTCGGGGCCCCTCTGCCGTCCACAGACAGCCCTGTGTTTGTGCGCTGTGTAGTAACAATCCCTTGTCACCACACTCCGAAAAACCACAAGAAACAATTTTTATGCGCTGTCACTACTGTTTGCATGTGTTTTCGGCCCGAATGCTTAGGAAAATCATATATTTTTACCCCGCATGGAATCCGGGGGAATAGAAATATAAAAAAGTGCAGTCGAGTGGTTTCCCTCATTGCCGTTGGACTGGTTTTGCTCGCTCGGTATGGCTTGGGATGGTGCAGTCAGTGTTTCATGTCGAAGAGCATTTTTCTCCTCCATCCAGGAGGACCGCATCAAATGGCCCACTCGTGAACGGTTATTAATGATTGGATGAGGGAGAGTCGACCTGAAGCTTGCCACTAGGTGTAGGTACCAACCTACACGACCGGCAACCGGGCCTATATTTATTCGGTAATGTATAAAAAAAAGCGGCTGAAATCATTGCCAGTAAGCGGTGCGGATTCGGTTTGTCATGCAATCTTGAAATAATTGCGGGAAGATTCCTGTGGTGGTGATGGTGGTGGTGCGGGTTGGTAGGTCTTTTTACTCTTTTGGGTGGGTTTGGTAGAAAACATCTGGCTTAGTTCCCATTTCGATCGATAAACTGCTGTAATTTTATAAAAGTTTGCTCGATAATAATTAGTTAGAAATAGACAGAATATTAATACTTTACTACTGTCAATCCTAGGTAGAGAGTCATATAACGTGAATTACGTTAAGTATCGAAATAGTGTTCGTTAATTATATGATTTATGTTTAATTTACAAACGCTTAATGAATTCTATTAGGTACTGCAGCGTGGCGTCACAAATGAACTCAGTGTTAATCGGTTGAACTTTTTTGACAGTTCAGTGGTACTGTTTACAAGCACTTAGTCGCTTTTCCGAAAAATATATATTTTAAAATTTCCGAATTTTAACTTGAAAATTGTCGAGGAAATCACACAAGTTTTCACAAGCTCCTACTGCTCGCCTCCTTGGTCTAAAGAAAATAAGAGGTTGTATCCAAGACACGACCGTAGATTTGACGTAGGATTTCGAAAAGTAGTTTTTTTTAATTACTTTATTTGTACAGGCTCAATCGAATAAACTTTACAGAGCCAAGTTATCATTTTCTTTATACATTATAAATGTCTTAAATCTAAAATTAAAGGATTTGAACCGATTACTCGCGGTCTTCTCGAGGTTAGTGGATGACAATTGTTTGGATCGGGAGAGGGAAAAGGAGATTTGGAATATTATTTATGATTAAAAAATTTCACTATTTCTAAAACATATACTAAATCCTATCGACGTTATATTAACTTTGTAATTATACAATTATTACAGAAACAAATCTACAAAAAAAAACACTCGCACTTTAATCAAACTTACAATCTATGCTTAACATTCTTCAAGAAAACATATATGAGTTGCATAAACTCCAGATCGCGTCTAGCCAAAATATCCCGAACTGGAACATTAGGTTGTCTACCTCGAGCCCGAAGGGAATCGTACAACTCGGATCTGACTCCACGGTGCTCAGCACATGACCAAATAATGTGATCTGCGTCCTGGTAACATTGTCCACATTCACAGAGATTGCTGTCCCCCAGCCCAACACGGAACAAGTGAGCGCTTAGTGAATAGTGATTGAACATGAGGCGAGACATCACACGAATGAAGTCTCGACCCACCTCCAAACCTTTGAACCAAGAAAGGTAGTTTTAATGTCGCAGCAAGATGGTATGGTAAATATTAAATTTATTTCTTAACTCGTTATTAGTGAAAAAGTTCGATAGGTAGAGATTCGGAAGCAATTTGAGAGTTCTGTTTTTGAGGTGCTCTGTCGGTGTCCTGGATGATATGTCTTGGATACAAGTTCTTACTTGAACTCTTTAGTTAACTCTTTTATACCGTGCGGGACCGAAATCCGTACAGCACCGAAATCCGTACACCCTGTTGAATTTGTTTATTTATATGCATCATAACAATGTAAATATTATACATGAATACATATTCATGTTCATTCATGCATTAGCTTGATGTTTACGTCAACAATTAAGCAGTATGTCATGCAATTAAAATAAGAAAAATAAAAACCTTATCACGTGTCGGGCATTTCTATCAATCGGTTGCGTTCTTAACGATTTTCTAAGAAAATCTCTCGGATTTACTTCCAGTTGTTAAGCGTATTTAAGTGATTTTTGCAAGTAGTTTCCTGAAAGTCGATCGAAAAGGTAAGTGTTTATCGTTTTATATCTCAATTCTAAGCAATGGATCATTCATATGGTATTTATTTATCAAAATTAGTACTGTACGGATTTCGATCCATATATAACAGCTGATTCTAAATCCGTACACTTGTGCATTCACAATGACGACTCCACTTTATCCAATGTTTTTCAGCAGATCATGGAAGCTAAATACACGCCGGAGGATTTGGAGAAGACTGTGGTAGTGATGCGTGCGGGGAAATCTTACCGAGAAGCATCCAGGGATTTTGCCGCTCCATTTACCACCATAAGAGATGCCGTATTGAATCGCTACTCTCTTATTTTATTCGTATTGTAAATGTTAAATTATTAATATCTTTTAATGAAGAGCGTCAAGAACCAGCCGAAAAGGAAAACAGCGCAGCTCCTCTACACCAACACGCATATACAAATTACAGAGAGCAGACAGAAATGGGCAAGAGAGCATTCCCAACAGTAGCCACCAGCGAGGAATGGCCGGAAATATACATGAAAGTGAACGGGGGAAAATTGATAAAGAGAACGCAAAGAAACAAAGGATTGAGGAACGACAAAAGAAAAAGGTTGAGCGAGAGAGGAAGAGGAGGAAGAAGATGAAGAAGAGGAAAGAAAGCTGGAAGCAAGAAAGCATTATAACTTGAAAAGGCAATGGCAACAATGGAGAAGAAGCAGAAAAAAACTGCGGAAAAGAAGCAATGAAAGATCTGCATTTTTATAATTATTACTCTCTTGACGTTTTAAATTAAATTAAGTTTTAGTCGTTAACTTACGTTTATTTTATTTTTCATGCACAAAACGAAAAACTTATCTTTGATGTCATTTCATTGTCTTTTTATGTTGTTTTCTAAGATGGTTGTAGTTTTTTTTTTCACTTATCCGCCATTGATGCCAGTGGGTTGGTGGAGCGTTTCAATTATCGGTGTATTAAAGATGTTTTGGCAGTCTTCTATTCAGTTTGCTATTATTGATTCGACAACATTGTCCAAGCTACACCGCCCAGTTTAGTCTCGGTTAATAATGTTTTGTAGCGTTGAGCTGGAGTGCCCCCAAGTTCCAAAGTATTCCGCATCTTACACGTTATCACATGTCAAATTTCAAAGACCTCGAAGTTGTGATCGGAGGTAAACTCTAGTAATAATATTTAACCCAAAGCACTGGTATAGAATAAAATTTGGAGGAAATGAATCCTTAAGCATGATATTAGTTAGCATAAAAATCCAGAGCAGTCACCTTCTTAAATAAAAAGAAATCAGTTACCTTTCCTTTGAATCGATTGGAGCATCAATTAATCTAACGCTGATATTACTAGTTAAAAAAATAAAAGTAAAAAAATGAACGTGAACCTTTGACGAATGATTCTTATGTAAAATCGTACGCTGAATCCAACAGTATAAATATCAATTATTTTAACGCTAAATTGAATTTCTGCTAATTTTTTAGGCAATGTAAATAAAAATGTTTATTGTGGTTCTACCATTACTCTCACGGAAAAAAATGTTGTAATGATCGAAATCAAATTTTATCACGTTTAATTTGGCGTTAACATAATTAATATTACTTCATTACAGCCGGAGGTATTTCTGGTTTTAGTAAACACATTTTTTTTTAAGTGATATTTAATTTTTAAGTTCTATCTCAAAAACTATCCTACTGAGATTTTTTGGACTACATTTTTGGATTCAGCGCACGATTTTACATGGGAAATGACCATCAGCGTACAACGTTCAAATATGCTGTTAACTAGTGTTAAGTACAGTATATCTGTTTTGGACTCCTAGCCAAGCAACTTATAAATAAATACTTTATTCAAGACAGCAACATGTTTTTTTTTTCATTGATTTTGATCGATTTACATGCATGTACGGATTTTGATTCATGACTGTACGGATTTTGATTCATCCTCAACACAGTGTACGGATTTCGATTCAAAATTGTACGGATTTTGATTCAATCGTAGAACGCTGTACGGATTTTGATTCAAGAGATGTGCAATTTAAATACTTTTTTCTTATAATTAAAGGTAATTTTAAGACCTGGTGTGTGCAAATAATGGTAAAATAAAGATAAATGTATGGGGAAAAGATGTGATACAGAGCATAATGTGATAGCATTATTTAGTATTGACCATTAATGATTCTCTCGTGCTTAGGTGTATGGATTTCGGTCCCGCATGGTAAGTCATTTATGGTCCTGATAGGACCGATGGGTAGGAAGCTTGGAAACCAGTTTAGACAATGCTATGGAATTTTTTTTCCCACGATGTTCTTGGATGCGGTGCGGAAATGAAATATGTATTAGGGAAAACACATCAATCACAGAAAGTGAGCATGTACCGTCCGGTTCATGCTTTTTATGCAAATTTTAAACCTCTTCTATTAAGAGACTTCGGCAAGATTTTTTTGTGACATAATTCTCTTAATAAATCTCTTAATAAAATAATCTCTCTTAATAAAATTTGCATCAAAAGCCATAAAAATGGATACCGTCTGGCATTTTCAGTGCTCGGTATCAATATTCGGCGACTCTATTAGGGAAACCACTTTTTCCATCAAGGAAATGCCTCGTGACAAAACGCACGAAATGTTTGGCTTATTCAATAGATAAAAAAAATTGTTTGAATTTCTTTGTTAATTTTTTTCACATCGCGAGATATTCGCGATCAACCATATAAATGGGACCTCCCTTAGCTCAGTCGGTAAAGGCACAGCTACAAAGCAAGACCAGGCTGGAGGTGGCTGGGTTCGATTCCCGGTCCAGTCTAAGAATTTTTCGGGTTGGAAAATTTCTCGACTTCCCTGGGCATAGAATATGATTGTACTTGCCACACAATTATACTAATGCAAAAATAGTACAGGCATCGAATGCTCTCAATTAATAACTGTGGAAGTGCATCTAGAACACTAAGTTGAGAGCACGCAATAAGCTAATATGCCATACGCAATAAGCTTGAAATGCGAGGAAGAAGAAGAAGATATAAATTCGTAAATCTGTGTTAGGAAAAGCGCTGTTCTCAGCCAATCGGTGATAATTTTCAGTATTATAGCATTCGTACAATTTTCAATAGTGACCTTTTGAAAATTGATAAAGTGTTTATTTTAGACAATTCGTAGATGACATTCCAATCGATTGACTTGTTTATAATTAATATCAATCTGCTATTGACAGAATTATAAGTGGTCAAATCCTGACCACTTTTCGTAACGCGGTCGGTTTTGATTTTTTGAAATTGCACCCCGAATATGTTGCCGAAAGACGTAATCCTACGTAAAAAAAACACTAAATCAAGGAGGAGCTGGAGATTTAGGTAGTGTAACTGCTTACTCGTTGAATAGCTTTTTCATTGCTTATTTTTCAACGCTACCCTTCAATAACTTTATTATTATTATTTATTATTCAACTTTTGTTTCAGGTCAGTTACACTTCAGGTGAAAGTTAATGCGTTTCCGTTGATACTGACTGCACACCCGTTCGAACCACACCCAAATTCTAAATGCACCAATACCAACAAGCATTACAAATTAGCAAAATGGGAAGTATTGAAATTTTGACCATATTTGTAAATACAATACAATACTGTATAATTATAACAATTCTACTACTGCAATGACAATTTCAATTCCAAGATTCCAAGTTCAGGAAAGGCCTACCGAAGGACAGGGAAGTCCTACTAAAGTTCACAGAAGTCTTGTCGTAGTTCAGGGAAGGCCTGCCGAGCTTCAGGGAAGGTCTGACGAAGTTCAGGGAAGTCCTGCCGAATTTCAGGGAAGTCCTGCCAAAGTTCAGGGAAATCCTGTCAAAGTTCACAAAAATCATTTCGAAGTTCAGGGAAGGCCTGCTGAAGCTCACGGAAGTCCTTATTTATAAATGGGAAAGGTGGATGATTTGTACAATAGTTTTTGATTTTTTTTTTTTTTATTTAGGAGATTTTCAGCCGTAGAATTTCTACAAAAGTTGAAGATACAGTTCAATTTATCTAATTACACACTTAGAAATTTTTACAGAAATCTGTAAAATTTTACCGAAATTTCAACAGCTGAACGTTCGCTAAACAGTTTCGCAGATTTCCTGTAATTTTTCACAAATATCTGTAAACGTTTTCACAGATATCTGTAAATAATTACAGGAAAATTGTAAAATTGTTTACCGAACGTTCAGCTGTTGAGATTTCGGTAAAATTTTACAGATTTCTGTAAAATAATCTTAGTGTGTACCTTTAACCACGAAATTCTTCTGAAGAAACTTGATCGATACGGGATTAGAGGAGTTGCCAACGATTTGATAAAAAGCGATCTCTCAGATGGAAAGCAATTTGTAGCAATAAATGGTGTTTGTAGTAGCTTACGGCCGGTTAATATTGGAGTTCCTCAAGGAAGTAACATAGGTCCTTTGCTGTTTTTGATATATATCAACGATTTGAGAAATTTAAAACTTCTTGGAACACCAAGACTTTTTGCAGACGACACGGCTTTATTCTATCCTCGTTCTTGTATACAATCCATTGTTAATGACATCGAATCAGATCTGGCGAGTCTTGAAGAATATTTTAACGGCAATCGTCTTTCTCTGAATCTGACGAAAACAAAGTACATGGTTTTCCACTCGTCACGGAAAAAAATCTCGCAATACCCCGATCCATGTGTTGGAAATTTGTGCATTGAAAAAGTTGAATCATTTAAATACTTAGGGTTGCACTTAGATTCTTGTCTTTTATGGGACACTCACTTAAAGCATATATCTAGCAAAGTTTCATCTTTATGTGGCCTCATGAAAAGAGTACGCTGTTTTGTGCCCAATGAATCATTGCTGTGATTTATTACGCGTGTATTCATTCCATACTTCAATACCTAATCAGCGTTTGGCGTCATGCTGCTAAATCAAAACTTTAAAAAATTCAAACGTTGCAGAATAGATGTGTGAAAGTAATCTTTAATTTACCTCCCTTATTCTCAACAGTTTTGCTTTATACTAGTTCATGCCACAGAATTATCCCTATTCTAGGTTTGCGCAATTTTCAAACAATTTTGTATGTGCACAACACGTTACATAACCGTAATTTCCATCACAACATTTTTTTTCGACTAGAGTTAACCTTCAGAGAACTAAACATGCAAATGAGTTACTGAGAAGCAGAGCATGCACGAACTTGGGCCTAGGTCGCATCACAAACTACGATCCATTAAAGTTCAATATAGGGGAATTTACGTATTCTCGTCAATCTAAGCAGCTTCCGCACTTCTATTAGCATTTTCTCAGTGTCACGCGCACATATGACGTGTCGGTTTGTTTACATTCATCTGCTGCTAGCTATTCTATCCATTCCAATCAACAAAACTGTCCAAAACGGTTTGAAAACGTTTTTAAGGCGCTCCAAACTTCTTAGATGAGTGTGACTATTGTCGGCAGCCTCTTTTACTTCGGCAACCTTTCCGTTTAAACTGCGTGTAAACCAGCTGTTCTATTATCGGCAACTCGAAATCAGCCGTATTTTGATGTGCTTATGTTTCTTTTGAAGAAACACCTGGCATAACAGGTTTGCTCAGTCGTAAAAATGTATTAGGATGGAAGTTGAAAGACTAAGGAATCGTTTAAATACATTCAGCGAGAAAATACATCGAAATTAACGTTTAAATTGTGGTTGCCGAAAACAGTCGATGGCTGCCGAAGCCACCATTTACCCTACTTCCCATCGACTTGAAAGCAATAATGAACAAAATTCTCTTTTAAAGCAAGCTGAAGCAGTATATAATTATGAACGTAAATGAATAAAAGTGTCAACCATTTGCATATGTAGGTTTTTCTGGCTCCTGCTTTTTTTTCCTGCATCATTAATTATAGTATAGTTTAATAAGTTCAATTTTTTATGTTAAGCCACAAACGTTATCACTCTTTAAATTTTTTAGAATTTTCTGTTGAGTAAATGAATCACTTCAAAGGAACTATGTTCCACTGGGATTTACATTGTTTTTAATTGTAGTTTTTTCTCCGCGTTTTCTTTATTTTTTTTTAGTAAGTGTCCATTACCAGGGGGCTCTCTGTGCGAGCTCCTTGGTGTGGGGGTTAGTGGAGGGTATTACTAAAAAAAACAAAAAAAAAACAACGAAATATATCAGAATACCTTCACCACTAATGCTGAAACTTTCACAGAATATTATAAAATACTTGTGAAAAACGAGGTTCAATTTGGTTTAAAAAATATTTTCTTTGGCAATGGCAATGTTGGGTGATTTCTTAAATAGTCTAATTCATCATAATCAGTGTTGGCTAAAATCAAGATCAGAAAATCAAAATCAGCAATCTTTCAAGATCAAGATCACTTAAAATCACACGCACCAGTATCACAAGCTATCATCACCACGAAAATCACACGTGATTTTCGACCAATATCAGCCGTGATTTTCGATTCTCAAAATCAACCAGCATCAATATTAACCAAGATCAAAATCATCGACAATCATAGGATTAGAAGATATGTGAAATTCTAGAGTTTGGGGAATTCCGAAATTCAAGTCAACATTACGGATGAAATTAAAATGGTGGATTTCAACCCTAGATGGCTCCCACAAATCAAAGATGGCTAACCAAAATCCAATATGGCGGCCCCTGGCCAGGGAATATGCATCTAAACCCATGCAATATGAGTATCTACGGGATGGTCTCGATGAAAGGAAGTGGAAAATTGGCATCCGCCGCCATTTTGTAATTCAAGATGGCGGACCAAAATCCAATATGGCGGCCCTGGACAAAGAATATGCATCTAAACCCATGCAATATGGATATCTCCGGAGTGGGATCGATGAAGGGAAGTGAAAAATTGAGATCCGCTGCAATTTTGAAATCCTAGATGCCGGACCAAAATCCAATATGGCGGCCCATGGACAGGGAATATGCATCTAAACCTATGCAATATGGGTATTTGCGGAATGAGCTCGCTAAGTGGAAGTGGAAAATTGACATCCGCCGCCATTTTGGAATCAAGGTGGTGGACCAAAATCCAATATTGCGGCCCCGGACAAGGAATATGCATCTAAACCCATCCCATCGATTAGGGGAAGTGAAAAATTGAGATCCGCTGCAATTTTTAAATCCTAGATGGCGGACCAAAATCCAATATGGCGGCCCATGGATTGGGAATATGCATCTAAACCTATGCAATATGGGTATCTGCGGAATGAGCTCGCTAAGTGGAAGTGGAAAATTGACATCCACCACCATTTTGGAATTCAATATGGCGGACCAAAATCCAATATGGCGAATATGCATCTAAACCCATGCAATATGGATATTTCCGGAATGGGATCGATGAGGGGAAGTAGAAAATTGACATCCGCCGCCATTTTGGAATCCAATATGGTGAACCAAAATCCAATATGGGAGCGCCCGGACAGGGAAAATTCATCTAAACCCATACAATATGGGTATCTACGGAATGAGCTTGATGAGGGGAGGTGGAAAATTGACATCCGCCGCCATTTTGGAATCCAATATGGCGGACCAAAATTCAATATAGCGGCCCCCGGACTAGGAAATGCAATATGGGTATCTGAGAAATGGGCTCGATGAGTGAAAGTAGAAAATTGACATCTGCCGCCATTTTGGAATCCAATATGGCGGACCAAAATTCAATATGGTGGCCCCCGGACTAAAAATATGCATTTAAACCCATGCAATATGGGTATCTACTGAATGAGCCCGATGAGGGGAAGTGGAAAATTGACATCCACCGCCATTTTGGAATCCTATATGGGTGCAGGGTTTAAATGCATATTCCTAGTCCGGGGGCCACCATATTGAATTTTGGTCCGCCATATTGGATTCGAAAATGGTGGCGGATGTCAATTTTTCACTTCCACTCATCGAGCCATTGCATGGGTTTAAATGCATATTCCAAGTCCGGGAGCCACCATATTGGATTTTGTTCCGCCATATTGGATTTTGTTCTACCATATTGGATTTTGTTCCGCTATATTGTATTTTCGTCCGCCATATTGGATTCCAAAATGGCGGCAGGTGTCAATTTTTCACTTCCACTCATCGAGCCATTGTATGGGTTTTAATGCATATTCCTAGTCCGAGGGCCGCCATATTGGATTTTGTTCCGCTATATTGGATTTTGGTCCGCCATATTGAATTCCAAAATGGCAGCGGATGTAAATTTTCCACTTCCCCTCATCGAGCTCATTCCGTAGATACTCATATTGCATGGGTTAAATGCATATTCCTAGTCCGGGGGCCGCCATACTAAATTTTGGTCCGCCATATTGGATTCCAAAATGGCGGCGGATGTCAATTTTTCGCTTTCCCTCGTCGAGCCCATTCCGTAGATACCCATATTTCATAAGTTTAGATGCATATTCCCTCCCCGGGCGACCATATTGGATTTTGGTCCACCATCTTGAATTCCAAAATGGCGGTGGATGATCGATTTTTACTTTGACTGTAATTCCAATCTATTGATTTTCCGTTTGGTTTTTGTGACCGCAAAATCAGCTAAGGTTAAAATCAGCCTTGATTTTCTGCTGTGTGATTTTGCTACTCGCAAGATCAGCTAAGATAAAATCCGCCGTGATTTTCTGTTTTTGATTTTGCTGATCTCAAGATCAGCAGTGATTTTCGACAGTTCCTGATTTTGGATTTTCTTGATTTTTTTCATCACTGATCATAATTATCTTTGAGTGATAGCTCGGCTGTCGACAGAAGCAGACCACTCTCAATGTGTGCCACGCGATCGTCTTTTACTCGGCAGCAACCATTGTGTGGTCCTCCTCATTGTTCTTCATCAGCATTTCTTTCAGTCGATGCGTCGTCGACTTTGGAAAGCAACCGTTTCGTGATGAATGTGTGAGTGCTGACCACGTTTTGCATCCATTGCTGCAACGGAAGCGCTCTGACCCCCGTTGGCGAATCTGCGGACATACAATGAAACCACTGGAAGCGGCTCCCGTTATGGTGGTGAAAGCTTATTGGATTGCGGAAGATAAAATGTTCATTATGTTGTACCTTTTGACTATAGTTTTAAGATGTATTGTAAAGTAAACAAGAATCCTTTGCTCTGTAAAGTTAATTCGGTTGAGCCTTATTAAATAAATTAATAAACAAAAAAAATCTATTTACCTTTCAAAATAACAAAATATATCAAAATACCTCCATAAAAAAGGCTGAATTTTTCACAGCACCACTGGACTTACCTCTCGCCATCATCAGAAAACTTTACGAACGATTCAAAATAGCTGTTTTGCTGCTCCTCTTCAGTTTAAAAACTTGCACCTATTGACTCGTATGGTTCTGGGAGAGCACCCTGCTACACCCTGTGGTAATGCCTGATAAAAAATTTCGTTTTTGAGTTATTTTTGTTTTTATTTCGTTTTTTTTTTTTTTTAAGCTATCACGTGTTAGGTTTTCGCTCAAATCAATATAGATCAAATCAAATAGGTATAGATTATGTGACTATGTTAACTATGCATCAATGGATTTGTATCTTCAAAACAAAACCCCAGTTTTTTTAGTTGTTTTATATTTTTCCTAAACAATATTTTTATTTATCTTTTATTTTATGTTTTGATCTTAAAAATCGGTGCAGTGGTTCAAAAATTATAAATTTTCGAAAAAAGCCGTTTTTAAAAAAAAATTGGTTTTTTTTACCACCCCAACATGGAAATTATCACCCTAATGACAAAGTGAAAATAAATACGGGTCTAATATTTTGCGATAAGAAACAAAACTTCCGATTTTTATCAAATTCTGAGAACCACTATATAATTTTGTTATTGAATGGCTGAATAATAACAATGAATAACGCCCAAAATTTAAAGCAATGAAAAACTCATACGCGAATAAACTCATGCATGTGGTATAGATTTTTTTTCATTCTACATGTTCTCTGTGAAAATCAAAATCATTCATCGAGGGTTTCACGAGATATCATGAATTTAAGATTTCAAACGATTTTCACCTGAAGCTTCGATTATCTGAATTTGTTTTCATTTCATTGAACTGTAACTTTTTAGATGAATTCCTACAAATTTACAGTCTTGAGTCTTCAGCAAAGTTGATCAGAAATTATATACAAACGACTTTGTGGAATAATGTAAATCCCAAATATTTTATCAAACTTAGTAAAATTTCAAACAAGATGAACTATGCTGTCCATCCATTGAGACTTTAGTTTACTATCCTTAAAGAACAAATGTTCACTTGTGCGTTGTCCAAAGTTTTTCTTTTTCTTATTTTCGAACAATGTTTGCTCCAAATTAACTAAGGGAGTACTAAAGTATCCCCAGTGTTCACTGCGTTGTTTTGAACTTACTTAGCTACTGTTGGATTTCACTGCTTTTTCATGAAGATAAAGCAAGACCCACAAGATGCACATAAATAACCTGAATACTTAATTTTAAAAAATTATTCATAATTACGACCTTAATGAATCAGCCAATAAGACTTCAAGTGTTATCTTAAAAATTATAACACACGTTTGAGGCTCTACCACATTTTTTGAGAACTGAAGATCCAGTACATTTTAGTCAGTGAAAATATGTTTTAGTAGTCAAAGGTTACAAGTAATTTTTGAAAACCTTGAATGAATTTTTGGTAGCTCATAGGATCATTCACATATTTCACATCGGATCAATGATGACTACTATCGGCGCCGGTGGTGTAGTTGTAAGCGTGATCATCTCTCACCCCAGCAGATCTGGGTTCAATCCCAGTCAGCGCCACCGGGATTTTCTGAGGCATAACATCTCTGATCACGGGAAGTAAAGCCGTTGGTCCCCAGTTTATGAGTTGATGGATCGATAGGTAGGGTCCAGGTGTAGAAGCTGCTTCCTTGACGTCGGTAGCATTAGTGCTCAGCACGGAAAAAAAACAATCTCGATCTGATTGGTAATTATGATTTTCAATGAAAATCCGTAGAATGACCATCTTTATCAAAGGGTATACACAGATATCATGGACATTTTGTTGATAAAGGGTGATACGGTCAAAATTTGGTCAAGGGAAAACGCGTGTAAATCGGTGAAATCGTTTATTTAAAAAATCAAATTAAATTTCTTTTTCAAGTTCAATTAGTATAAAATTCAGGAAAAATATTCAGTTAGGCTTCCGCTTTTCCAAATCCGAATTGCCGGGCCTTACGCTTGACCCCTGCCATCAGATTTTGTACAGCCACCTTGTCCACCTTCTTCGCCGCAGAAAGCCAGTTTGCCTTGAACTGCTGCTCGCCCTTAGCAGTTTTTTTGGTCTTCTTTAGGTTCCGCTTGACAATAGCCCAGTATTTCTCAATTGGGCGGAGCTCTGGCGTGTTGGGAGGGTTCTTGTCCTTGGGAACCACCTGCACGTTGTTGGCGGCGTACCACTCCATGGCCTTTTTACCGTAATGGCAAGATGCCAAATCCGGCCAAAACAGTACGGAACAACCGTGTTTCTTCAGGAAAGGCAGCAGACGTTTATTCAAACACTCTTTCACGTAAATTTCTTGGTTGACAGTCCCGGAAGCTATGAAAATGCTGCTTTTCAAGCCACAGGTACAGATGGCTTGCCAAACCAGATATTTCTTTGCGAACTTTGACAGTTTCATGTACTTGAAAACATCTGCTACCTTTCCCCTTCCTTTTGCCGTATAAAACTCCTGTCCCGGAAGCTGCTTGTAGTCGGCTTTGACGTAGGTTTCGTCGTCCATTACCACGCAGTCAAACTTCGTCAGCATCGTCGTGTACAGCCTCCGGGATCGCGCTTTGGCCGTCGTATTTTGTTTATCATCTCGATTTGGAGTCACTACCTTCTTGTAAGTCGATAGTCCGGCTCGTTTTTTGGCTCGATGCACGGTTGTAGACGATACACCCAGCTTATTTGCGGCATCTCGGAGAGAGAGGTTAGGGTTTCGCTTGAAACTACCGGCAACTCTCTTTGTCGTCTCAGCGGCTTCCGGTTTTCGATTTCCCCCCGATCCAGACTTCCTGGCTGTCGACAAACGTTCCCCAAACACTTTAATTACTTTTGTAACGGCTGATTTGGCAACTTTTAGCGATTTTGCCAACTTTGCGTGCGAGTAGCTCGGATTTTCGCGATGCGCGAGCAAAATTTTGATACGCTGCTCTTCTTGCTTGGACGGCATTTTGACAACTGAAGAGTGAATTCCAAAATCAAAATAGGAGCAACATTCTACACACACACACCTTCAAAATGAGGGGTGTTCAGGTTTTTTAAATGCAAAATTGAAAGAAATACGTCAAGTTGATATTGACCAAATTTTGACCGTATCACCCTTTAATAACGGTCACCGGTTACGGAACGTTTCACATATTTGACGTTCAGGTTTCCCGTGACAAATGGCCTAAACAGTGTTGAAATAACTATGACATGGAAATAGTTGCTAGTAGTCTAAAATCAATTAAAATCTAATTTAAAGAATGGTACTACCTTCTGAAGTGGAGGGCTCCTTTGCTTAACTAATAAAGCAGCAATTTTAAATGCAAATTGAAAAACTGCCGCATTCTGTGCACAGCTGCTTTAATTATTCGCCCTGAATTGAATGATTGATTCCAATAGCGAGCCAGCTCTCATTAATTTGTTATTATCACTAGTTACACTACTTCACATTAACAGCGAACCTTCGGTTTTCCCCTTCTTTTCCCAATCGACCGTCAGCCGGAAAATCATTGACTAGCATGCGGTCGCTGTCGATGCGACGAACGGTAAATGTATAAAATTTAATTATAATAATCCGCATATAAGATTATCTGTTAATTGAATTTCCATTTGCCGGATTCCTAAAAGGACGTGCGTGCGCTACGGAAGGCCACCACGGACAGCGATATGACACCCATCGAAGCGAGAGCCAAGGGACCTCATCTCGTCGCCGGCAGTGAGTGAGTGGCTGGCTGCTGCGTGTAATGTCAATCAAAATGTGTCACAACAGATTTAAAACGAACCATCGGAAAATGTGAAAGGTTCTTCATTTGGTTAAATAAATTAAAGTCACGTGGCCGACCACACGCCACCACCACACCGCTCCTGTTTCTTCGTCTCCATCGTCAGAATTTTTGCCAAGAGAAACCATCGAGGACGCCACCGGCCGCCTTACACGCTTTCCTATCACTTAATGCCACGGTGAAGTTGATTGACTGACGCTCTGCCACTGAGATCGACCGGTTTTCCACCGAAGATCGGTATAGAAAGCGGAAGAGTGCTTGACGGCATGACGGAATGCTTCTGTAATCTAAATGTGGTTGTAAATAATCCGCCCTAGCTGTTGAAATCAACTCCGATTGCCTGATTAACAGGAGAATCAGGAGATAATCATTCAACCCATCATCAAAATGATGTTTGAAACAAATGTAAAAGCTAAAAACCGTTCTATTTCATCAAAATAAAACTTAAAATTTCCCCAAAATCACGATGAATTCATCCAGCAAAGATATATTTAATCCACTTTAAACTCGTTGATGATCCTGCTACTAGCTCCCTATCGCTTAATGCAGCACATTTTAAAGTATTAGATAACAATGCAGGAAAGTATAGAACTGATTTATTTTTCCACTTACTCGCTCCAAAAGCAATCTTCCCTTCAGCAGTTTTTCCTGCAGCTAGAAAGTCGTTCGTCCATCTTCCGATGTATGAAGGAACTCACGAACAAACGAACGAGTAACGATTTTCGCTCTCTTTGTGATGTCATCCAGTGATTCCAACGACGATACGATATCCACTTTTTGCATGTTGTGGGTGGAAGAGGTGAAGGTTGTGGCTTTAAAATATTTTTGGATTCGATTTCTAAGCAAATATTGTTACTGGAAATAAAACCGCAACTGACACAAATTGCTACAAAGTGCTTTCCGGAGTGGTATGGTTGGCAAGATAAACAGTTGAGAGTGGGGGAAACTATGCTGCTGATTTGTTGAAGTAGTTTTATTTTTTTACAAATGCGCTGACTGTTGGATGGGGCACGACACTTTTTTGTAATCTCAATAATTCTTAACTACTGCCTAAAAATTATCAAAACAAATATTTTTCAAGAAAAAAGAGTTGATAGTTCTAACAAAATATGCATTCTGCGGAATAAGCCAGCCAACGAGTGATATCCCAATATACAGTTTGAACTTCGCTGAATAAATGCTACGGCATGCACTATTGATACTGAGCCGTGTTGGCAAAATCCGAAATCAATTGATATTTTTCCTCTCTCATGCGCTCGCAATATCACGCGTGATATTGGAACAACATATCAGTGTCAACATTTCAAAGGGGCGTAATTGCATTTGTAAACAATGGCTTTAGCCTTCGATTTCTGGTGAATAAAAGCTCAATCATGAAGATTAATGATACCAGCAGATAGATGAATGTTACCATTACCAGCTAGCATTGTTAATATGGAGAGGTGAACTTTTATTTGCGAGAAATCGACGGCTAAAGCCATTGTTTACAAAATCAATTACGCCCCTTTGAAATGTTGGCACTGATATCATGATTGATATTGATTTTACAAGCTCCTTTGATATTACGAGACTATTCACAAAATGCAAAACTCAAGCTGAGAGTTGACTCGACACAAAAATGATTCCGTTGCACATCGTTTTCATAGAAAGAGAATGTATAGTTTGCTATCTCTTTTTACTCTTCACCGATGGCAGACACGAAGTGACTGCTGCCAGCCGTTATGGAAGTTTCGGTTGCTTTCGGGTGTAAAGCAAAAATCATGAAACTCAATCTCACCACAGTTTGTTGAGATTTGCAGCTGGTGAGTTTTGTTAGCTTCATATTCCGAGCTGCGATATCACAGCTTGCAAAATCAACCGCAGTTGTTTGTTTGTTGATTTTTGTCTACGAAAATCAAGCGTGATCTTGTGCGTTGGTGAGATTTAATTTTTTGATATTTTCCCAACACAGATACTGAGCATGAACTAACAACGTATTCCGTAAACTTTAAATAGCACTGAACTAGCAAAAATCACATATTGTATCAGATGGAATGTCCATGGTGAATGACCCAGCCGTACCAATCTAACAAATAACGAAAAAACTAATTTCATTTTTACAGCTCAGAATTCCATGAAACTTTGCATAATTGATCGCTATGGGTAACATATCATTTTTTTCAGAAATTCAGCCATTTTGCTCCTATTTTTTTCAAAATGGCGCGATAGATATTTTTCAATAATTCATGAAAACGGTTTTTCAACTCTCCGACGGCAGTAGGCAGGATTCTGTGCCGGAAGATATTGTGCAGTGTTGGAAAAGCTCGCGATATTTCACGAAGTTAACCAAAGCAAAAGTTCGCGAGTCATAGTGAGAACTTTTCCAACACTGGTCTTGTGTAGACTATTTTTTATACGTTCCGTATAATCCTTGACTAGGTCAACGAATTCCAAGAGTCTCTATATTTAGTATTCAGTGGTTAGGCTAGGTTACTATATTAAAGATACTTTCATGCATTGGCTGGTTTGTCTCGGCGCTGGTATCCATTGGCCTCGAAAAAGCATCCGACCAACTCGAATCACGAAAATCTGAGGAGTCCCATAAACCTTATCTAAGCGTAATTATTGCCCAATTCTATTCGGGTCGTCACTGGTGTGAGGCAAGGATGTATTCAATCACCACGCTAAACATCGCAGCAGAGACAGATCCAGAGGTAACGGAGCATAAACAAAGAAATCATGAAAGAAATCTGACCTGAGTCCAGGTCAAGGCAACAGCAAGCAGCCGCCAAATAACGAATCGATCTGACGCGACCTTCTCCGATTTGCATGAAACTTTGAATAAACTTTGAAGGCAGTGTGAAAATTGTATACAGAGAGTAGAAAGCGAGCAAGGACAACTTTGAGAAAGGTACGAATCAGGTTGATTTTTTAATATGTTTCAATAAAAAGCTTATAAAAATACTATTTTCTGTGAAACTTACAGCTAGATTTGGACTAATTTTTGAACATTTGTTTAAAGATTGTTTTGTGAAATTTTGCACAGAAAAACCATATTTAGACTTTGCCAACTGTTTGTTGGGCAACATTTTACAAAAATAAAAGAAGCAACATGTTTTAAAAATGACTAAAAGTTCTTTTCCAATGATTTTTGTTAATTTTGAAGTGTCCAGCTTTAAATTTTAACAGAAAATATAATTTTTGCTGTGCAAGTTTTAATCACTTTTATGGATTTTTCCCCAGAAAATATGTTTTTTTTAAATTAGTTTATTTGTTACGCTCAAATGTCCAAAAGTACTCCATGGAGCCGAGAACAATTAAATTATTTTATGATTACATTCAAGTATTAATGAGGGACATTGTTTATCAGTTCTTCTTACTCTTCTTTGGAGACGACTTGAGTTTCCCGCTTTCATCCGTGCCCTTAACTCCCTTACTTCATCCAATTGTTTTTCCTTCAGCAGCGCCCGCCGCTTAGTCTCCTCTTCGTCCTTTATTCCCTCCTTCTCGGTATAGAGATTAGTGACGTTTAACGCACGCACACTAGCGGAAGCAACGCCGTGTAAAGTTGTTTATTATTTTCCTCTGGCTAACCTAAAAAATGTATGAAAGTAAACCTGTCAAAATTAGTTTGACATCGATTTGTTATGTATTTTCCTCGGATATTCACTAACACACTCTCACATATCGCACCAATACAACCGGACGTGAAAATCTCAATAGTCCAATGTCTTTTATACAAGGTTTGGTATTGGTGTTAGTGGTTCAGTGGTGTTCGTAGTTCATTGCAATGTTTATCTTTTTACACGATACAGCTGTTGTCAGTGACGTAATACTATCTGTTTGTAGCAAGGGGCTGCTAAGCCAGCATTTTTCTGTTGTCTGCTATTTTTCACTCACACACTTACAACCAACGCAAAACAAACACATGCAATGTAAGTGGCAGCTGTAAAATATGCAATACAGCCGCAAAGTTCATATGTGTTGTTCAAGTTTGTTATGGGCCATACATTTATAGACCAGTTAAGAGGGTACTGTCAAATTTGTGAAATCCCATAGTGGAAACATTTGATGTCAGTCCTGTGGTTTGTAGTATGTAATGTTGGCTAGAGTGACGTCGTCACTTGAGTGCTAAGCAATGTTTACAATATTTTTACTTCTAACACCAGCCCAGACCTACTATCGTCGTTGAGTATAGTCCACTATCCCGAATTTGTAGTAGTATTACGCATCTTTTTTGCACTTCAAAACAGGCGGCTGCAGTTTCACAGCTGCACTTGCTTCCTCTCCACTGTTCTTCTCGGCGTCCGACGATGTCACATCCATCACCGCCACCTTTTCTTCCAGGACCTCAAGCACTTCCTCGTTTGGCGATGCACCTCCACTCACTACACCAGTGTACGTACTGGTCATTCCGTCGTTGGTTTTCTTCTTCCGTTCGTTGTTGTACTGGTGGCTTTCAATCCTCTTGGGACAGGATTTCATCCGATGCCCCTCCGTTTTACAAAGGAAACAGACATTTGTGATCCCTTGATAGAATATGTTCCCCTTTCGATTGCGGAAACACAGCGGGTTAAGAATCTCCTTTTATTCATCCATATATAGACCCCATACACCGGTAAGCATATCGAGGCCCAAGGCAGCTGGAAATTACTCGAACATATATACCATTTTCTTTGCATCAGCTCAACACCACATCGATGTAAGCTTGCAGTACAATACAGTCAAATACAGACGCGATAATTCTGAAGATTTTAATGCTACCTTAGGTCCTAAGGGTCCTATCACACTACCCTTCGGTACTCCAGATGGTATGCTCAACGTACTGGACCGTAACGAATATACTTGCACAAATGCCTTTCGACCCGTTAGATGACAAAGATGCCATTTTGAAAAAAATACAACATCCAAAATGGCCGAATTTTTGCAAAAATGTGAATGATTGCCCATAACACACAACTAAGCAAAGTTTGATGCAAAACGGAGAAGGTCGAGTTTTCCGATTATTCTTAACGGACCCCGTGATTACACATGGTGAATTAAATTAATGTATGTGATAATTAAACCGAATCAAACATCTATGTAAAATGAAATGAAAGGTCAATTTAGTCATTTAACTATCTAAATAATGGGAAGATTATATAAAGCACGACCTTCATCTAGCTGAATGGAAATGATGAAAAAGATTAATTAATTGCTAGTAATTACTCAACTTTATACGTGTTTGAAGAGTCGAGTAGATAGATTAATCCACGTGTGCTTGCTATCAAGTATTTTAAAGTTATTAATCTGTAAAGTTGAGGATAGTTTTCTATAGCTAGAATTGTCTGTAAATCCACTGAAAATTCAAAGCATGTCAGGGATTTTGAATTCATCATTGAGTCAACAATACGCCCTAAACTCTTTATGACAAATATTCAAATTAATGAAAGAATCGCTTTGAAAATCTATATAGAGTAAATGACTCTAATGTTGGACTATGGATCTAAGATTGGGCCCATCGCTAAAAATTTGCTATTTATCAATTTTATCTAGATGAACACGTCATTGAGATGGTACTATTGAAAAATCCGTCTGTCTGTCTGTCTGTCTGTCTGTCTGTCTGTCTGTCTGTCTGTCTGTCTGTCTGTCTGTCTGTCTGTCTGTCTGTCTGTCTGTCTGTCTGTCTGTCTGTCTGTCTGTCTGTCTGTCTGTCTGTCTGTCTGTCTGTCTGTCTGTCTGTCTGTCTGTCTGTCTGTCTGTCTGTCTGTCTGTCTGTCTGTCTGTCTGTCTGTCTGTCTGTCTGTCTGTCTGTCTGTCTGTCTGTCTGTCTGTCTGTCTGTCTGTCTGTCTGTCTGTCTGTCTGTCTGTCTGTCTGTCTGTCTGTCTGTCTGTCTGTCTGTCTGTCTGTCTGTCTGTCTGTCTGTCTGTCTGTCTGTCTGTCTGTCTGTCTGTCTGTCTGTCTGTCTGTCTGTCTGTCTGTCTGTCTGTCTGTCTGTCTGTCTGTCTGTCTGTCTGTCTGTCTGTCTGTCTGTCTGTCTGTCTGTCTGTCTGTCTGTCTGTCTGTCTGTCTGTCTGTCTGTCTGTCTGTCTGTCTGTCTGTCTGTCTGTCTGTCTGTCTGTCTGTCTGTCTGTCTGTCTGTCTGTCTGTCTGTCTGTCTGTCTGTCTGTCTGTCTGTCTGTCTGTCTGTCTGTCTGTCTGTCTGTCTGTCTGTCTGTCTGTCTGTCTGTCTGTCTGTCTGTCTGTCTGTCTGTCTGTCTGTCTGTCTGTCTGTCTGTCTGTCTGTCTGTCTGTCTGTCTGTCTGTCTGTCTGTCTGTCTGTCTGTCTGTCTGTCTGTCTGTCTGTCTGTCTGTCTGTCTGTCTGTCTGTCTGTCTGTCTGTCTGTCTGTCTGTCTGTCTGTCTGTCTGTCTGTCTGTCTGTCTGTCTGTCTGTCTGTCTGTCTGTCTGTCTGTCTGTCTGTCTGTCTGTCTGTCTGTCTGTCTGTCTGTCTGTCTGTCTGTCTGTCTGTCTGTCTGTCTGTCTGTCTGTCTGTCTGTCTGTCTGTCTGTCTGTCTGTCTGTCTGTCTGTCTGTCTGTCTGTCTGTCTGTCTGTCTGTCTGTCTGTCTGTCTGTCTGTCTGTCTGTCTGTCTGTCTGTCTGTCTGTCTGTCTGTCTGTCTGTCTGTCTGTCTGTCTGTCTGTCTGTCTGTCTGTCTGTCTGTCTGTCTGTCTGTCTGTCTGTCTGTCTGTCTGTCTGTCTGTCTGTCTGTCTGTCTGTCTGTCTGTCTGTCTGTCTGTCTGTCTGTCTGTCTGTCTGTCTGTCTGTCTGTCTGTCTGTCTGTCTGTCTGTCTGTCTGTCTGTCTGTCTGTCTGTCTGTCTGTCTGTCTGTCTGTCTGTCTGTCTGTCTGTCTGTCTGTCTGTCTGTCTGTCTGTCTGTCTGTCTGTCTGTCTGTCTGTCTGTCTGTCTGTCTGTCTGTCTGTCTGTCTGTCTGTCTGTCTGTCTGTCTGTCTGTCTGTCTGTCTGTCTGTCTGACCCTTACAGACTCGGAAAATACTGAACCGATCGGCGTTAAAACTTGTATGCAGGGGTTTTTGGGGCAGGGAAAGGTTCTTATGATGGTTCGAGACAAATGAAACAGAAATTTCTGCATAACTAGAGAACTAATCAAGCAAATTGAACCAAATTTGGCATGTTAGGGTCATAGAGGGTATCCCCTTAGATAAAAAGGTGGGAGGGCGTACAATATAGCATGTTTTTTTAATTTGCCCGTAAACTTAAGTTAATATTGAATCCCGAGCAAGGCCGGGCACACTCAGCTAGTCTAAACTTAAAATAACCGGAATAGCGGTTGTTGCTCTACAGAACAGTATTTCCCATCCAGGTTAACATGCGAGCACAATTAATAAACATTTTCATGCCCGAATCGATTCTCGCTCATTACAATCACACCTTGAAAGCAGCAATATTAGACACCGCACTGCCGCCGTGATTGATTAGCTATAATCACCCCCGGTAGACGGTAACGACTCTCATAATTCCTCATAATTTATTCATGCATCCTTGCACACACGATAAGCACTCCGTTAAGGAAGGAAATTTTCCCAAACCCACACTTTTCCAACTTCAATTCCATCGCCCCGGCTTCCCGCTGCTGACGACAACACGTTATGCCAAAGCCAATCGATTCCCGGAGGTGACAGAGCATCCTACGCAACAGCTTCGCACGCTACGTATAAGGCGGATCCGGAGGGAATCGGCAACAACTTTTTATTACCTCCCTCCACCACCACGTGGTGGTTACAACTGCTATGGATGGGCGCTGCAAGAACCAATCTTTATTAGATTTTATTACATTATTATGTTGTTCTCAACTATGTTCCTAGCATATGTCGATGTCGTTGAACGGAGGGGACGGGTGCGGTGGTAAAATCCACGCTTGGAATGAAAGGCATCATCAGGCAGCAGCCAGTCAGTCAGGCAGGATTATGGCCGGAACGGCTTATGTCGATGTTGTATTATAGGAGAAGGAGAAAGGATGCGGTGTATCGCGAATTGTGGAGGAGGTCTAACGCACGCGGAAAAGAAGATTAGACACAAGCTCATCATCACGCATTGCTGCATCCACGTATATGTCAGGGTTATTGCTGTTGCCTATCGGGCTTACTTAGGTGGCACACACAGAATTGTACGGTGTTGTGCCGAACGGCTTACGGGAATTACGATGATGAGTTTGGAAAGGGCAGGGGATGTGATAGAGTCTGTTGGTAAAATGGTTCCAAGAACTTTGCGTAGGTTTCCCTCGTCTGAGGAAAATATTTCTAAGGAAAACAGGATCCTGAGCAAATCGGTAGTAATTAGGAAGCAATAATCAGCATAAGTATATGATAATAGTTTCCTAAATGCTGTCGGCAGGATGGAAGCTGATTTCCGCTAAGAAGAGTTTAACATTGGGGTTAGCGGAATGTATTTCATGTAGTAACAACAATTTCGATGGAATAAATTCTATTCACTTTTAAATTACTCCTTTTCAGTTTCACTGTATTACAGTTTTGAAGTAATGCGATGTGATAAGAAGCTATAAATGGCCACCATCAGTGCAGGACTTGCATGATGTACAGTTTCTTTAAATAATATAATCAATCGCAAGATCCCCCATTAACTGCTGTATGTTGGGCCAAACACATTGGAGAGAAACCGTAAGCAGAAACACTTACACGAAGGTCATGGGATTGGAGAATCTCCTTTCAGTTGTAACATCCTATCACGTGACATCACAGATCGCAATACATTTTAAGATGTTCGTCAAACGATTTGTTCAGAAAAGAGCTTTATATTCTAGAGCGCTTTTTAAGCTTCTATCGAGCATAAAATATATGAAAGATCTTGTTTGTAGTTATAGCTGATAAATTCCAGTTATCAACCAGTTACGTAAAATAAAAATTGATGGATTTCTTTTTTTCACTTGGTCCAATGCATCTATAGTCGTGAAACCATCAACTCATGGACCAGGTACCAACGAAGATTTTATGCCTCAGAAAATCCCGACGGCACCGACTGGGATTGAACTCACCCAACCTTTGGGGTGAGTAGCAGTCACGCTTACCACTACACTACCGGCTCCGCTAACCCCCTGAATATTTATTAAGCGCTAGAAGTTCTGGAAGCTCTTGTCATTGCGAGAAATTGAAAAGCTCCTGAAGTGCCGGAGAACTGCTCAGAAGTTCCTGGATATATCAAGAGTTGTCAATGTTTTCAAAGTTTAGCAGTTTGGAGAGTTGTCGTAGTTTTGGGACTTCCGACAAATATTGGAATTTTTCAGTTGAGAGTCCTTGGAGTTGAGAAAGTTTTAACAACATTTATCGGTTGACTGGATTCCCCGAAGTTCTTAAGAGTTTTTATCTAAATATCTAAAAATCACTTGACTATTATCGATTAGTCGATCAACACTTTTTTTCCTTTGCTTTGTTTTCCGTCAATCTTGTTTTCCGTGCTGAGCACCAATGCTACCGACGCCAGGGAGGCAGCTCCCACACCTGCACCCTACCTATCGACCCATCAACTCATGAACCGAAGACCAACGGCGCCGACTGCTATTGGACCCAGGCCTGCTGGGGCGAAAGGTAATCACGCTTACCACTACACCACCGGCGCCACTGAGTGATCAACCCTAGCAAAAGTAACAATTATGCCAACTATCAACAGGCCCGGTGGTCAGAAGTGAGGCCCATTGCCGTAGCTAGAAAATGTTACTGGAGGGGACCTAGGGGGAGGGGGCTGTGGAATTTTTTTGTTTTTTAAAACAACGGTTAAATAGAAAATCTGGAACTGCCATTCAATCAAAAGGCGTCAAGGCTATTAGTTATTTTATGTTTCTGTTGGATACAATTCCACTTCGTTCAATAATACAATTTATTGTGGCAAAGCTTGCAATTATTTTAATAATGAAACATTAAATTTTATTGTTTTTATTTCATAACAACGCTTGGGGAAGCTTTAAAAACATACTGATTTTTAACAAGGAATGATCGTTTGTTCAAGCATTTTGAAATGAAATTACATATTGTATATTAATTTATTTAATTTCTGCATCAACAAGCTCGTGGCCCCTATGATGTTAACACTACTGACAAATTCTATGCCGCCGCCTGTCACCATTTGCAAGATAGTCCGTGGGGAAATACCAGGCGGGATTCATGGGTGCCCGCGCTACCACTGACCAAATTTTTGCGATTCGGCAGGTTCTGCAGAAATGCCGCGAATACAACGTGCCCACACATCATTTGTTCATCGATTTCAAATCCGCATACGACAGAATCGATCGAAATCAGGTATGGTGGATTATGCACGAGTACGGATTTCCGGATAAACTGACGCGATTTGTCAAGGTGGCAATAGATCGAGTGATGTGCGTTGCTCGAGTATCGGGGACACTCTCAAGTCCTTTTGAATCTCGAAGGGGGTTACGGCAAGTTGATGAACCATTGCACAGTGGTCCAGAATGCAGATTTAGGTGGAATGATATGTTTTGAACCTGAAATTGAAACTTTAGACTAAAAGTCTCTTCTACAAAGTTGTTTCTTATAGTTAAGCCCTCATTTTAATGACAATGAATTCTAGGGTGGTTCCTATTATCATTAAAATCAAAAATCTAACTTTTTTGTTTGTATAAATTAAGGTATACATTCTTCGGCAAAGTTATAGCTGAGCTAATTTCAATCAACTTTGTTGAAGATAACTTTTTTGTATCTCTTAAATTGGCTGATTTAGAGCTATTTTCTTGAATTAAGTTAGGGTGGCTCTTGAAAAAACAGTTTTTTTGCTCTAGTTTTCTTATTTCAAATTTATCAGCAAAGGTGTCTTCAGATAACTTTTAGATCTTAAGAAGGCGCAAGTTTTTGCTGCACAAAGCTTGTCAATATCTTTCGCCGATCAAGAGTTATTGACGTTTTTATACTAAAAATATACACTTTTCAAATGTTAATATCTCTGGTTGGGGCAAACAAAAAAAAAGTTTTTTTACGGCATTTGAAAGGGCGTATGTTATTCTCAATATTATGACAAAATTGGAGGTATGTTATTTTTTAAACTCGTATAAAATCAATTTGAATTTATTCATATTTTTTAGTATATTTGGGTATATCTTTTTTATTAGAAGAGATACAGGCAACAAATTCAGCTATAAAACATTCGTCTAAAAGAGTTTTAAAATTCTCTAGAAGATAACTTTCATGAGAAATTTCAAATAAAAAAGTTATTGGCAAAAGATGGATTTCATAGGACCACTCTAATGACAAATTTATATAAAATGTGCTAGTACATTTGTTTCAATATTTGGACATTTAGTGTCTTCGAAGAACTTTTTGTTCTTAAAAATTCCCTTCTTTTGGTGTTTGCAAACGTCAGGGTGGTCCTCAAATTAGGGAATTTTTAAAACTAACTTTTTTGTTTTACAAAATAAAAACATGTGTTGTTTAAAAAACTTGCGCCTTCTTAAGATCTAAAAGTTATCTGAAGACACCTTTGCTGATAAATTTGAAATAAGAAAACTAGAGCAAAAAAACTGTTTTTTCAAGAGCCACAATAACTTAATTCAAGAAAATAGTTCTAAATCGGCCAATTTAAGAGATACAAAAAAGTTATCTTCAACAAAGTTGCTTGAAATTAGCTCAGCTATAACTTTGCCCAAGAATGTATACCTTAATTTATACAAACAAAAAAGTTAGATTTTTGATTTTAATGATAATAGGAACCACCCTAGAATTCATTGTCATAAAAATGAGGGCCTAACTATAAGGAATAACTTTGTAGAAGAGACTTTTAGTCTAAAGTTTCAGTTTCAGGCTCAAAACATATCATTCCACCTAAATCTGCATTCTGGACCACTGTGCATTGTGTCTAATATTCAACATTGCGTTAGAAGGTGTGATCAGAAGAGCTGGGATAGACACGAGTGGCACGATCTTCAGGAAGTCCATCCAGCTTCTTGGCTTCGCCAATGACATCGACATCATGGCACGGAACTTTGAGACGATGGTGGAAAATTACATCAGGCTGAAGACTGAAGCTAGGCGGATTGGACTTGCCATCAACGCATCGAAGACAAAATACATGAAAGGAAGAGGTTCTAGGGAAGACAATGTTAGCCTCCTACCCTGAGTTCAGATTGACGGTGACGAAATTGAGGTGGACGATGAGTTCGTGTATTTGGTCACTCGTGACCGCCGAAAATGATACCAGCAGATAAATTCAAAGACGCATTATGGCAGGGAATCGAGCCTACTTTGGACTCCGGAGGACGACCGAATAAAATACTCCGCTGCACGAAGTTGACTATTTACAAGACGTTGATTAGACCGGTGGTCCTCTACGGCCACGAGACCTGGACTATGCTCGTGTTGCGTACCATCTACGTTGGAGTGCAGATGGATGACGGAACGTGGAGGAGGCGGCTGAACCACGTTACGATTTGTTCTCCAAGAAAATAGAGCGGAAAATTTTCGTCGCACTAACTCACGTAACATATGAAAGTCAAACACAGATGCAACTCGGTTAAATAATCTTTGAAGACCGATGATAGCGCTATGCAAGCCGTAGTTAGTTCTAATAAATGGAAATCGAAGCATCTGGTTGTTTCTTAAGGACCTAGGCTGCACATTGATGTTTATTTGTTCCAATACAGCTGGACAATCAACTCGATTCTGCAGAACATCAGCGACAAACATAGCTCTTAGAGTGTCGCAACGAGTGTTGAGAGGCTCTAGGTGTATTAATGAACAACGTTTCTCATAGGGGGCAGCCTAAAAGGATTAAGCCACAGTAATCGCCGAAGTGCGTATCGAATGAATCTGCGTTGAACTGACTTGATTCACTCAACTTCATGATGATAAAAAAAGGGTTCCAAACAGCTGCACCATATTCTTATGTAGATCGTACTAGGGAACAGTACAACAATTCAAGGCAGTACACGTCAGTGAAATCCTTAGCTATCGTAAAGATAGACATTTCAATTGAAATACCCAGGAGTGTGTAATTGAACTTTAAGGGCTCTTTTTTGCGATAAAGACTGGAACGCCCAACAATTGGTCGACAAAATAATCGTTTCTTCCATTTAAAATTCATATCACAAAAATCTTCTTATTTTTCTTTTGGTCGTTCAATTCATATATTTAAAGTAAAAAATGTTCGTTTATTTTTTTGGAACCCAACTGCCGTGCCTTCCACTTAACCCCTTCCATTAAATTTTGCACAGTGGTATCATCGACCTTATTCCCCGCCGAACGCCAGTTAGATTTAAACTGCTGCTCGTTTTCCATTGATTTATTAGTTTTTTTTTTTTTTTTGAGATTCCGTTTGACCAAGGCCCAATACCGTTCTATAGGGCGGAGTTCTGGGCTGTTGGGTGGGTTGTGGTCTTTGGGTACCACAACCATGTTGTTCGCATCGTACCACTCGATTGCCTTTTTCCCATAGTGGCAGCTCGCCTAGTCCGGCCAGAACAGCACAGGTCTATTATGTTGCTTTAGGAATGGTAGCAGCCGCTTTTCCAGGCACTCCTGGACGTAGATCTCTTGATTGATGGTTCCCGTAGTAATGAAAATGCCGCTTTTTAGACCACACGTGAATATGGCCTGCCAGACGAGATATTTTTTCGATAGTTTGATGGTTTTGAAAATTTCAGCCACCTTCTCTTTTTATGATGAGGTATAAAACTCCTGTCCTGGAAGCTGCTTGAAATCCGCCTTCACATAAGTTTCTTCGTCCATGACGACACAGTCGAACTTTGTGAGCAGATCCGTATACAGCTTTCGGGACCGCTGCTTTGCCGACGTGTTTTGTTTGTAATCTCGGTTCGCCACCTTCACCTTCTTAAACGTCGACAACCCGGCTCGTTTCTTGGCCCACTGCACAGTAGTATGGGAGACATTGAGCTTGCCAGCGACGTCCCGGATGGAGAGGCTAGGATTCCGCTTTTATTTTACCGCCACCTTCTTCGCCGTCGCTGCGACGTCCGGATTACGATTGCCGCCGCTTCCAGGCTTCATGGAACACTTTTAAAACGTTTGTCACGGTCGATATGGCCACATCCAGCAATTTTTCCAACTTGGCGTGTGAGAACGTCGGATTCTCTTGCTACGCGAGCAAAATTTTGACACGCTGCACCTCTTGCTTGGACGTCATTTTGAAAACTGGAGAGCAAACGGTGAAAACTCATCATAGCAACCATTGTATATACACTAAACTTCCAAATGCAGCATTTCAGGTTTTTTATGTGTTTTAACAGAAATACACCAATTTGAAGTTGACTAATTTTTGCGCGTTCCAGACTTTGAAACATTATAGAATAAATACTTAAAGCTAGCACGGAAAGCATTGAAGTAAAAAAAGTTAAAACATCTATTAAAATGTTTACACATGCTAGTAATTGGTTCGTTTGTACCATAGTTTGTGCGAGAAGTCGGGATCGTAAAAAAAGAGTGGGTTCGCAAATCGACTCGTCTTATATTAATGTTAAGCTGTTGCAAAATTGGACTACAGTCAATGTCCGAACTCAGGAGATCGACGAAGAAGACAGCCTTAGCGACGTCACGGCGAACACTGAGAAGTTGTAGGCTCAGACAGTTACATCGACTTTCATAGTTAGGGAGGCTTACAGGGTCTCTCCAGGGTAGCCAACGAAGAACATAGCGAACAAATCTCCTCTGAATAGACTCATGTCGATTCGTGGCATTGTTGTAAAACGGCGCCCAAGCTACTGAACAGTATTCCAATTTCCAGTGTCGAACGGACTACCCGAGCAAAGTTGGATATCAAAATATTATCAAAATAATATCAAAATAATATCAAGTTATATTTTTGAAATCAAACTGATCACATATTTTGATATACTATTTTTTTAAATTTTAGTTGAATTCATATTTTGATATTATTTTGATATTTCTAAAAAAAAATAGTTAAAAAAAATTTATTTTATGAAAAGAGCATTCACATTTATCACTAAAATCTATTTATTTTTTTCTTACGAGTTAATCAGCATGCTTGCTGTTTTCTTTATAAACATCAGAAAGACAATTATGATTATTACAGTTATTGTTTACAATTTACAAATCGATATAAGATAGATATCGATAGAACTGATTTAAAAATAGGTTTGTTTTTATTTTGAATACTTGAAAACTCATTGATAACATTTTTAAATTTTGAATTTTGACATTCAGATTACTAAATTTGATATCGTGATATCAAAACAATAATTAATTTAGTTTTTTTTTTTTTTTTTTTTCCTTCCATAGTTATAATAACATATTGATTACTTATTTTGTTTATCATAAACGAAATTACTGATATCAAAACGCATACATAGATTTGTTATCAAGAAAACATGATTTGTTATCTTTTTAATATCCTTCATATGCCATTTAGATCTCATTTTTGTTATGATTACTGTTAACTCGACCATACGGTAGGCAAAATATGTTATCACAAACGCTTATATCAAAATATCAAACTTAGTTTTCATTTTGTTTTCATTCTCTGCTCGAGTAGTGAACAATAACCCCGAGCAGAGAATGAAAACAAAAGTTTTGAAACTGCACACAAAGCCGCAATGCCTCGATAGTCGATTACTGACTGTTTATCGCCTTTCTTGAAGACAGGAAAAACGAAAGAATTCTTCCAGCCATCAAGGAAGATTACAGAATTCAACGAGAAGTTGATTATGAATGCTAGTGGTGCGCTGAAGACTCCTTTACAGTTTTTAATCACCACAGATGGAATGCCATCAGGGCCAATACTAGAAGAATTTTTTAAGCGAAGGCCTGCTCTTAAGACGTCATCTCTCGATAGGAAATATCCTGTAACCTAACCTATCCAACATTCCCTCAACAACTACAAAACTCCCTTAAGTTTCCTCAACTTCTACAAAGTTCTCTGGATTCTGATTATTTCTGGAAAGACCCCCATAATCTTCAAATATTCTGGAACATCTGGAAAGTTCCTTGAAATTTAACGAAGTTCCCAAAACATCCAAGAAGTTCATGGAGCTTTTTGAAGTAAGATCTCTGACAAACTGCAACGAAGTTCCCTAAACTGAATCGAGGATTCCTGGAGATTTCAGGAGTTTGCTGAATTGATTTTAGATCTTCTACTAAATTCTCTGCACTTATATGAAGTTTTATGCAGCTTCTCAAAATGCTACGAAATTCCCAAAACTTCTACAAAGTTTGCTGCACTTCTATATTTCTTGTTGATTTTCAACGAAGTTTCACGTATGGAATTTCATGAACTTGTACGTTATTTCCTGAACTATTTGAAACTCATGAGGCTTTAATAGAGTATCCTGAAATCATATGAAAGCTCCCGAATAATAATGAGGTTCCCTGAAATTAAATAATTCCAAAGCTTCCGGAGTTTCTACGATTTTTTCTGAAGCTCTATGAAGTTCCCAGAATTTCTACTACGTTTCGTTAATTACTACGATGTTCCCTAACCTTCTTAGAAGTCCTTAAGGTGATACTCTAAGAAAGCCTTAGCGTGAAACTTTAAAGGCACAAATGTCAGCTTCCACAAAACATACGAATTTGAAATTGCTACTCCTTGTTTGCTGTGCTACTACAAACAGAGAGTAGCAATTTCAAATTTTTATGTTTTGTGGAAGCTGACATTTGTGCCTTTGAAGTTTCACGCTAAGGCTTTCTTAGAGTATCACCTTAAAGTTTTACGAAGATCCCTGCGGTAAAATAAAAATCCTTGAACTCTCGGTCAATTTGTAGAGCCTGAAAACGTCTTATTATGCCATCAATTAAATGTCGATATAATTTAAATTCTCGAAATTGATTCTTCTAGTCTAGAATATTGAGAAAAGTAGACATTCATAAAAATCTATAAAGATAAAAAGTATCCTCAAAGCTGCTTGACAAAATACCGGTGTATATAAAACATCCAAAATTCTGGGGGGCTAGATAATTCAGAAGGGGGCCTGCTCCCCTTGCCACCCCCCTTAGTTACGCCAATGCATTGGTGCATGGTGAGGCCTGCATCTTTAGTCATACTGAATCGAACAACCCTCGTCGAGGTGTGTGTCGTTTAGCCAATACAGTTGTGTTTGTTCATCGTCGACTGAAACTGAGAAGCTAGAGCGGTACCTGCTGGCATGATCGTCTCCGTGTGTAGAACGTTTGCGAATTAAATGGGGTACTGGGTGAGATTTGAGTCCTACGAGTATTACTTGTAGGTAGATGTAGATAGACACCAGGGGCAAGATGAGCTCCCTTAAATTATACATCAAAAATCTAATATTTTTGAAAATTGCACATATGTACCCTTAAACAATGATGCAACGTTGTAAAATAAATCAATGTCAATCCGATTGACTGACACAACTCAAACTACAGCTTTTTATGCTCACAGTGCCATTTGTTCATAAATTCCGTCTTTCCCTGGTCGCCACTGAAGGAAAACCTCACCAACCTCCCCAGATCACAACTAGCTGATGATTCCCATTATCGCTTCATCAAACACATGTTCACCGTTTCCTTATCTATCAAAAGTTGCGTGACGGTAATAATTACGAAGCTAAACTCCCTCCAGCGATTTATACCACCCGATTCGATTGGCGACGATGATTACGGTGCCTGCTGATGAGCACACGTCTCGGTCGGTTCCTGAACTATATTATGCATACAGGTCCGGCATGCTGCCGCCGTGGGCCATCTACCGTTGTTGACTGCACTAGCGCTGGGTTGGAACAGTAGCAATATCTCCCACGAATTATCATCCTTCGGCAGCTGCAAGGGTACACACGACAAGGACGGACGACGGTGGTGATACCGCGACTGATGCTATCTACGGATAATGAATTTCGATCCGTTTTTTCCCCTCTAGATGTGATATTGACTGCCATTTCTTGTTGACGAGGCACTCTGCGGCGGCTGGGAGCGGTAACCGTTGGGGCGTTCCCGGTTGAAGTGTGCCGTAGACACGTGACCGGATTGTGGCAAAATATGAGTGTAAAATTTTTCACAACACATTTTCGACTCGTCATCATCGTCTGATGAGAATTGAACATCATACATCATAGGACACTAGGCCGTAGAATGTGGCTCATTTTTGAGTTCCGTTTACTCAAATTCGAAATCGATAGAGGATTCACTTCTAGACTAAGTAAAATTTTCGTCGATTTTCTTCATATTCGAGCAGATTTTTGAGGAAAAGCGAGGAAAATTTTACTCCTACGTTTTCGCGATTATGAGTGAAAAACCATTCAATTTTGAGTCGATCTCATCGGCCGTGTAGATGATAGATGGTACTTTTAAGGCGTCTGCCGGGGAACACCAATAGGTTTTAAGCACAGCAATGAATATTTGTTTTGAATACGAGGACTCAACTCCACATAGTGATTTCCTTATCCTTCTTTGCAAAAAAAAAAACTTCAAATCAAGACTGGCCAAGACTAAACCGGATTATCATCAAAGTACTAGAGATATCAAACTCAATTATGCACTGACCATGCTCTCTCCCTCTCTCTTTCTGTCCTCATAAAATGTTCCTGCGAGGTATTATACAGCGTAGAATTTCCGAGTGTGTTCTAAAAGGTCCTGAAGGCGAACATCGAGCAGCTTTTTCATTTTCAACAAGCGTATAATGCAGCAAAATCAAGTGGACCAGTCCAGTGAAGGTTGGCCTTCTGCCTCTCCCTTGCTGATTTCCTTCGAAATGGGAAGCTGATGGATGGTACTTTTCAACCGTGTTCCACTTTTCAAATGTTCGTTCTCTGTATTCGTTGAAAAGTTGCTTTTTGGAGTTAGTACCTGTAATTACAGTGCCCTGTTGAAACCTCCCACGAAAGGCCCATGGAAATGCATGATTTGCTCATTAGTGGAATATTTTCGAGGGTTATCAGGCTCACTCGTAGAACTGCTCTGCACATCGTATTGAAACGATGAGTTTTTTGCTACCATCTGCGGGGAAAAGTGGATACGCTGCCCTCAAATGGCACCAACTAGTCATCTCTCCAAGCGAAGGACCAACCACCCAACGATCCGTCGCACTATCGTCCTGTTCCGTCTCATTACACATTTTGCACATCATCAGCCCGGCAGGCGGCTATGGTGGCAATGCAGGATCTGGTCCACATCCATCCATCCATCCTGCTCATCATCATCGTCGTCGTCATTCGATGGACTCTCCGTCTGTCTGTCTATCGCTGCGTGTGGTTGGCCCTGCGCTCTGCTTGGTCTGTGAAGAGAAGAACGGCCTGAGAATTATAATATGTGGTGGGGGTGGTTGGTATAAAATGCCCCTTTTTCATATTCTGGAATTCACTTTAAATAGTAAATCTTGTTAACTGAGATTGAAAATTTTGTCAACTTATCATCTCAATGCAAAAAAAACACAGAATTTGGTAGATATTGAAATGCGGTTTTCCAAATCAACAGCGTTGAAAGTGATATTATATTTAACGGTGATCTAAGGGGGTGGGAATATCAGCAAATGTCTGCGGTCCATACAAATTTTTAAAAAATCTCTTGGAGGAAGTTGTTTTGCATGGTTTTCAAAATCTTAATCTCAGTTATGGGCAATATTAAACAACTTGTGAAGATTGTCTTTCCGTTTCCCACAATACGTAAATGGGTGGAGCAAACTAATCATTTATATGGATTGAGCCGTACTTTAGTTCTAAATTCAAATGCAGTTAATTTACGCGAATTTGTCAGACTTCGAGATTGTTTGTTTTAGAAAAAGTGTTATTTTTGAGTCAAAACCTTGAATAAGTTATGAAATATTGAAGATAGGAATTTTCTTCCCAAGACAAAATGTCGTATCTTTATATTATAAATAAATGTTTAGAACAGATGACGGAAAATTGTTGCCAGAAAAGTTATTGACAAAGTATTCAATCTCAACACAAAAGTCAAACAGAATATTTTAAAAATTAAAGGAATAAAGAGTTGATGTCTACTGCAAAAATGCTTGCTTTAATATTATCTTAAACCATGCCGAAATCATCGTAATTCTATCTTGTTCCTATATTTGTTTATCTCTCTGCTATGAGGATTAATCATGGAAAAGAAATGTTCAACAGAAGGAACTTACTAAGGCTTGTATTCGAAAAAAATGCACCATTTTTATCCGTGTGTAACTTTTTTATCCGTGGGTAAAAATTGATGAAAATCTGGGTATAAGTAGTTTGGAGTGAATTGTGCAAAATTTCATAACAATCGGTTCAGTGGTTATTGAGATGTCATTGAAACAAAGAAGAAAATCGCCGGAGAATTATGCGCGCCGTCATGGAAAATCCGACTGCGACCATGAGATGGATCGGAAGACAACTGGGAATCACCCATACAACTGTGTCTCGGGTGGTAAAATCGTTTAAGGAGTCCCAGACGACCGAGCGGCGGGCTGGAAGTGGAAGAAAATCGAAGACAGCTGACCCTGTGAAGGCCCGGAAGGTGTTGGATTATTTCAAGCGTAATCCGAACCTTTCGATTCGCGACGCGGCTCTGAAGGCAAAGTGTTCCGCCTGGTTCGTTCAGCAAACCATGAAACGAGCTGGGCTTCGCGTATTCAAGGTCCGGAAGGCACCGAACCGGCGTGATCAACAAAACACGGCGGCCAAATCCTGCGCAAAGAAGCTGTATCGAGAGTGGTTAACGAAACCGATGTGTGTGGTTATGGATGACGAAACCTACATCAAGGCAGACGCAAAACAGATACCGGGGCTGGAGTTCTACGTTGCCAAATCACGGTTTGATGTTCCGGAAGACATAAGGAAGAAGAAAGTGGACAAATTCGCCAAAAAATACTTGCTCTGGCAGGCCATATGCCAATGCGGTAAACTGAGTAAACCGTACATCACAATGGGTACCATCAACAGCGAAATTTACCGCACCGAGTGCCTCCAGAAGCGTCTGTTGCCTTTCCTGCGGACGTGGCATCATGCCATTACGCGCGATCGACGTTGGATTGGTACAGAGACAATAACGCTGTTGTTGTACCAAAAACCGCCAACCCCCAAATTCACCAAAGATTCATCCGGTGGAAAGATTTTGGGCCATAATGAAGGCCAAAATTCGAAAATCGTCCAAAGTGTTTAAGAACGAGCTGAAGTTGAAGAAAGAATGGATGAAAGTTACCAAAAAGGTCGGCTCCACCATTGCACAAAATGTAATGAGGGGTCTTAAGGGAAAGGTGCGGGCTTTCAGCGATGGAAAGGAAATTGAATAAAGTAATTATGCCGAAACATAATCCATATGTATTAGTTCACTCCCTGAAAGTTTCAAGAAAATCCGACTATAAATAAATTTTTGGCGAACACTTTTGTCTGGTGCATTTTTTTCGAGTACAGGCCTTATTTCCTATCCTATCGGGGGATTTGTGTAAGTCATATTCCAGATTTTCAATTTTACTTTCACAGTCGGTAATGCTATCGGTAGAACTTAAATAGGTCATTATACCCCACTTACCCCTAAATATGGCAAATCCTTCCCGCAGCAGGAATAAAATCCGGCTGACGAAAAATGGTCGGACGAATCAAGTTGGTACGGGATGATTTACTGGGAGAAGGAACGGATGACGATGACGAGAAAATGTTGAGTGATATGACGATGGATTATTTCTATCGTCATTAGCAATGACAGGAATTTTCCTTATCTTTCAACCAACTCAGAAGACGTAAATGGTATGGCTGGAAAAAAGGGGGAACGAAGCTTGAAAATTAATCTTGAAGCTGGTTTCTGCTATGCCGAAATAATTAAATTTGACTCATATTGAATTTTTAGATACAAAACAGTATGGAATATATACTTACTAGGGTGGTTCAAAATATCGATTTTGCTTCATTCGCTCAATCGATCTTAAATCAGGTCCTCATAATTTCCCTAAAATTTGAGCTCATTTGGTTTCAGTTTCATACTGCACTGGCCCTGTGAACTACTCTGGGAAAAATTATCATTTTGCTCTCATCGTCAATATAAACTCCAAAATATCAGTGCAGTTTGAGATCACAAAAACCAGATGAGCTCAAATTTTGGTATCAGGATTCCGCATAAACCATAACCATAATAAGCGTCTAGCCACCAATTCAGGATCTCATCCCTACTCTATGCTGTTTGGTCGCACCATCGATATTTTGAACCACCTTAATACTTACATTATCCGACTGGGTGCACGCAACGCAATGTTAGTGAACGAAGAAAAATTGATTTTCCTGATATTTTGTCTAGATGTTAGCTATATTGCAAACGTATACAATTAAGATAGTCACTCCTGTTATTCAAGTTCATGATTGAAGCATTACATTGCACTGGTAATGTTAAAAAATGTTGAATTCCGTGATTTATTGTAAATCTAGCCAAGCCGTATAAAATATTGTTGGGTCAGTCAAATCATTTCTGATCAGACCATGAGTATAAGACAATGTTCTCCACTACAGTAATACTTCTAAAAGGGTTATAATTTTTAGTTAAGTAGACTTCAACCACTATACGTTGTGGCAGCGAGCACGCATGAGCATGCTTGATCACCCGCGGTTACTACTCCGTGATGTGTTCATATTAAGAAAGAAGGCGACTAACGTATTTTGAATGTGAAGTGGCCTGATATTATACCCACAATTTTCTAACCAACAAACAAAAACGGCCGCTCTGAGGCCACCGAGCCCCCTCGTATCAGATCACACCATTTATGATCGAGTTGAAGTTGTAACCCGCCACCGACGACGACAACGACGACAAGTTTCAAAAAACACACGATGAGCAAGCAATGTGACTCTAAAACTTCTTAATATGAAGGATTTTCTGTACAGTAAGCATAATGGACTGTCTAAGGCAGCCGATTCCCTTGTATGACAACACACTCATGACCATTCAAACCCGCCGACGATGCCCCTTACACAAGGGCTTAGCCAGGTTTTAAATTAGGGGAAGGGGTCAACAATTTTCGTTTATGGAGAATTAGATTAGACGTCGATTAGCTGAACACCATTAAACCGAACACTTTTATACCGTATGGATTACTAGGTCGATCATCGTTTAACCAAAACTGAATATTCAGTCATACTTCGGCATTGGTATTTCATGAATTTGTATGAAAATACTATATGTTAAAAATAATTTATCCAGGGTACCAGAACCTTTCTAGGAATTATCTTCAAGTTTCAAGTTTTTTCTAGTCGTATTAAAATTAAGTTAGTTTTAAGTCTTACAATCCTCTGATTTTCCAATCCTGGAAGTCCTTTTTTTTAGGCTTTATTAAAGAGATTTTTAGCCATACAAAATTTTTTTTCTCAATTTTCCCAAGAATTTTCTTCGAAACAAGTTTTAAGTTATCTCATTCAAATTATTGATTAAGATGAAGGGAATCATACTCAATAACATTAGGAAGAAAACCAGAATTAATAATTAACCAGGGTGGAAAAGCGATAAATTGGGTTTACGAATTGCTTATGGAATCTAAAACTTGCAAGAAATCAAGATCCAAATAGAAGAAGAATAGGTTTTTTAAGGTTACGAACTCATGTTTTGCTCGATAGCTGATTTTTATTTTCACCGGAGAGTGACAGATTTTTAAATTTTCCTATATCGGTAAATGTTGAACATTACGAACATAATATTTTTTAAACCAAGACTTCTAAAAGGATCATAGCCTTGCATTAATGTTAGCATTAGCATTAGCATTAGCATCCAACAAGTTGCACAATATCGTAGGTGGTACGAATTCATAACTATTAAGAGCAAGACGGATATCTATTAATGGACAGATAGTAAGTAAGAAATAATTACTATCTCCCAGATAAAGACATATCCCGCTCCAACAGTTAAGGATTGTCCTGACCACGTCCTTACAATGGTAGGGATAGGAAGGTATGTTAGTCCAACATTTACTTAAGAGACATGCAGAGAACTCTACGACCCCTCATAAATGTCTCGGGAATTTAGGAATTATGCTAGTAGGCAAAGGTAAGAAGCATAGGATACACCCAGTCAGTGTTGCTGGCAAATGTACATTTTTTTTTTATAAATGTTAAAATTGCTGTCCAGAGCGTCTGCTGGAAGATAAGGTTGCTGAAATAAAATGAAGATATAACATGGTGAACTAATCATCTTTGTCACACCCATAGCTAATTGAAAGGAAGGAATTAAGTTGTGAAACTTAAAAAAACCCGCGGGTGTGAAAATAGTTTTACTAGGGTAAGCGTTCCTATAGTTGCTGTACGTAAGAAGCGTTAGGTTCCTATAGTTGTGTATTTAGTCTCCATGCACAACTATAGGAATCAAACGCTTCTAACGTACTGGAAATATAGGAGCGTTTCCGTTACCTATGTCTTTTCAACTTGAATAATAATCAATTACAAATTTCAACAATAAATCATTATTAAAATGGAAGCAAAAAAGTTAACAGATCATCTATTACATATATATATATGTTTTTTTCTATTGGTACATAAAATGTTAATATCAGCGGCGCCGGTGGTGTAGTGGTAAGCGTGGTTACCTCTCACCCCAGCAGGCCTGGGTTCAATCCCAGTCGGCGCCGCCGGGATGTTCTGAGGCATAACATCTCTGATCACGCCTTCCTTCGGAAGGGAAGTAAAGCCGTTGGTCCCCGGTTCATGAGTTGATGGGTCGATAGGCAGGGTCCAGGTGTTGGAGCTGCCTCCCTGGCGTCGGTAGCATTAGTGCTCAGCACGGAAAACAAGATCGAAGGAAAACAAATCAAGGAAAAAAATGTTAATAATGGAAAGGTATCACCATATAAATCCAATGTTTCCAGTGGTCCAGTTGGTTGCAAGCTAGTGGTATTGGAACGATCGTGGCATCTAAATACTCCTTTGAACAGGTGACGAATCATCTCAAGGATCGTACCAAGTTATTTCTAATATAGGTACTACTTTTACTTCATATGATACACAGAATATCATCTGCCACACAACAAGAATACTCTCCGACTTTTCCGTTCCCGTAGGAGAAAATACTTAGCTTTCGATGGAATCAAAATGAGCGGAATGCCGTTTATGGCACCTTACAGCCTGTAAATAAACTGAAATAAAAAAATATCACTCGCGATGCCACTAATTTCTGGTCCGGGAGAAAAAAAAATCAAACAACGCAGATAAAGACATCTCTTCTGATGCTTGCAAACATAATGAATCACGTTTTCTTTCTCGATTCTAAAACTTCCCGGAAAGCGAGAAAACCACCAATCACACCCGTATAACCGTCCGGGAGGCAAAAAGCCAGCGCTAACAGGCAAATGCAGCCGAAAACTATGAAAGCGAACGCACGCACAAAACAGAGAGCAAACTTAAAACACAACCGGATCCGAAGGGGTTCGAAACTGTACTCATTAATAGTCCTTTTAATGTTGTACATAAAATCAACTCTAAACGATTAGCATTGAGCAAAGCAAATTGATAAAACAAAATTGAACCCCAATTTACTAAAATTTTCAATAAACGCTTGCGTTAAAGATGTTGCGCGTTTTTTTTTTGCATGATAAAGATTTTAATATTCCAAAATTTTGCGAGCGTTCAATACTACAGGATTTCTTATTTTTATAGAAGACATTCCTAATTCCTCATCTCATCTCGTCTATTTATCTTTAACAACTTACAAAATTATGTTTAAAAACTTAGTCTTAGTAGAGATCTACAATTTCATTCGATAATAGTTTTTCAATAATTATCATTATAATTAACTTGAAAATTTGTTAGACACATTTTATTTTAGATTTTTCTTAAAGTATGGGTTAGGAATTAAATTAAAAAAATTGTACTTATTATTGTTTTTCGACCATCCTGAAATAAAATTTAACACAAAAATCGCAAAAATCGACAATTTTATTTTGTTTTTCACCCCATTGCATTGATTTAAAAAATATATATTCACAAGTAAAATTTCTGACACACTAGGAACCATTTGAATTCTGATTGAAATTCCCTTCAAGATTTCACCACCTGCTGAAATTTTTTGAAATTCACTCTACAGTATTGTTGGTATTTTCATGAAACCCCACACTTCAGTTTATTCTAAGTATGAAATACTCTTGTTATATTCATTACAATTCGATTGGTAATTTCTTCAGATTTACCCATTAGCATTTTTCAGAAATCTTTTGAAATTCACCTCCGACCTGCTATTGAAGTTTGCTAATAATTTTCATGAAACCTTCCACAGAACACTCGAGTTTAAGGAAATTAATTGGGCTTTTTGTTAAACTTTTTTCCAAGATTGGACACTCACGAAAGGGCAAACAATACTCAAATTATGCGATTAGTGAATTTTAGCTTTCGAGTATCTCAAAAATAACAACTTATTTAGCTATTTAGTTAAAAATTGAATGTGTTTTAATAATAACACAATTTCAAAGATATTCGATCACTGTAGGTAGTATTTTCGAAAATAATATTTTTTCAATAATTCATATTTTTGTTTATGAATTGCCTAGCTTGTACACATTGTCAATGAGTAGCACTTTATCTACACTACAATATAAATATAAAAAAAAATAATTAAAAAAAGCAATTTGAGTATTTATATATTTTTAAATTTTGGTTTAATAACTTTTAATAATTTTTAACAGTGTTTATTTTTTCTTGAAAGGCCCGATACTTGTCCGCAACTTCGCCGAAGACACCATCTCGTTTAAACAAATCGTGCGCGAGATATATGTTTCTCTATTGCTTATCAAATTTATAAAGATGAGATGGCTCTTAGATAATGACTTATGCGAGCCGATTGAAATAAGCCGAATACTAAATAATGGTTAAGTTGATCCTTAACATAGAAGCTTAGATGCATAGGTGAAGGGTAAGAGAAAGGGAGAGGCAAAGGTGTTGAAAAGCAGAATTAGATGTCGACGAGATTGAATGCGCATGTTTAAATAACGTTGATCCAGGTACCTATCGTATGAATTTGCATATCATCCAGTTATGATTATTGTCAATAATACTTTCATTTCGATAAAGATGATGTGACCTATCATCACAGAATCCAACATTGAATAGTAGACCAGGTCCATTAACAATACACTCGTTCCGATAAGGAGCTCATGGTACCATGGTACTATACCATCCTGTATAGTCATCTTCTTTTTTTCAGGTTCGCTCACCACCCGGAATAAATGCTCGGTGCGGTTAGTAATATCAAAATCAAATAAAAATGCTTCTGTATGGCAAACACGTCCAGACATAAACGAGAATGTGGGTGTATATCTTCACTGTAACAACTACGGTTAATCATCGAAAGTACTTGCATTTTTCTGAGGCACTTTTGAGCAAACTGCAATCACTCTCTCATACTCGAAATGTGCGACGACCAAATTGGCACAACGACGCCCTATACGCTATCTGACCAAAGCGCAGAGAAAAAATTAACGAAGGCTAGTTAAACTTAAAATTTAAACTTTGTTTCTAGATACTCTAAACTCTATAAAATATATGTTGCGGCTGAGCCAAGCTGCCTCCCACCCCCTTGTCTACGCCTATGATCTTACATCAAAACAAGCCACTGCGACCGAGGATCTGTCAAATCCGAAAACATTAAGCTACGAAAAATCACTTAGGACACCAAATTCCACTTTTATCCTGTTGTCCCTACGCAGGATGGGAACAGAAATTATGCCTCTATATTTTCTTTGATTTTAAATGATTTTTTGAAACAAGCTGCACTAAATTTGGATTCATTTTGAGACTACAGGATCAAAACTACAGGAAGAAAAAAGTAGAACTCGCTGAAAAAATGGACGCACAAATGAATTGATTTCATGATACAATAGATCGCTTTTGAATATTTATGGAATCGGTCAACTGGTTCCGGAGATATGGCCGGAACATGTTCCGGTTTGTAGAGGCCATGTGACTAGATCCGTGCTGAAACGAATAAAATCTCATAATGTGACACAAAAAAATGACATTTTATGTGCCCACTATCGCACTGGCTACATTCGGCCATGTTTCAGTTCCCCCGGAGAAGTGGCCAGTTTATGACTAGGGTCAAAACCCATTATTGAATGTCTTAAATTACCGTATGCGTGATAATGTTTGCAACATTAAACAATGTCAAAATTAAAAAAAATTCTAAAAAATTTCGTTTTCTAGTTTTTTTTTATTTTTTCAAGAGGGGCATGTTTCTCAGAGTCTTAAACTATGTTAATCATTGATCAAGTTTCCACTTGCTGCAATTACGGCCTCCACACGCTTCCTGAATGCACAACAGGTTCTAATAATGTAGTCTGGATCCATTTCTCGGGTGGCGTTTAGAACAGGCCTTGGCCTTCATGACGTAAAGTCACTGATCCCGTGTTCCTTATTGAACGCACTGGATTCACCCGAATCTTCCTTTTGATAGCAGCGATAACCCTCGGAACCCGAACTGACCTCGGACGACCTACGGCCACCTTCGCGGATAGTTGTCCTTTCTTTTATCGGTCTAAAACCCTTTTGACGGTCCACCGGGACACTCCTACGGCGATTGAAATGTCTTTTTGCGACATTTGCGCGTGGGACAAATCACGAATACGCTGCCACTTCGTCATGGTGCAACTGTCAAACTAAGTAAATCATTTTCTTTCAGGGATGCCAGATGATTTTTTCAAAAATCTGTATGAGAGTCAAAAAATATGTCTGTACATAGTCTGTATTCTAGAAAAATCACCGCATTGCAGATTTCGTATTTACCACATGTATTTTGGCTATGAAATTGCTCGCCAGCAAAAAAACTAAACAAATAAGCATTTTTAAACTTAAAAAAGTCCGTTTTTGCGTTTTTTAAACTTTTATTCTTAGTGTAAAAAAATACGAAGTCAAACCTTAAAAAGCATTTTGCTGTTTAAAATCACGAGATTAAAAAAATAAAAATCCCGTTCAAGGTCCATGTACCGAACCATCGGAATTAAGTGACAACGTAAAAAAGGAACATAGGCATGTGGGTAAGGCTAGAAGAAGGGAAAATCTATTATTTCAAATAAAAATAACTGAGAAATGATCAGAACTTACCGAACAGATTTTATTATTTAGTCTTATGTTGCTTAAAAATAATCGAAAAGCTGTTTTTATGATTTCAGCAGTTCCTTTCTATTTTGATGGCTTTTCCATATTCCTTGGACGCTAGGATTCCCTGCATCATAACTCCCTAGTAGCACGCTTGTCACAAATCAATTATAGAAACTTATATACGACTTATTTCAGTCATAAACAAGTTGCTGTAACTTATTGTGATGAAAGTGTGCTACTCGGGCTGCATCCATCCTGTTACGCAGTTTAGTTTTGTTTAGCGTGATCGACGAAAACATCCTTTCAACTGCCGCTGAGGAGTGTGGCAATGCAAGTAGGGTTGGCACAATTCGTCTGAGATAAGGAAAAGCGATTTCGCCATTCACCCGTTTGGTGGCCAGTACCACTCTCCAAAATTCAGCACCATCTTCAAAATTAGTATACATTGGCAAATCCATGTTTCTCACCTCGCGGAATTCGTCGTCTACCATTTGCATTTCTAATTCGTTGATAACATTTGAGAACATCCGCAAACCTGGGTACATTGAGGGGTGCGTTTTATTTTTGAGATTTTTTGGGTCAATGCCCTACCTCAAAAACCTGGCATATCATCTATATTGATACGTTTCCCGATTTGATTTACAAGCGTTATGTAGAAGTTCATCGCCATTGTTCTGAAGTGATGAACATCCTCAAGCTTGATGCTATTGGATGACAAAACATCATCCAAATGTTTTTGTAGGCCATTACCCATATAAACCATTTCCACAGTAGTTTCTAGGTTGCAAAATTAACGAACCCAGGTCTTCAAGCTTCGCAATGTAGTCTGGTCTCATGAAATTATCGAGGATTTCCTTAAGCAAACGAACTAGCTCAGAATTGAGTCGGAATATTTAAGGCGCTTCCGATTGGAACAAGCGGTTTAGTTTGTTAACTTTTGGTAGAACAAATTCAAAAACCACAAGCAAAGCTCCTTCATGGGGTTCTCAAGATACCGCTGATTTCTTTCATCTTCTCGGCATCAATTCCACATTCGAGTTAGTATAATTTAAGTATACTCTGAGAGCTGGAAGTCTTTCTAGCATCCATAGGGCCGTTTTCCAAAACTATAAGACATAGAAAACTGGTATCTTTAACAAAGTTACATATTTTGAGTAGTTCTACAACTTTGTCCAAGAAAGTATCTTTCTATCTCTTTAGAGGCAAAAGTTAGGCTTATGACATATATTTTTCATAGTAGGCCATGATAAATGTTTGAAACTTTAGAATTGTGGGCAATACTAATGTGAACAATTCCTCTGAACTCACTTTTATGATTAAGTCAATAGTTTGTACACAATTCAATTATGTTCGTGATTTTGCCATCTCCGACCATTATGCGCTGGTCACATTGAACCATGTTTCAAAAACCTCCGGGAAGCTGGCCTGCTTCTGATAAGGATTCAAATTCATCATGCGATACCTCAAATCACATGAGAATTCATCTATCACTTTACATCATATCACATCACACCACAGGTTGATTAATTTGGGTTTTCGGTATTATTGTACATACATACATATAGTACAAATCCTTTCGGACTCCATGGTTAGCAATTAGCGTTGCAGTGCTTCTCATACTATTATTATATTGGTGTCAACATCTGTGCGGATTTGCTAGCGTTAGTGTACTAGCACTGTAAAATAAAAGTAGTCAAAAGGCATCAGCGTCTATCAGCATGAAATTTCAGGAGCAATCTGAATTCGTTCTAGTTGGTTGAACTGGTGAGTTAGTGAGCTAGCATAAATGAACAACCCATAAAAGACGATAAAATCAATTAAACATAGATAATACTATATCTTATCAGAATCACTAGCACCAGTTCTCCAAGAACTGGTTGAGTTCACAAACCAATGAAACATAAAATATCACTTTCAATGTATGTCCTCTACACTGTCGTTTCTCAGTCTGCATCCCACATTAACGGGACCTTCTGCCTAGTCCATATAGTCCACGGGCTAGCAACCCATTCTCTCATCTAACGCTGAAACACAAGCGAAACTGCATAAACTCTCGAACTAAAGTGGCTCCACCCCAAGTGGTATTTGTTTTTGAAATGTTCCTTGTTTTCTCTCTAAATACACAAACATAAATAAGCAAATAAATTTGTTATAATATTTCCCTTCATCCCTGGACCTGGATAGCTCCGCCGTCGTGGGTTTCTAGTAGCACCGTTTGAAATGGGTTAAATACGCGACGACAACGACGACGTCGATGGGAACGATGGAGACAACCGACAACGAACGGAGCTAACTCTTTGCGCTTCTGTTTCTGATGTTTATGCGTGCTCCATAATGGCGACTGCGGGACGCCTTATTTGCCTGCTGCTGGCGCCCTTAAAGTGATGGTGTCCCGTAATTAAAAGCAGGCTGTCCACTGCAAAGATGAAAAATATTGTTAATTTATATTCATCCTACATGCCTTTATAGGGTGAGTTCATCAGGAATTATGGATATACATAACTAGCAAATGTTAATTTTCATAAATCTTTATAAAGATTGTTGCGTTAATATGTGCTTTGAAAGCTTGAAAATTAATATATTGCAGGAGTTTATTACGAGAGCTTATTGGCAATCCAAAATTCCATTAAGGAACAAGATTACTCGGATTATTTTTTAAAACTGCAAAAACAGTTTTCGATTTCAAATCCAAAATTCTGGTCTTGACAATATGGCAAGTAGAATGCTGTGAATGCATTTTCATGCAGAAAATATCAGTTCTGAACAACAAAACAGCTTTTGGGACATTTTACCATTTTACTGACAAAAAACACATTCCAAAATGTGATATCTTAAAACATAAATATTTGTGCTTTGGAAAATATTGGAAAATATTTGTAATCTTGATGTTCCCAAGTGATAATCAAATCCATCGGAAATAAGGGTTCTGTAGAGCTTCACCTTAAAAACACAGTTTCAATCAGTTAAAAGTGAAATTACAAAATCGAATTAAATGTACCCTAAACAACTCCGAAGCACATTCGCAAGTCACACAGCAATGCTTCGAAGAAAAGTAAACAATACTAATAATAGCGAAATTGTATCTAATATTTCACTCACGATTCGAATCTCGGTAGCAGAGTACGTTTTTTCCCAACTTATCGCGCGGGAAACCCTAGAATGTGTACAAGCTTTTTACCTTCCAGGCATTCTGCAGCTTGTCTCGCCTTCCAAATGCTGGGCGTTCTGATTTTAGTAAACACATTCATAGGGATGCACATGCTGGTGATGCGGTCTTGTGCATGTAAAACAGAACAGTGTCGCGAACCCACCAGTAATCGATGTGCGGTATAAGAGGTGAGGAGAAAGGAAACTAGTGGACTCTTTCATTCTGACGGTGTTCTTATGCAACAGCAGACGTGACGTCACGTCTGTTGCTGCATAAGAAGACGCGAGAACGAAAGAGTCCACTAGTTTCCTTTCTCCTCACCTCTTATACCGCACATCGACCAGTAATAGCCTCAAGTATGGACTATTATCGTTCCTGAAATTTTTATGAAAAATCTTTCTCTCTAGAAAGCGCTTTTGTCCATAAGTAAGAAAGGAATGCTCTACCAAAATCTCTTGATCCATTGGCGTTGACGAGTGTGTTGATTTTGTTTGCTGTTTTATGTGTGAAAGTGAAGGAGAGAAGATGTGTTGCTTTATTTTCACACAACGGTAAATGAGAAACACCGTTGGAGTAAAGATAGTCTCCTGGCTCAGAGACAGTCGTCAATGCCAATTGTGGTAAGTTTGGTGTGAATACGACTATTTTCGTAAGGAAAGTACTTTCGTACTACTGGTAATAATATGTTATAATATCCTCATGAATACTAGCTTCAAGTCGAGTATTAGCACAAAATACTGAAGAAGTCTACACATTGTTAAAGAAATAAGCGTATCTGTCTAGAAGTAGCAATTAAGTTAGTGAAACAACTAATCGTGTAAAGTTTCATGCAAATCGGAGAAAGTCAAGTCTAAAATTCATTTTTGCTCTGAGCAAAAAAAAATACGAAGAAGGTAGGTGAAATAGACTTGTGTCGACAGCAAAGTTCGATATCATCGTTGGTCCAGCTTGGTGTTCCCCGATCTAGTAAAGAAAGTAGGATATATTCCCCTTCCGATTTAGGAAACAATGCACCAATGCGATATTCCTTTATATATCAATGTTCAAATGTAAAAAAAAATGATCATCCCAAGAACGAAACCCGCAAAACACCAAATTACATTCTATCAAACGACGTGAGTAAAGTGTATAAATCTGGGTCCTTTTCCAGCACATCCTTCCCATGTGTAAAATGTCGCCAAAGTGCTGTTGTTATTGTTGCTGTCATCGCTACACCACTGACGGCTACGACCTTGTTGTCGTTGCTGTTGTTGTTGTTCTAAAGTTCCAGAACCAAACAAGCAATTTACTCTCCCCATCGTCGTTGGTAGCAATCTGGAGATGGTGGCTTCAACAACAACAACATCAGCACTGATGCTGTGCTGCAGGGCAAATTAAGGGTTGCGCTATACGTGATGAATCTGTAAACAAACTCATTCGAAATAGAAGAAATTTATTTCATTCTTTTCGGCCTGGAGTAATTTTGGGATTTTATTTTATCGTAGCTTATCGTACGTAGCTATACCGAAGAGATCCCAGCCTGAGGCCAGCGAAAGTTGGTTGTACAAGAATAACGTAAATGCATTAGCTTACACTCTCTGCGTGGCTGGTTCTAGCTGGTAAATTGAGGGTAACGATTGAATTTTTAAAAACAAACAGAAAAATAGCTTTAAAGGTTTGAGAAGTGTTGCTAATTTAGAAGCATATTTCCTGAAAAAAAATCCTTGTCCGAAAACATTAACCTTACTTCTTCATCATTTACACTTATTCTTATTTCAATTTACATAAACTAAAAAAAAAGAATTTTCTTTTGTCGTCTAGTTCTAAACAAGACGTTCATTTTCATTACTCCCAATGCTAATTTTAACTCTGATCGTCAAACAGGATATGGGCCCAGAGTTATCAGGAACCAGGAACCGTTCCGAAGAAATCAAACTGAAGGATCCCTGTGTTCTTGAAAGCTATCTGAAGATAAAGTAGGCAACAATCGTGAGTCTGACCAAGTTTGGAGAATGTACCTTCACAAAATTGGTAAAAACCATCAAACTCCCATTTTTTCTCCAAACTCACACAAACTTTATGTTAATCATAAAACGAAGCTCGGTAGTAAGCTTTAGATGAAAAAAAAATGAATTTCATTATAGTAAGTTTTTGTGGAATGGCGTCAGTAAAACAAAATAAAAAATCTAATGCGTTTTGCACAAAGTGGTGCATAAAGCATTTAATTTTTACATAAATCACATGAAATGTCTGTAAAGTATAGATTTAGATTTTTTTTAAAGACGCTTTGTGCAAATTTAAACTGACTTTTTCATGTCATTTACTTAACTCAATTGAAAATGGTCAAAGCTGGCTATATGTAGTCAACATAATAACCATCGAGATACAGGTAGGTAGTTTTGGATACACCAGCTGCTTTGTTTTTTGAGAAGGTTTGTCCCACACGCTTGTCACTACACCACCACCGGCACCGCTAGGTATAATCTTTTTAGAAGAAACAATACGAATGCAACGGAAAATGCAAAAGCTATAGACAATTCTGGTAGCCCGTTTCATAAACTGAATAGTCCTAATTTTACTTGCTTCACTCATCATAATATTGCCTATCCTACCTTTTATTATTTTATTTTTTTAAATCCTCCTCAAGCTCGTTGCCATTACCGACCTTTTGTTTTCACCATTCGACATGTTGTCCCTTCAAATTTCATTCGACCATTCGTCCATTCGATTGTATGTCCATTCGACATTTTGTTTGAGAAATTTTTTAACACCAAACATTTCATGAGTCCGAAACATCAAAACACATTAAACGTTCCAGAATCATTTTTTTTTTTTTTTTGCTAAATCTCAGTAGTCCGTTTCCAATATACCTATTCTCATGCAAATTCAAACTGTCAAATGCAGCAGTACCTAATTAAGATTTTATTAGTAATTTCATCAAGTGAAAGGCAATACAATATTGATATGTTACAAAATATGTTTTGGAATTACCCTGTCTTGATCAGATTTAGACGTTTCTCAGATGGCACGCACAACTTTCATAGGCATTTCATCCCATTCTTCTTCTTCTTCTTCTTCATCGTATTTCAAGCTTATTGCTTATCGCATATTAGCTTAATGCGTGTTCTCAGCTGAGTGTTCTCCCACAGTTATTAATTAAGAGCTGTCGATGCTTGTACCATTTATACATTAATTTTTATTGTGTGGCAAGTACAATCATACTCTATTGCCCAGAGGAGTCGGGAAATTTTCTAACCTGAAAAATTCCTAGACCGGACCGGGAATCGAACCCAGCCACCTCCAGCATGGTCTTGCTTTGTAGCCGCGCCTTTATTGTCTGAGCTCAGGGAGGCATTTAGTCGTTTGATTATAGTTTTGAATTGGATCAAATTTGATACCCTGTGCTAGTTTACCGTCGACAATATTTATGATCACATGAAATAATCCTGGGGATTCAGATCTGTTAAACTGGGAGGTCATTTATATTTCTAATCTAATCTAATACAAACGCAGCCAGTACGAGAAAGCATCCTGGAAAATGATTAGGTTATATAAGGTCTAATCATTTTTCTTGTATAATTGATGTTTACAGCATATCTCAGATATGATATAAACATCAATACGGCCAGGCCTACTGCGTTGTATTTGCCACAAAGATGATTCTTGGAAATGAATGGAAACATTTCTAGAATCTACAGTGGTGGAAGGATGCGTGGACATACCGTACCAAACGCTCCGAGTTACTATGTGTAGTTGTGAGCAATGTGTAAATATTTGTACAATATTTAGGAATCATAAAATAATGCAATGGATCTTACCGAATTTTTCCTATGTTGGTAATGGTTCTTTTGCGCTTAAAAGTTTCGTTGGATGCATCCGCTCCTTGTTTATCATGGGGTTTGGGATGCAGTTCCTCGTCATTGCTCGTGGTTATGTTTAGTGATGTGATGGAGATCATTTCTTTCACTAGAAACTACTACTCCTGGCTGATCCGCCAGCCTTGCATCGAGCTGGAACCGCAAGCTAGCAAATTAATTTCCTCCTCGCTCGAATCTTTCGTTGTTAGTGGTTCTGATAGATACGCGCCCATTTTGGCTTGCAGGCAGCAGCACTTTGCAGGAGAAAATTTGCACGTTCGATTTTAAACTACTTCCACTGGATATCACCGTTACCTCCTGGACTTATTTTGTAACTTCCGGCTTCCGGATCGTTATGCACTTGTAACTAAACCCAAACGGACACGATTCAACAGCGTACATTAGAAAATTCAGCGGAGATCAGCTTTTTCGCAACGTTCCACGGCGGCGACGAAGGAAGAAAAAAAGAAAAAAACCGGTTTGTTAATTCGCGGTAGCACATCAATAATAAACACACGCGAAATTATTGAAAAACTTTTCAGGTGTCCAAAATGCACCAGCTACAGGACTGATTGCACTAAATTTTCAATAAACATCTCGGAAAATAAAGCAGCAGCAAATTCAAAACACGTCAGTTTCAATGCCTAAACTGGGAGGCCATTTATATTTGGCCAAAAAGTTGGTCAAACTATCTCTGCATCCGCTCTGAACGAGCTTACTGTGTGAGAGGGTTCTCCATCCTATTTAAACACATAATGATCTTTCCCAATCATTACATTCCTTTTCATAGAATATAGCATTAACTTTAGCGTTTTATTTTTTCATGAAATTCGATGTAATTTACCGCACTTGCATATTACTCCGGAAACCATCACTTTCTAGAAAGCTTGAAATCTCAGGTCAAGTTTCAGAACATTGAACAAGAACGATTTCGAAATATTAATAGCGAATTCGTTTATTATTCAGTTCCAACCTGGATCGGGTATCAACATTGGGTCTGCTTGTTTTCTGACAAACGTCAGCTTGATCGTTTGTTTTTAAAACCCAGCTCAGGTTGAGGTTCGCACTGACAAAAAGTTCGGTTTCGCACTGGGTTGGAACTGGTTCCAACCCCGATAATAAACGAATTCGCTATAAGATTGTCAGCAATTTTACGTACGGAGGGGTATACTCAAGGGGTAGGCCACTCCGCACACCGATCTTGGGCCATATTTTTTTGTCAGTTTGCCGATTGTGCCGGACATAGAGCAAGCTGCAATTGTTTGTTAAATACCCATCCCGGCAACCCGGTATTTCTGACACCTTGAATGTTTTGGTTTGAAATCGCAAGGATAAATCGGATTGAGGATAACGCGGGAAGTGGCAGGTGTGCGAAATTTTGGTGTTTTGTGTTCATAGGATAATAAAAGTCCTGTGTTTTAGGGTGTTATAATGCCCTCAAAGATAGACCAGAAACCTAGCATTTCGTGATGTGAATGCAACGGTCTATCAGTAGCCGGAAAGAGTTGGAACCAGAGTGGAACATTGTTGGAGACCGACTATACTATAGGGGATGATGAATAGACTTCTGTAGTTTTTTTTTTTTGTGAGATGCAGCATTATTTGAATTTAGGGTACTGATGGGGTCTGATTAACTGCCTCTTTCGCTTGAGCCCACTCTAGAACCTAGATTTCGTATTTAGATCTATAAGTGAACTGCTGGTCTGAGTTCCTCTGGTATATTCAATAAGAGGATGTTGCTGAATATACAGTCAAACAGCACTTAATGTTGTGAACAACTTCAATGACAGTTGTCCAGCAGTGCTCCCATTTTATTTACAACAATCCAATGCTTATGAGATTGTGCTGAAGGTGTTGTGCCGAATCTAATTTCGGCACAATGTGCTGAGTGACTTACCCCTTGGGTATACTACAGCTGCCAAACCCCCTACATTTTGGTTGAATCCAACATGTTTTAGATTTTGACGTTCTTGTATAAAATTTGACGTTTTGGTTCAGAATCAATGGGGAAATAATCAGGTTGCTTAGATATTATATTTTCATGCTGGTTTAAAATGCGTGTTCAGTTACAGCCCCCTGCAGTTTACCACCAAGATCTAGCCAAGATCCGGATTATACCAGATGTATTCCAGATTCCACCGGGCATGTAAAGAAATCGGGACACATTTTCACATTAAGAAACACCTAAAATAACATGCAAATCCAAACAAAAAACCCCCCATTGCAGTTAAATCGACAGCCTAGGACCATAATGGCCACCCCTGTACACGTTACAAATTCCCTCGGGAAATGGTCAGAGTATAAAACCATCATATGACATATCAAATTACAGAGAAATTCAAAACTAAGGTCATATTGTTTGTTCAATATATTCACAAAGATCAAGGGTTCATCCAAACAATCTTATAAATCATTTCGATACTGTTCCGAAAAGATACGATGGTGTTTTTGGTACCAAATTTCAGATGGCGTTGTCTATGTGTCACAAACATCAACACATTTTTATTCCAGTCCGCATCGTGCTCTCTTGCCGTGCGGATCTATTTGCTTTTTGCTGAAGGAAGTGTTACTACTACCTAAAGCTACAACAAATTTAAACAGCACTTTTCAGTGCTCAACCTGTAAAAATTTTCTACCTTGTTCCAACTCTTATTCCTCTACGATCCTTGTTTGGACCCTACCCGAGGTAATCCTTCTTGGATATCGATTTGGAAAATTCCTCTTCGATCCTTCAGATTCTTATAGTAATCTGCTTGGAAGTCGAATTGGATAAAAATTTACTGCCGCCATGGCGCCTAAACGCAAAAGAAAGGGGCAAACTCTTGACCCCCCTTCTGATGAAATTAATTTGAGTAATCAATTTGATTTGCTCACGGATGATGAGAATGATCCATCATCCAAGAAAAATTCTAGTAAACTTTCCCGGCTTAATGCCAAGAAGGAAAAGATTCCCCCTATTGTGATAACCACTTCCGATTTCCATGCTCTTCGCATGGAACTTTTGAACTTCGTGAAAGTTAAGTTTTCTCTACAAATTGGACGTCGGGGTGAATGCCGTGTATTGGCTGAAACCTTGGACGGATTTAAATGTCTTCTCAAGTATCTTACTGAGAAGAAGCACAATTTTTTTACTTACGACACCAAAACTGAACGTGTGTTCAAGGTTGTCATGAAAGGACTGCCCAGTGGTGAATCTCTGGATCAGATCAAAGATGAACTGGCAAAATTACTTGGAGTTGTGCCACTCCAAGTAATCAAAATGAAAATGAAATCCCGTCCTGGCGATTCGCGCAACGGGATTTCGAATGATTTTTATTTAGTTCACTTCAAGTCTAGTGAACTAAACAACCTTAAGGCCTTAGAAAAAGCTAGCCTTATGCTCCATGTCCGAGTGAAGTGGGAACACTTCAGGAAGACTGGAGGAAATTTCCAAAACCTCACCCAGTGCCGTAAGTGCCAGGGATGGGGTCACGGAACTAAAAATTGCTACATGCCAGCTAAATGCATGAATTGTGGTGATTCCTCTCACGCAAAGGACGACTGTCCTGTGAAGGAAGATCCTAAGAAATTTAAATGTTCAAATTGTGGTGAAAACCACAAATCCAATTTTTGGGAATGTAAGACTCGCAAAGCGATCCTACAATCTCGTTCTAACCGTCAGGTAGGAAACGCTCCACGTTTCCGACCAGGTACAAATTCCTCTGCTGTTAACAACGGTCAGCGAGGAACAAATTCTACATTCGTACCCGTAGGTACAAATATCTCCCCTGCTTCAAATGTTTCATCTGTACCTACTCCCCTCGCTGCTAACAATGTTCAGCGAGTTAATGGAGCTACCTATGCTGCTATTGCAGCGGGTAGAAATCAAAATACTAACCAACGTTCTAACGGAAATTTTGACAATTTTGACTTAGGAAGCATTACTGCCCCCAAAATGGAATTTTTACAGAATTCATTAATTGACATGATTTCTGATATGCTTAAATCTAACTCCATGTTTGATGCTATTCAAACTGGAGTAAAATTTGCAAATAATATTGTCATGACTTTAAAATTCAGTAATGGATTTTAAAGCATTAAATATTGTAAATTGGAATGCTCGATCTCTTAAAGATAATGAAGACGAGCTATTTAACTTTTTAAGAGTTCATAACGTGCATATTGCCGTTATAACTGAAACGTTCCTTAAACCTGCCCATAAGGTTAAGAAGGACGCAAACTACTTGATTTATAGAAATGATCGTCTTGATGGACCCTGTGGTGGCGTTGCCATCATTATTCATGGACGAATCAAACATAAAATTCTTTCTTCATTTGAAACCAAAGTTTTTGAAACTTTGGGAGTTTCTGTTGAAACAAAATTTGGACAACTTACGTTTATAGCTGCCTATTTGCCATTCCAATGCGTAGGCCAGCAAAAGAATTTTCTCAAGGGTGACCTCCAGAAACTTACCCGTCATAGGTCTAAATTCTTCATTATTGGTGATTTTAATGCAAAACACCGCTCATGGAATAATGCTCAAAGCAATTCCAATGGTAATATTCTGTTTGATGATTGTTCTGCAGGTTATTACACTATTCAATATCCAAACAGCCCAACATGCTTTTCTTCTATAAGAAATCCCTCCACTATTGATTTGGTCTTAACTGATTCATGTCAACTTTGTAGCCAATTGGTTACCCATGCTGACTTCGGTTCTGATCACCTTCCAGTAACTTTTGAAATATCCCAAGAAATAATTTGTAATCCCAACAGCTCTACTTTCAATTACCATAGAGCTGATTGGGAGCAATATCGAACATTTATGGAATATAACTTCGATCCAAACATTCCTTTGCAAACCAAAGATGAAATTAATTATGCTCTTGAATCTCTGACTACTTCTATAGTTGAAGCAAGAGCTGCCTCAGTACCAAAATGCGAGGTTAAATTCGATTCAATTATAATAGACGATGATCTTCAGCTCTTGATCCGTCTTAAAAATGTCCGTAGGAGACAATATCAAAGAACACGCGATCCTGCCATGAAAGTTATCTGGCGGGATTTGCAAAAACAAATTAAAAAGCGATTCTCTGCCCTGAGGAACAAAACTTTTGAAAATAATATTTCTAAATTAGACCCGAGTTCCAAACCCTTTTGGAAACTCACAAAAATTTTGAAAAAACCTCAAAAGCCTATTCCAGCGCTTAAAGAAGGTGGTAAAATTTTGATCACAAATTTGGAAAAAGCTCAGAAACTTGCTAAGCAATTCGAGAGTTCCCATAATTTCAGTTTGGGTCTTACTAGTCCTATTGAGAATCAGGTTGCTCGGGATTTTCTGAATATTTTCTCTCGGGAAAATATTTTTGATGATTCCTGGGGGACTGATTTGGACGAAGTAAGGTCTATAACTAAAAAATTTCAAAATATGAAAGCTCCAGGTGATGATGGAATTTTCTATATCCTCATCAAAAAACTCCCAGAGAGTACCTTGTCTTTCTTGGTAAAATTATTTAACAGATGTTTCCATTTGGCATACTTTCCTGATAAATGGAAAAATGCAAAAGTTGTTCCAATTTTGAAGCCGGATAAAAATCCAGCTGAAGCTTCTAGCTACCGTCCAATAAGTTTGCTTTCTTCAATAAGTAAACTTTTTGAAAAGATAATTTTGAATAGAATGATGGTTCACATCAATACGAACTCAATTTTTGCAGATGAGCAGTTTGGATTTCGCCATGGGCATTCAACTACTCATCAACTCTTAAGAGTTAACAATTTAATTCGTTCAAACAAATCTGAAGGCCACTCAACTGGAGTTGCTCTTCTAGACATAGAAAAAGCATTCGACAGTGTTTGGCATGAAGGTTTGATTGCTAAATTGAAAAAGTTTAATTTTCCACTTTATATTATGAAATTAGTTCAAAATTATTTAACTGACAGAACTCTTCAAGTAAATTATCAAAATTCCAAATCTAATCGACTACCTGTTAGGGCAGGAGTTCCTCAGGGTAGCATTCTTGGGCCTATATTGTATAACATTTTCACTTCGGACCTCCCTGATTTGCCTGAGGGTTGCCACAAATCTTTGTTCGCTGATGACACAGGCATTTCCGCTAAAGGAAGAAGTCTTCGTGTTATTTGCAGCAGACTGCAGAAAAGTTTAGATATTTTCTCTTCTTATTTACAAAAATGGAAGATTTCTCCCAACGCTTCCAAAACTCAACTTATAATATTTCCACATAAGCCTAGAGTTTCGTTTTTGAAACCTAGTAGTAGTCACAAAGTCACTATGAACGGAGTTCCAATTTCCTGGTCAAACCAAGTGAAATATCTTGGATTAATACTTGACCAAAAATTAACTTTTAAAGATCACATTGAGGGCATTCAAGCCAAATGTAACAAATATATAAAATGTTTGTATCCTCTTATAAACAGAAAATCCAAACTTTGCCTGACGAATAAACTTCTTATATTTAAACAAGTTTTTAGACCGGCCATGCTTTACGCTGTGCCAATATGGTCTAGTTGCTGCACTACCAGGAAAAAAGCACTTCAAAGGATTCAGAACAAAATTCTGAAAATGATTTTGAAGTTGCCTCCCTGGTACAGTACTACCGAAGTACATAGAATTTCGAATGTTGAGACTTTAGCACAAATGTCCAACAACATAATTAATAATTTCAGGCAAAAATCGTTGCAATCCTCAATTGCAACGATTAATTCCCTTTATACTTAGATAAGATTTAGTTTTAGTTTTTAGTTTTAAGATATCAATTGTTATACTGACATGCAGGTTAAAAAACCTGTTTAAAATACTGAATTGCCAAGACATGAACAATGTAAAAACACTTAGATATATATCATAACAATTAAGGCTGGTACGTTACTGCAGTAACTGGAGCACCTAGGTTAAAATGAAATGTAATTTATTTTGAATTTGAAACAAATAAAGAGTTAAAAAAAAAAAAAAAAAAAAAAAAACACATTTTTATTGGTTTCATTTATGTGACCTTACTTGAATTGAAGTTGAAAAGTAGAAGTTGACCGGTGCATAGGTCTATTTTATGTTATATTGACATAAGTATTGCACGTTATTTTCTAGAGCACATCCGATTTAAAACTTCTTAAAAATTACATGCTGTTTTCTTCGGCAATACCTTAACCTATTATCGTCAGGGGGTAAACAAAGTCCTAGAGCACTCAAATTTGGCCAACAGATGCTCTGAAACACAATGTATCCACATGCCAAAATTGAGCTCTCAAGGACGTTGTTTACCCCCTGACGATAATAGGTTAAGGTATTGCCGAAGCCAACATTTCCCCTATTTATTTATATTTTTTTTTGGCTTCTAAGTAGAGTTTACCGAAGAAAACATTAAGCATTGTCGTCAAATAAAAAAGTTGGGACTGAAAGTGTGTGTCTGTTTTAAAACTTTAACAGTCCTTACAGCTTTTCCTCCGCTATCCTTTACGGTGTATCCATGTTGCCTAGATTTGCATCCAGTGTTTTCACGAAATTAGCAATCTCTCCCATGGTGGGCTTTGCGCTTCCATTTGAACAGGCATATCGAAATTTTGCTTCCAACGGCAACGGCAAAGGACACTGATCAAGCTGCAAGCTGCAGGAAATGATGGAATCGGACCAAAAGAATAACGTGATCGAGAAAACAACTGTCGAAAGCAAGATCGACACCGAAAGTTTTTTTTTTTTTCCTCTGTTCATGCGACCAGTTATTTCAGGGGAAACATGTCAGAAGGGTATAGCTCGAAACGTAAACAATGACTTTGAAAGTCGATTTCTCTTGAATGACCATACACCCACGGAATCTGAATACACCAGCTCATAGAACGAACATTGTTATGTCAGATGGTTTAGTTAGTTTGAGTGGGTGTGTTGTCATTCGTAAGAAACCGACGATCCAAGTCATTGTTTAAGTTTCGAGTTAGACCCTTCTGACATGTTTCCTCTGATTTGATCTATAAGGCTGTCCACGAGACAGTTGCGATCACCTGACTTTTTTGTTTACCAAGAACTTTTGACATATCACAGTAGAACTGGCAGTTTATTATCATATGAATTTCTGCTTTGTTTATGTTTACATTCAGCACCATTAACACCATTAACGCCCCGTAACGTGTGTAGATCACCTTTTCGTGGTACGTTACGGCATGTAAGATCTACCACCGATTCCTAGTCCTGACTACTTCAAACTAGGGGAACAGGATGTTTCAGTAATCAAAGGGACACATCTTAGTCCTTGTTACTTTTTATGACTTGTTAATAGTGATAAGTCCTCGGGTTGCTCGGACCGAGGATGATCTTGAAACAAGGAAAAAATGAGTTTGCTAGTCTTCATCTATGTGATTCCTAATCTTCTATTCGTTGTTCCCTAGTTTGAAGTGGTTAAGACTAGGGTTCTGTTGCATCATTATCTGTGTCATTCCTTAATTTTGTTGCTAAGGAATCCAACTGACAAAGGGGAGCGCCTTTGGAGGGTGTTTCAACACTCCGAAGGGTATTATTAGCGGGACCTTTCAATTAGAGTCGGATCTTTGCAATAAATGCAAGAATGACAACTGTAAAAAAAATCGAATACTTCATCATTTTTCAATAGTGATGGAGTAATACCAACAATCAATACGAAACTAACGATTTTAAATTGGCTCACCACTTTAGTAGCCTATTGGTCCCAAGCAAACGATTAACGTACCCTATTCTAGTTGAAATTCTATTACTACACTATGTTTGTTTTGATTCGCTATGAAAGTTTGACAGATAACATCAGGGGTGTGTGGATTCATGCAGAACATGCAGGGGTGAGTGAAATAGCTTGGGACTGCTTGGGACCGTTGTTCTGGTACTGAGTGAGCCAAAAATAATAATGATTTTCTTCGGGACCCAGTGGTCTTAGAGTTACCTCTATGGTAATACGACATGCACTAAACTAAGGACACGGGATATACTACAAAAGATCAAATTACTAGTCGCAGTGGTGTTAGGTCCCGAACAGAGGAAAAAAACACCAGATCACTCACACAGTCTAGATTTCTAGCTGTCAGTTGCACTGAGAAACGTCTCTTGGATCACCTTATTGTGGGGGTATACCTTAGTGTGCTTAGTTTAGTGCATGTTGTATTACTCCATCACTATTGAGAAATGATTTCTTTGTCATTCATGCGTTTATCGCAAGGATCCGACTCTTATTGTAATTTCCCACTCTTTACACCCTCCAAAGGCGCATCCCTTTGTCAGTCAAAAACGGATTCCTTTACAACAAAATCAAGCAATAACACTGATAATAACCAAGCATCAGAATCCTAGTCTTTACTCTTAACCACTTCCAACTAGAGAACAGTGAATAAAAGATTAGGAATAGTAACTGAATCAAAGATCTTAAAAATCCCTCCAAGAGAGGATTTTTACGTCCAAGATGTAGAAAAAATGAGTCTCTTTTAGCCAGGCAGTTTTTTAAGTTTCAGAAACTCTATGAACATTTTTACATTTTATATCTCGAAAACTTTTGACCAAGCGGCGCAGGTGGTGTAGTGGTAAGCGTCATTACCTCTCCCCCCAGCAGGCCTGGATTCAATCTCAGTCGGCGCCGCCGGGATGTTCTGAGGCATAACATCTCTGATCACGCCTTCCTTCGGAAGGGAAGTAAAGCCGTTGGTCTCCGGTTCATAAGTTGATGAGTCGATAGGTAGGGTCCAGGTGTGGAAGCTGCCTCCCTGGCGTTGGTAGCATTGGTGCTCAGCACGGAAAACAAGATCGACGGATAACAAATCATGGCAAATGGCAATTATATCTACATAGGGGAAATAGATGTAATATCGGCCGAAGTGCCCCTAATCTGGGCCCATACATAAATTCAAAAATCGACTAAATTTTCAATAGCGACCAAAAATATCCATCAGTACCGTCATCTAGATAAAATTGATAAATGGCAGATTTTTAGCGATGGGCCCAATCTTAGATCCATAGGCCAACATTAGAGCCATTTACCCTGTCTATACATTATCAACCCCGGGACTGCGAAATTTGATTAAATGTCTTATATCTTAAATATTCCTCTACTGACTTTTTCAGCTGTTAAAACCCCAGTAAAATCATCTTTGTTTGTAGGACCACGTCAGCACCGGTGTTACATAGTAAATATAGTACATCTCATTACAACGACCCATGTAGTGACTTAGAAGAGTTTCACCCAAACAAAAACCTCTTCTGCGATGCAATTATTCCTACCTAACTAATTGTAATGAATAGCCTGACTGCACTTGCAATTCATTGCGAAGCAAAATAATTTATTTTTCGCACCGTCTTAACGGCTTTGATCCCGAGAATAATTAGAAGCGCGTCGCCTGTATGGGCTCTTGATGATTCCACCATGTGAATCCCTGGGACACACGACCTAACACCATCTGAAAGCGACCAGAAACAAAAGATGAAAGAACCTCATTTCCCACTTAGTTCATTATGTACAAACCATACCCGCTGCTTCTCTAGACCCATCCCTCAAGTAGCTGACGTCACCCACCTCCAGCGTCTTTGGCTCTACGCAACAATCCGAACCATCGGCTCCGGCTCTGGCTCCAAGGACCCACGAGTGCTCGTGGCGTCACGCTGGGGGCTCATAAGACAAAGACCGTGGTGTTGAGTCTGAATACCTGGAAAACTGTTTAATTGAGTTCAATTTTCTTTCATTCTGCTTTTCTTTCTCGTTCGTCACAGTTTTTCCTCGAGATTTCTGTGTTAATTATACGTAAGTGGGGAGCCTTTCGAGGCGTCGGCTTTCATCTTTGGCTGGCTGCTACTGAATATCACTTCTTGTTCTTCAACGGGTGCGGTTTTTCGTTTCATTTTTTTTATCTTTTCTAGCAACAACCAACGAAATGAGTATTCACTACTGTAGGAAAAGTGCACATAATTAATGTAATACTTTACAGTTATTTAGTAGCATCAGCTGAAGTTTGCACAGAAGCAAAACTCACCGAGAGCTTTCGTGACCACGAACTGTAACTCGAGAACCCAATTAGCAGCACGGGGGCAACTCGCGGAAAACCCTTTTCGCCTACGGTGTGCTTAGAGGTGTGATACCAGAACTAATTAGAGCTGCTTGAGCCTCAGCTAGACTTGAACAACATCAAAGTTGGTCTATTCTAACGATTCAAAGCGATTATCTCGAAAAGTGGCGTTGATGATTCGGTTTGATAGCACACACTTCAACGGAATAGCTACTGGAAGAGATTTGTTCCCGCTATTACACGTCTGTAGGGATAATTAGGACGATGGATCCTAATTACGAACTCTACAATGTATCACCTCAGTGGTGATTGCAGTGGATCAAAACATTGCCACTTGACGACCCCTCTGCATCAATTCCAGATTCAGAAAGGCTTGGCTAATGTGGATAAACACACGAAACAATTTTCTTTATCTCTTCATAACCCCTGAATTGAGAGTAATACTACATCTTATTTCCCGGGTTATCCGCCGGAAAGAGCGAATATACTACTCCAGCCACACCTTTCCATTGTCACCTGTAACTCCATCCTATCGGTGATTACCTACCTTTCCTATCGTGTGTGTGAGGCTCTGGCGACAGACAAAATTCCTTAACAGATCCGATGTCTCTCGATATACCTACAGCTACAAAGCTCAAATCATCGTTACCGTCATTATCATCGACACCCTGTTCTGTTTGCTCTTTCGTTCGCTGACTCTACCCTATCGCCGTAACGCACAGTGTGTTGACCCATAGACAAAAATCGATTATTGACTACTGAGGAATGTTTGTAGATTGCTCCTACTATGTAAACAAGCATTGGTATGCATTTAAATATATAGCAACTACTGATACAAGCGTATTAACTGTCAGAATCTAGGATGGATTTTTATTTGGAATTTCTTTATCCTTCACCTTTTTTAACAAACTAGCAAAAATATAATATTCAAATAAAATGGATAATAACAATGAATATACGAAAAGTGTATTTCCATAGAGCATCAAATGAATTTAGATCTTTCATTGTGGTAATTGGAACATTTAATTTGTATAGAAATTAATCTTCAAGAAATGGATTCAAACATTGATGATCGATTTTAAAAAGTTCTTCCGAATTCCACCCTAAAACATGCACACAATTCGACAGTGAGCATGCATAAGGGCGAATACGCGATGATCGATTCTCTTCATCTATTTACTCTTTGCATTGCTACAGTTAAGCGAAACAATTTTCTAGAATTTTTTCAATGCAGAGTAGTAACAGGTTGTATTGGCTATCAAAGGCAACAGCAAACGCACCAAGAAACGTTAAATCTAGCGAGTTATTAACAAAAGAGATAATCGATCATCGCGTATAGGCCCTTATGCATGCTCACTGTCGAATTGTTGCTAGAACTGTTCTTTGAAGGATCGTAGGTACACAGTGTAGCTGCAACTTTTTTCAACTATGTGAGATTTTTAACCAGACAGACCTATTTTTGAAAAGTGGAATATCTTTTTTTTTTGTTTTTTTTTCGTCAATCTTGTTTTTCGTGCTGAGCACCAATGCTACCGACGCCAGGGAGACAGCTTCCACACCTGGACCCTACCTACCGACCCATCAACTCATGAACCGAGGACCAACGGCTTTACTTCCCTTCCGAAGGAAGGCGTGATCAGAGATGTTATGCCTCAGAACATCCCGGCGGTGCCGACTGGGATTGAACCCAGGCCTGCTGCGGTGAGAGGCAATCCCTCTTACCACTACACCACGGGCGTCGCTAAAGTGGAATATCTCTTATAAATACATATACATTTTTCACTCAGTCTGCTCTAATGTATGTTTTAAATGCAATTGTAGAAATTATTTTTAGTTTGTAATAATTTATGTGAAACAAAAGTATTTCAAGAATTTTAAAAATACCATGACGTTTAAGTTTGACATAATCCTCCAGTTTTGATTTTTGTCCGGCAACCCCATACATTCAACGCACTGTGCATCGTGTCATCATTATCCGTTATTTAACTTTTCCGTTTGCACCGCACCATCGACCGGTAACAATAAATTGACGACACTTTGAATTTCCCCATTATCTGGCTTTTCTCAGGATCCGATTTTCTTTCTTGGGTCTTAGATACTTCATCGGTTCGTGACTCGTCAAACTCGTGCAACCGAGAGTAAATTTCCATGGCACCGATTAATGGTTTGATTAGTGATTTTACTTGAACATTAACTAAACTGCATTAGGTTCAAATTCAATATTAACATGTGAAAGTATGTTTTCATATGCAAAATTTAATTCATTCTAATGTAAGGTTGATCCTGCTTACTCATTAAAATTTGGACAAAATTGCTTAAATTCGAATACAGGTAAAAGAAGTAAGCATACAACAACGGAATATACTTAATGATATGGGCATCTGTGTAGAATAAAATGGTCTGTGTAGAATAAAATGGTTTGCAGTCGAGTTACATGATGTACAGTAATCCCTCTATTTATGCAGTGAGTGGTACCGTTCACTCATCGATATTTATCGGCTGCCTAACCTGCTGATTTTCTGTATAGATAACTAGTTTATGGTTAACACTTATCACCTAGAGCTCTCAAGTTAAAGTATGCCTTCCATTAGTTTTGGATAAAACAATGTTTTATGAAATAAGGCCGTTCGCAATGCTGTTGTATTTTATAAGGACTGTTTCAATTTGAAACTAGAACAGAAACGCATTTCTCGCAATGCTCAGTTGCAGTTTCATTATTCGAGCACTATTTTGCACCAGATTTGTAACTGCTCAACTGTTCTGTTTTATTTCAGAGCGAGTTTGAAACGAGGGGGACGACTCTATCTACGATGCAGGAAATATTGTGTTTTGCTGTGGCTAGCTGCGCGTACGCTGAGTAGATAGAAAGAAGATTTATCACGATTTTGAAGATTTCCTGCAAAAAGATGATGCGCGATGCAAGTAGATGCGAGAAATGAAAGAAGATTTTTCGAAGATTTATTCGCTAGTGTGAGATTTTTTGAGCATCTAGAATTGAGATTTAGATGTGTAGCCCCCCTCGGTTTGAAACACGAATGGAACTCTATTTCAAATTTTTGTTTAGAGATGTTTCGAAGAGCTTCACAAACAAAAAACGGAGAACTTCATAAAGAACAGTAAAGTTAATGGAACTTGATGATTACAAACATCTTTTAGAACTGATCGTTGCGCTGATCGTGTTGCTGTTTTGTTTTTGACAGTTTCAAATTATAGAATTGTCGAGTAGTTTAAAACAATTTTGAAACTCAGCATTGCGAACGGCCTAAGATATAATGATAATATCATAGAGGTAACTCTAAGACTAGAAGGTCCCGAAATAACCGGCTCAACTTTTTGGCTCAGATCTGGTACTCTCTTCGGTCCCAAGCTAATCGATTCACCCCTCGAAACATAGGAAAAACCAATCACCCCTCATTTTATCTGTCAAACTTTCATAGCGAATCAAAACAAACATTGCGTAGTACTAGAATTTCGACTAGAATGGGGTACGTTAATCGTTTGCTTGGGACCAATAGGCTAGTCAAGTAGTGAGCCAATTTAAAATCGATAGTTTCGTATTGATTGTTGATAATATTTAGTTTGTGTAAGCAACAAGAAAAGATTTTAAAGTTTGTGTTCGACACATAAATCATGCAAATTCAAGCTGTACATTACATTAGGTCCTAAGTAACATTGAGAGATTCTCTTCGTCAACTTTCTCTTTGTATCCCCACGGCCATGTAAAAACCTTCCCAGGTATTTTCAGCACACAGATTGATAAAAGAAGCTTATATCTAGAATATAATACGACAATTACAATAAGAAACGGGTATGTGCTCCCGAGCCGGAACGAATATCTCGATACCTTAAATTGGTGTAGACGAGCCTGACATAAGAGGTAAAATACCAAAAACTAATACCAAAAAAATGTTCCGACAATACCATTCCAATTCCAAATTATGATAATGCAATAACAAAACAATACCACCCAGGTATTCTTTTGGTATCCAAATATCAATTTTTTGGCGTTAGCGTAAGCGTTAGCGTTGTTATGATATACTTAATAGATTGGATACTAGCGACACTCACGTCTCTTCTGAAATTCTCAGTTAGACTACTTTCAGGAATAATGCCGAGGAGTAATCATTGGTTCCAATCTAAACAAGAGTAACAGAAGCATGACTGTCGCTATTCCCGGCCACGCCCATCTTTACCATAACTAGGGATAGGGAAGGAAATGTTGATGTAGTACTTACTTAACGAGAGGCCACCGACTTAGCGACACCCTCATAAGTGCTACGGAGTTGGAGGGTTGGGTAGGGTATTCGGTTAGGATTCACCTCAAGTTGGCGATGCAACCAAAATTATGTATTGTTTATTTGTTGTTTATTTAATCGCTCGATAGCCGGCTATCGAAAGAACATATTCATTTTGTTTAGTGATCATGAATTTTAAGAGTCAAGACGGGGAGCTTGGGATTAAACCCATGATTTTCTGCTAAGTAAGCAAAAACGATCCCTCCAGGGTCATCGAGCATCTTAGAACCATAACGCTTCGCGACAATACAGGACTACGTTTGCGCTTGATAAGCAAATAGTTTCCGTTTAATATCAAATATACAAATGATGGAGGCGATTTATTGTGCTGTGGAAGAGCTTGGGGTTAAATCCATGATTTTCTGCTCAGTAAGCATAATCGATCCCTTCAGGGTCATCGAGCATCTCATAATCCACAGCGCTTCGCGTCAAAGTACGAATATATGGATGAACTATCTATTATTGAATAACTATTATTTACGATGATTACATGAAAGAAATAAAATATAAACTACAAACAAAACGTGACTACTAAAATCTCAAAAAGATATTCTTACAAATATATTTCACGCAACCAGGAAACTCAAAACCATTAGACGCTATTGGCGTTGACGGCTCTTCGAAAAATTTGCTCTGCCTGCAAATTTAGATAGTTTCTTATGGGAATTTTCGGTGGAGTGAAAGGATAGTACAAAGTCCGCCATGTTTCACGCACAGTCTGACGTTTGCTTATGGATTTTCTCATAGGAGTAAAGAGCTACAGAGTCGCCGTCAACGCCAATAATGATACTCTGCACATGTTAGACACAAGAAGAGGCCAAAAAGCAAGCTTCCGACACACAAAACCCGCCAAGTTCACTTGCAGTCACAATCAACGATTTTACACTAATAAAATTCCACACATTTTTATTGACGAATTTCCATGTGAAATTCCACATGATTTTCATGTGACCACACATAAACAGAATCCACCCAGAAGCACACATGAAATTTATGAGTCAAATGAATAGTATGTGTGGTTACACATGGCTTTTATGTGTACACATATTAAGTATGTGTCCGACACATAAATATCATTTGTTGTGTCCCACACATGAATATTCTTTTTGAATATAAATGTATAATCAAAAATGATTTAAATTCAATAAAAAAATTTAAAATAGTATCAAAAATGATTAAAATTTATTCAAAAAAAGATAATTTTTAATCTAATCAACCATGATTAAGTAAAATTTGGTTTAATTCAAATGTCTATTTTTTAGAAAGAGAGTATTAACAAAGACGTTACTCTAAGACTACACGAAACGAAAATCAATTATTTAATTCATGTGTTTCACTTATACATTTTTGCCAAAGCATCAGCCTTATACATTCCATAAGACAAACCACATAGGTCCTATTAGAATGCATAAAAGGTATGTGTGACCGCTTATACATTTCATTTGACGCATGATCTTCATTAACTTTTTGCAATGCGTCTGCTTATTAGTTGGCTTATACATTTTATGAATAATCAGCAATACAAATTTGCCAAAAGGTATAAGAAGATTTCTATCCGTGTAGAAGGTTCCGTAGAAACGTGCTCAACTTTTTGGCTCAGCTCTGGTACTCTCTTCGGTCCCAAGCTTATCGATGCACCTCTCGAAACATAGGAAAATCCACGAACCCCTCATTTTATCTGTCAAACTTTCGTAGCAAATCAAAACAAACATAGTGTAGTACTAGAATTTTGACTAGAATGGGTACGTTAATCGATTTGCTTGGGACCAATAGGCTAGTCAAGAAGTGAGCCAATTTAAAACCGTTAGTTGCGTATTGATTGTTGGTATTAATTTTTAATCATTCGATATGATTAATCTGTCAAATTGATTAAATTTCAAGCATAGTTTAGTTTATCAGTGTACTATTTTGTCTCCTTTTCTCCTTCTAAAGGCCCAAACGCAATGTGGACGGAAGCGGAACGGAAACCGAAAGTTTGACAGTTGTCACAAATGACATCAAGATGCCTAACCGAAGTCGATATGCTAGTCGATATGCTTCCAACAAGTTTTCAATCCGACAAGTTGGCTTCTTCAGATCGGGTTTTTCCGCTGCCGTTGCCGTTCCGCTTCCGCTGTCATTGCGCTTGGGCCTTAATGTTGTCAACAACGGAGGATCAAAACCACCCAACAGAGGTAGTAAGTGTGGGAACCCAATGTTGAGTATAATCAACAATCAATACGAAACTAACTATTTTAAATTGGCTCACTACTTGACTAGCCTATTGAAATTCTAGTACTACACTATGTTTGTTTTGATTCGCTATGAAAGTTTGATAGATAAAATGAGGGGTTATTGGTTTTTCCTATGTTTCAAGGGGTGAATCGATTAGCTTGGGACCGAAGAGAATACCAGAGCTGAGCCAAAAAGTTGAGCACGTTATTTCGGGACATTCTAGTCCTTAATAAACAAATACCATAAACGAACTGTATCCCGGATGGGTAAACTATCCCACAAATGGTTTGGATGATACCCCGAACACGTCGTTAAGCTCTCTTTTATGGTTATTTTTATTAGGGGTCTTATAGCGAATTTGTTTATTATCCAGGTTGGAACCAGTTCCAACCCGTGTGAACCCGAGCTTATTGTCAGTGCGAACCTCAACCCGAGCCAGGTTACAGAAACAAACATTCACACTGACGTTTGACAGACAACAAGCAGACCCAATCTTGATACCCGAAACGAAAGACTTTTTGTACGAACGCTTATATGAACAAGTTTTTCGTTTCGAGATGCGCAATGCGGCCCCAGGTTGGAACTGAATCAAAAACAAATTGACCACTTTATCAAGCAGTTTTGGCGTGACTTTCTACCAGCGATTTCCCAAAACTGGACCAAATAATTTATATTTTTTATGAAACGCACAAATGTTGGCTACTTTTCTCGACGTTCTAGAAGAAAAAATCTGAAAATAATGTTTTATTTCAAAGTTCGAGTGGTAGTAAACGTCATTTTAAGTGCTCGAATAAAATGGTTAATTCGCTATTATAGTTACCTCTATGCTATAATCATATTTACCTACTTTTGGGTAGAAAGCGAGGGGAAAATTCCATACGAATTGCACACAAGTAAATGAAAACTACTTTGACCCGCATTACCTACTGTTGGGTTCCTGCACTGAAAGTGAGATGAGTGAAAAGAACTTACTTTTGGGTGCTTTTTTCTAAACCGTGTAGCTAAATCGATATTATCATCGTCCTCATCTTAAATATGTGAAAATCTCATGGATTTCTTCCGTTAGATATGTGATAATTTTTTTGGGTGTAGTTTTACGTAATATTTGAAAAGGTGCATTAAACTCAAATTTGGGTAGTTTTATTTTCTAGTGTATATTATGTAAATAATATCTTGCAACCCTGCCAACCAGTGATGAAGAGTAGTGAATGGTATGGCAGCAAAAAGCTCGCTGTTTCTTTCACTCTCACGCTTTCTCGCGCATGTGCATGCATGACGTCTCGTCACAACATACATTAGAATACCACGAGAACGAAAGAGATGCCAAACTTACATTGCCAAACTTTCTCTCCTTGACATCGGCCAGCAGTGGTCGAAACTGCGACGAAAGATTGTACGTCAACTTCAAAATCCGCTGTTCGCTACAAAAATAGTTCTGGATCGCGTGAATCCTCGCAAAGCAATAAAAAAAGGTGTTTCGATTCCATTAAACCAAAGCTCTTTCGAATTATGAGCAGTGCAAGAAAGTGTTAAAAACTAGGTTTTTCTTAATTCCTTGCGAAGGCACTAGAAATACTAGAAACTGGAGTTCGAGGGACGTGCGAGGATCAAAAAGCCAGGCCCGATCCGCAACAAAAGTAGGCAGAAACGAAGCGATTTTGAATGGTGAGTAGTTGTAACCGGGTGTTTCGGATTGTCCCCTGGAATGGTTCAGCGGTGGCCAAAATTCCGGACACGTGTTGAATGGCGCCGTAGGTTCTTGCATGATGGAAAAAATGGAACGAAGTAGGCGACCATTTTTATTTTCTTTTCTCGTCATCGTCTTCTCGATGGTTGTCTTGTTTTGGCTCTCACTCACGCTCACGCGCATTATCTCGGCAACGAGTGGATGAAGAAAAGCTGCTGGCTGATCTGCAGCTCGCCAACGCAGGGTTTGCGATACCTTCATTATTGACGTCAGGATTTTTATTGCTAAGAAGTACGTTTTTCAATTAAGTAAGTTGTTGAACCTATTTTCTTTTATTGATTTATATTTTGAATTCTCAGAGTTTTGAACATCCTTTATTTCATATACCTCTTTTGTTTAATTTTTTGTTTCAAAAATCATAACTTCAAGTCAGTTTTTTCTTGTTGAACTCCCGAGGAGGTTGATTTAGTGTTTTAATATTTACCGTCATATTCCCCTTTTGTTTCACTACAGTAATAGATGGGTCCAAATCCTGAGTATGTTTTGTCAAGAAAGTTGACATATTTTTTCTCAGAAGAATCCATCACATAGGGGCTGTTCATAAACTTCGAAGACTGATTTTGAAAGGTTTTAGACCTCTCCCGGGCGTGGACAACTGTTAATTCAATTTTTCTTTTAATTTGTATGGACCGTAGTCACTCGTCGATCAAAAATAGATGAGTATGGTGCCGCACGATAGGTTTGTTATATTCCCAAAACCTCAGATTTTACATCGTTGATCTGTTCGCAAAAATGTGAATATGTAAAAGAAACCGCCTTCGCATACCTAGCGCACATAAACTAATATACCTAGATATTTAAATTAAAGTCATGTCAAAATAATGTGTAACATTAGGAAGACGAATTTAGAATATTATTGGTACCTTTTATCATTGATATTATTTTTTTGCGATTTTGTACTGCGCTTATTTAAAAGGTAAATCACTTACCTTACACTGTAATTAAGCTTTACATAATAATTTCATAGACTAATAAAACAGTTGCTTTCGTATTATGGTGCAATTTATTAATGTACAATAGGTAATTTCCATACAATAACCTTTTTGTAAACTCGTTTCAAAATTACAACAGACAAAATATTGGCGATGGGTAATTCATGTCTCATGTTCGAGTCAGTCAGCTCCAAGGTTTGCAACATATACAGATTATTTATTTGTTTATCTAGTTTGTTTATTTGGAAGCCTCAATCGCGTTACCTTTACGGAGCCGAACCATACACTTTATTCAACGTGTACGCTTTCTGTAGCCTATTCATGTATTGGTCTCATGTTCGTTTACTATTTTCAACTTTAAATAGGTTAAAAGCTTAATTGAAAATTTACATGCTGATGCACTTTGTTGTTCATTTGGTTTATTTATACTTGTTTGTTCAAATTCTGCAATTAGTTGCCCCTCAGCTGTCGACAGCAGCTGTTGATTATTTTTTTCGGTGTGAACCACGCGATAGCCTGTATTTGATGACCAATATTGTACACTAAGAAAAATTCAATGATTTTTTTATTGTTTCCCGCACATGAATTTTTGCAATGTGATAAACAAATGATATGTACCTATGTGTCGGACTTAATAATATATTATATTATATGTACACATAAAAGCCATTTGTAACCACACATACTATTGGCGATGACGGCGACTCTGTAGCTCTTTACTCCTATGGGAAAATCCATAAGCAAACGTCAGACTGTGCGTGAAACATGGCGGACTTTGTACTATCCTTTCACTCCACAGAAAATGCCCATAAGAAACTTTCTACATTTGCTGGAAGAGCAAATTTTTCGACGGTGCCGTCAACGCCAATTCATTTGACTCATACATTTTATGTGTACTTCTGCGTGGATTCTGTTTATGTGTGGACACATGAAAATCATGTGGAATTTTACATGGAAATTAGCCATTAAAAATGTGTCGAATGTTATGAGTGTATAGTCTTTTCTAAAGAGCCTGCATTTATGAAGAGACGACATCTTATCCATTTGACAGGTCTTCTGCTCGATTGGAATGACTTTTCTTATGACTTTGACAGATAATCCAATTGTTTCAATGTTGACATGTCGTCTCTTTATAAATTAAGGCTCTTTAGTCTTTTCTATATGCGCGAGTATTGATGGTCCGCAAGTGCGAATAACAATAACAAACAAGCTTTTTTGCTAGGGCGAAAGTGAGGATAACAAAAAACAATTGAAAATGAAATTTTGGAAGTGTGCGTGTTTTAAACGTCGGAAAAGTCAATAGCTTTGTTTTATCCACTGCCAGCAGCTCGGTCGCTTTTGTCGCTGCCGTTCGAAGTGATATGTGTGAAATAAAGAGTTCTATCAAGTTCAGCTTCAGTAATGGAGGTGAATGACCACACATGAGCGAAATTGTCAATTTCGTGAAATCACCAGACGCGGACCCGGTTCAAATGGAAACAGCTTATCGGATTGAGGAGGGAAAAGAACTTTTCATAAAGTTTAAATCGGAAAAATCGATGCAACTCGGAAGATTTAATTTTCCATTATTCGAATGGAAAAACAGTAGAGATACGCATGTCGCATGCTGGGAAATACGTTCAATATGTGGCTATGGCTTACCACCTCCTGATAATGAGCTAGCGTAAGTGCTGTGGAAATATGGGAAAGTGAAGCGTGTCATCTGGGAGAAATTTTCAGCTGATATGTGCTTCGACATGTACACAGGTGTGTATACATGGATGTGAAAAAGGAAATTCCCATCTCGCTACATTTCCTCGATCTGAAGGGGAATATATGTTATGGCGGTAATAAGGATAAATGCGCTTCCTTTTGCTAGAAGGACCCCAAGGGGAAAGCTCGGACGGAACCAAAGATGCAACACCAGGACGAAGAAAAGCAGCAGCAGAATTACGTATGCTTGTGCAGTGGCGGAAGGTGCTTATTTGGACAACAACAATCAGGAAACGAAGAAAGAGCTGGAGGCAGTGCTGAGATTTGTCATTGTCATTGACAGACTTTTGCGCGATATTGACAAAATTGTTTTTCACATAGTCAATGATCGACTTGATCCTCAAAAAAATCTTTGTCAAAGTCTCATTCATTTTTTCGTCAATTACAAAGATTCACCTGGTAACAGAAAGGGTAATTTCTTGAATTCTGAGACACATTATTGTTATCCAAGCTGTTCAGGCCGTAGATGCTTGTTCACTTTAATGGCTCCATGTAATTGTTTTCCTCAAGCCATTTAATTTCATTTTAAATTTAGCTAATAAACAAGGGAAAACGAAGTCCAGAAACAGCAGTAAAAACCCCGAATCAAGTACGCGATTGATGGTCTATAAAAAAGCTCGAGAATTAAGGAAGATACAACACAATAGAGATACTGAGGAACAAAGAATGATGCTGGAAAGAAGGAAGTTGCAAGCATGGGTGAAAAACGCAATCAAGCCGTCGCCCAGGGAAAAAAAAACTCATAATAATATGTGTTTTTTAATACTTTTTGTAGCTGAGTAACATGGCTCCATTGAGTTGGGTTTACGACATTTAAGTCTATCAAATACAGTCAACTTTCTCTAGTTTGGCGGAACCCATGGCCCACTTAGTGCAAGACTTTCGTCAGTTGGGCTGAGCTGTCATAGCTGAGAATTGGTTGAGGGATACTCTAATTGTTTTTTATCGTCAAAATCGTTTAACAATTATCCAAATTGTTCATCCATGAACCCCTCGAATAGGAATTAGCACTGACAGAAATGAAGTTTGACTTCGATTTTGGTGGGCTACAGGCCAACTAACGGGGTAATAGAGGTAACCCTAGGTCCCAAAGAAAAGTGCTCAAATTTTCGGCTCAACTCTGGTACTATCATCGGTTCCAAGCTAATCGATGTACCCCTCGTACTAGAATTTCAACTAGCATGGGATACGTTAATCGATTTGCTTGGGACCAATAGGCTAGTCAAGTCGTGAGCAAATTTTAAATCGATAGTTTGGTATTGATTGTTAATACAGATGTGCAGATATTTTTTTTAAATACACTATTGACACTGTTGATGGAATCCAGTTTCCATACAATTTGTTTTACCACTTCGTAATTTCACAGGAACCCATCTGGTGATCTCCTAATCCTAATAAACAAATACCATAAACGAAGTCTATCCCGGATGGGTAAACCATCCCACAAATGGTTTGGATGATACGCCGAACACGTCGTTAAGCTCTCTTGTATGGTTATGTTTAGTAGGGAATGGACCAAACTCAAAATGAATCTGCATGTCTGCTGCAGAGAAGCAAGCATCTCATTTAATTTTCACTTCTCTATGACTTCTGAATGGCCAGTGCCAGTGAAAACGCGAAGTGGATTGATTCCATAAACCTTTACCTTAATTGTGGCAACACTGGCCAGTTCGTAGTGAGAGAGAGAGAGAGCAAAATCAGGAGGCGAGCTGTCACACCAAAGCAACCGAGTGAAAAACCCCACACATCACGAACTCACTTCGCTGACCCGCACAGAAGAGTGGCGTACTGTTGTTTAGTGAGCAGCTCCTCATCTTGTTCTGTCGTGAACTTGCCAACGTAATCATCGCTATTTTTATTTTATTTTTCTACCTAATTGTGCGACTTTTTCTGTTCTTCTACTGGATGCAGAACATTTGCGAATACGATTACGGAAACTGCAGAGTTGTTCCTTGGTGTTCACATTCGATAATCATCTGCCAAAAAGTGGCGAAAACAAAAGGTGAACCGTGTTTTGACTATCCACTATAGCTATTTTATAGGGTTGCTTATCAGTAGGTAGTGATTTTCGCTTGTACAAATGAAAAGAAAAAAAATAGCAATCTGGGAGATGATAAGAAAGCAAAAAAAAAAAGAGTGATGCAAAAATGGCGAATTTACGTTTTTTGTTCGTTGTGGTGGCCTCGAGAAAAATTAATTGAATAAAGTGTCCCACGAAATAGTGAAGGTCGGTAAAATATAGGGCGCATACTAAAGTGCAGTTTTTTTTTTTTTTTTTCCTTCTCGGCGTTTCTAGATGGCGTTGAATATTGCTGTTCCGCTGACGACCGTCGGAGATCTGATGGACGGCTTCGGACTTCTGTCGCCGATTTCACCACTCAGCGTCGATTGCCTTGGTGTTGCCACGGCCGGAAACCACGGTAAGAAGCAACTGGTCTCGCCCGTTGGCAGCGAATCGAGTGGCGTCAGCTCTCTGGATTCTGATGAGATTAAGGTAGGTGTGATAAGGAAGCAATGTAGGTGTTGTGTACATCAGGCTATTCTGGCGACACTTGTGGTACACTCTTTCCGAATGAATTCGTATATCCATTTACCCGCCTTGGGTGTGATTCTCGAGCTAGTGTTAATCTGCAACCCATACGAGTATCTGAAATTACTCCTACCATATCTGCTTCGGTAAGGTCTGAGGAAGCAACCTAATATGTATCAAAAAGATGGCTTCTTGACAGAAGCATGTGCACCCAGTCCTATCTAGATCAAGCAAGAGCACTATCTCTTAATTTGGGAATCTAGTTTGAAAATATGCTTTGCTGGCATTTTAACTCAAATCTGCACGTCAGATATTTTAACACAGCAATCTGATGAAGAAAATGACTTCACTGTCATATTCTCCAATTCAATGAAAATGATTGAAATGTCTCGATTGTAGAACTCAATTTAGACTATTCTAACACTAGCTCACAACATTTTTTCAACCACCGGTTCTCAAGGTTTCCTAACTGGGATATGGTATTGAAGAATGGAAAGATAGTCAAGGCTTGTAAATGTAATACATTGGTACATAATGAACTTTTTGGAATCTTCGTACCTAAACCCTTTACGGAGTATATCTATGCATACACATTTTTAAAAATCAGGATGTCGACTACTGAAGAAAATTTAAATTAATTAAAAGAATGTTCGCGACGCAGTCTGCATGGACTGTTCCTTTAATTATGTCAGTCAAGCATTTGATTAGGGTAAAACTGCACATACTTACCTCTAATCAATGATCCTAAGATGCAACGTTCCAAAACTAATTAAGAAATATCCAATAACTACCGAAACATTGATGAAAATAAGCCAAACGAAAAAATCCTCTCTGTAATAAGAATTAACTTTTATTTTTCGTTTCGTTTGTAACATGTCAAACAATGTTTCTACTTCGTGCTGGAATTTTATTTTGATAAACTTAGGAATAGAGTTCTTAAAAACAATCAAATATCATCTTTTACTGACTTTTGTATGATTAGTGATAATTTTCTTAAGTTTAGCCAACTGCGTCACTTTTCAAAAGGTCCTAAGTAACACATGTAAACAAACTATTGCTCTTCTATCATTGTATGTGATACTAAAACAACCATCCAAATTTTCTTTAATTTATTTAAAATAATAATGTCCAATGTACAGTTTGAAATGATGGGTACCTGATTGTTACTTCGGTCATTGGACTGCCTTACATGATTGGTATGTGGAAGAAACATTAGAAACAATGATGAAAACACACTTTCCATGTTCAATTACCAACATAAATTGAAGACCAACATACACGTGCAGCGCAAACTGGCTCTGAAAAAATCAGAACGGAAGTTCAGAGATCAAAAATTGCCAGGAAAGACGCTCGTAATCTGGCCAATAGAATTTTTACAGAAAAACGAGTCGAATGGGCGATTGATTGTTTTGCACCTTTCAAATCACCAGGTAGGGGCAGAATTTTTCCAGTACTGCTTCAGAAAGGAAAAGGAACTTTGACACCCATTCTAACAGGCTTGTTTAGAGCAAGCTTAACACCCCTATTCTGTATTTCGTTTCGAACGAAATTCTCATACAAAAAAATATTTTTTTGTAAGAGAATTTCGTTCGAAACGAAATACAGAATAGGGGTGTAAAGCAAACCCCACACGCATCAATATATTGACGCGAAGGGGAATTATTGACAATAATATTGATGATGTGAATTCAGAAATATTGTCAATCTCGATATATTGACGTCAATATAGAATGTATTGACAATACGATTATTGTCAATAAAAGTAATCGTGTGGGGACTTGGCGTCAAGTAAAGGTTATATATATATTTTTTTTCCTCTGTTCGGGACCTAAACACGTAACACGCTTGTTACAAAACTAGAAAAATCTTTCGAATCAAAAGAAATGTCACTAGCAGCGTTCATTGATATTGAAGGAGCATTTGATAATGCATCTGATAACTCCATGAAAAACAATATGTTGAAGCGTGGATTCGACAAAAGCATTTGATAATGCATTTGATAACTCCATGAAAAACAATATGTTGAAGCGTGGATTCGACAAAAGCATCGTTAGGTGGATTAATGAGATGCTTTCTAAAAGAGAAATCTTGGCAAATCTTGGAAGCTCATCCATAACAATTATAACTGTAAAAAGTATCCTCAAGGAGGTGTTCTTTCGCCTCTTTTATGGTCTTTAATAGTTGACGGACTTCTCAAAAACTTCAAGATAATTGGCTTTGCAGATGACATAGTCATAATAGTACGAGGAAAATTTGATAATGTAATTTCAAATAGAATGCAAACTGCTTTAAATTATGTTTCGTCTTGTAAACCCTTCTAAGACCACTATAGTACCGTTCACACGGAAAAGGAAATTTTATATAAATAACTTAAAATTGAAACACACTTCTTTAGAACTTTCACGAACAGTCAAGTATCTGGGAGTCATTCTTGACAGTAAACTCAACTGGAATTCACATATAGAGCAGGTTGTTAATAAGGCAATAAATGCTCTTTGGATAAGTAAGAAAATTTTTGGTAGGAAAAGGGGCCTAAAACCAAAAATGATCCACTGGATTTATTTGACGATTGTGAGACCCAGAATATCCTACGCATCATTGGTTTGGTGGCCGAAAACTAATGAAAAATCAGCCCAGAAGCTAGGGAGACTGCAAAGACTTGCTACTCTCTCAATAACTGGTGCGATGAACAGCACACCGAGTATGCTCTACTTTATCTGCTTCCGTTGCATCAATTTATCCAATTAGAAGCTGAAAGGAGTGCTTTAAGGGTTCAACGAACAAAGTACTTCCTTGAAGGTGATCTTACAGGACACCTTAGTATTTAAAAAATGTTTGATATTGATTCTCTCGTATTAAAAAATGAAGACTGGATGGAGAAAAAATATAAGTTCGATCGTTTGTACAATGCAGCAGAATTTGATCGTATTGTTTGGGAAAGTGGGGGACATATACAGACGGTTCAAGATTGAACAATCGTGTGGGAGCAGGGGTTACTGGCCAACCGTGTTCCAAGCAGAAATTCAAGCAATTCTTGAATGCTATGTAATATATGGTAATATGCTTGCGCAGAAATTATAAACATTCGAATCAGTGGCGTCGCCCTAACCTCAATCGACCTGTTCAACAACTCTCAAAACGTAAACAAATAAAAAATATTACTTCCAATGCATACAATTCAGCGAAACTAGAATAGCCTGTATCTTTTGAAACGGATTTGAATGTAAACATGATCCCAAATAACGTTTTCAAAGTTGTTGAACAGGTAAAAAGTGAGGCTACGCGACACCACTGATTCGAATATCTGCATTATGTCTGATAGTCATGCAGCATTAAATGCTTTAAAAACAGCAACATGCAATTCAAAACTCGTATGGGAATGTGCAATGTCACTTCAAAAATGGGCCTGTCAAAACCAAGTAAACCTATATTGGGTTCCTGGCCACTGTGGAATTGAAGGGAATAAAAAGCCGACACGTTAGCCAGGCGATCATTTCAACAATTCATAGGACCAGAACCATTCTGTGGAGTTTCTACTTGTTCTCTTAAAATGGAGATCAAGAAATGGAAAAAAAAAATAAAAGTGAAGACCAATTGGAACAACACTTCCATTGCTAGGTAGTCGAACCGGTTCATAGTTCCGAACATTTCAGTGACTAGCAAAATTCTTGAGTTATCAAAGAAAGACCTCAGTGTCTATACTGGTTTGATAACAGGACATTGTCCATGTAAATATCATTTGAAGTTAATAGGAAAACTTCAAGAGGATATGTGTCTATTCTGTGGCATAGAAAAGGAAGACTCTGAACACCTGCTATGCTCTTGTGCAGCAGTCTTCAATAAAAGGCGTATTTTTCCTGGCTGGAAAAATGCTTTTGGTCAGTCTAAGTCGGTCGTTTAACAAAATAGTGATACGACATAACTGATAAAGCAATATAAAAACGGGGAATATCACAATAGATCAAAGTAATGATCGCAGTGGTGAATATACCCAACACGGAAAAAACATGATTGGTGCTCATTTTCTAAAGGCGAGGCCTAACCTAAAGTTAGGTACTCTACTCTGAAATCTGTGAAAGGGAATCTAGTATCATGCAGAACAAAACGTCTCATTGATTATGTCATTGAGAAAAATCGTCGAATGTAACGTGTCCCATGTACAACTTGGCTAGTCAAAACGTCTTATAAAGTTTTTTTTTCTATATTGTAGCATGAAATTCAAAGTAAATTGTGATTTTACCGTTTCTACTGAATTTTCAACGTTATTATTCACTGACTACATTAAAAATAGTATTAGTATTGGGGCCTCCCTAAGCTCAGTCGGTAAAGGCGCAGCTACAAAGCAAGACCATGCTGAAGGTGGCTGGGTTCGATTCCCGGTCCGGTCTAGGAATTTTTCGGGTTGGAAAATTTCTCGACTTCCCTGGCATAGAAGTATGATTGGACTTGCCACAAAATTATAGCAATGCAAAAATGGTACAGGCATCGAAAGCTCTTAATTAATAACTGTGGAAGTGAATCTAGAACACTAAGTTCCCAGACAACCAGAAGTCGCATAACAATGTACAGAGAGTATCGTAAATAACTACAGTTTAAGTCAACATCGCATATAAGTATGACATACATCGCATTGTGTTTAAGTTAAATCGTATAGAATGCAAATTTGCGACTTATATGCGATTAATCATTTTTCCATCGTACTGTACCACAAATTAAATCGGATTACATCGTAAGGCTTTTCAAATTGAATTTGTTATGGCAGATTAAATCGTATATGATGCCAAATCAACTCGTTTAATAAGAAATTAAAATTTGTACGTATATGGCCTCCACTTTTGTAGGTATAAGCCCTTTTTTGCATTCTATACGATTTGATTGTTTGTATATATGTTTGTATATCACAGAAACTACTTTGAATATACGTGCATTCTGGTTGCCTGGGTTGAGACCACGCAATAAGCTAATATGCGATATGCAATAAGCTTGAAATGCGAAGAAGAAGATGATTAAAAATAGTATTGCAAAATGTATTGTTTCTAAACAGTTAAAATAATAATCTGCCGAACTTCAACTTCGATATTTCAAAATGGCCATGTACCATGTACCATTGGTCTATTTGAAAAGTGACGCGAGAATTGTACTAGAATGATATCATTGCTGAGATCCAGAGACCACGGCTGGCCCACAGGCCGCGCGTTGGGCAGCGCTGCTGTAGTATGTATCATGTAGGCAGATTTTATAGCTTCTAATTGGTACATGCTTAGTTCATAATTCACCCTGAATTATTGTTTGTGCCGGTCAGCTTAAATTGCATTGGACATTTGGGTGACATTTTATTCGTTTTGGGATAGAGATTGAGCTTGTCTTCTTCTTCTTCGCATTTCAAGCTTATTGCATATCGCATATTAGCTTATTGCGTGCTCTCAACTTAGTGTTCTAGATGCACTTCCACAGTTATTAATTGAGAGCTTTCGATGCCTGTATCATTTTTGCATTGGTATAATTGTGTGGCAAGTCCAATCATACTTCTATGCCCAGGGAAGTCGAGAAATTTTTCCAACCCGAAAAATTCCTAGACCGGACCGGGAATTGAACCCAGCCACCTCTAGCATGGTTTTGCTTTGTAGCTGCGCCTTTACCGACTGAGCTAAGGGAGGCCCCAGATTGAGCTTGTATTATTATTAAAAATAAGCTCTCCTGATGTTCAATACGGTTACCAGAAGTTAATATGCACGCAATGATGTGCAGATTAACGGGGGTCTACGGTATTTTCAATATGACTGTAAATTATGTTCAAAGCTTTGTCTTGACTGATGTTGTCGTATCCACATGTTCCCGATTAAGTAATTGTAATACGAGGTTAAAAGTTACAGCTACCTAGTGAGCACCATAGCTCGAGTCTTTCAGTATTGTGTATTACAGGGAGAGCCCAACCGTATTAAGACCACAGTTGGTTAAACTCTCGATAACAATAAAAATAAAAATCGACACCCTGAAAATGTGTATGCGTATTTATACCTATTCCAGTTGTTCACCATTAAACACAAACCGACCACGTGGTCCATAGAAGTGCTCTAAAGGGATTTTTTTTGCATGATCCATGACTTTGTCGCGTTGGTCTTATGGAGACAAAGCCATGGAATGCTTGAATGGTCTACTTAGAAGTTTATTCCGGCCATTAAAAAATATCAAATAGGTATCCAACCAAATCTCTGAGCGTGGCATGATTTCTGCAGCATGATCTACCTTTTGCTTACGGCACTTTTGACATGAAATCCGCAGAAACCGGCCTCGCCACCAACTACACCAACGGAAGAAGTGGAAAGACCAACGGCCAGCTCTCCGCTGCCACCGTCTTCGACGATCGATTCCGACACGATTATCGCCGCTCCGGAAGCCACCGAAAATAAATCGTCAGGCTGCTCGTCGACCCGTTCCTCGCTTTCGTCGACGGATAGTATCAGCAGTGATTGCAACAGCTCGGAGGAATCGACCCCAGTTGATGATTTGCCCGAACCGCAACCGACCGTTCCGAAGGAGGTCAAAGTCGTAATCGGTGGTCGTAATGTGCTTAACCTTATGGACAACCTAACTTCGCCAGGTCACTTCCGTTTGCAATTCGCTCAGCTGCCGGAGAACGATAATATCCATTTCTTTCTGGACAATCGCTCCCAGTATCATCGCTTGGGAGCGAACGGACACATCCAGGAGTACACTATGGTTAACTGTAAATGTTGTGATTTTCGATATCCGGTAAATGGAACATCACCGACAAGCGGAGGGGTGACAACGCCCATTGGTCAAACCAACTGGGCAACGACGGTCCAACAGCAACATCAGACACAACTACAACAGCAGCAGCCGTTCCAGTGGAACAGCTTCAACAATTACGATAGTATTTCAAGTAGGAGTAAATTGGGTCTTAACGTTGCGGCCAGTGCATTTAACAAAACATTCGGGGGTGGTAACAACAACAACAACAACAACAACAATGGCAGTCAGTATTTCCGAAGCAACAATGCCACTAGTCTCTTTGGAAGGGATTCCAACCGCAGCAACAGTAGCGGCAATTTCCTCAACAGCAGCACCAGCACGTACAATAACCATAAATCATATCAACAGAGCTTCGGTACATCTAACAACAGCAACAACAGCAGCAAGTTCAACACTCCTTACGGTAACTACCAATTCCAACAACAACAGCAGCAACATCTGCTCTCAAAGAACCAACAGATGCGTTTCGGTAGTGGAAATGGTAACGGTTCGGGCGGATTCAACGCGTCCGCAGCGGTCGCTGCCGCCACGGCTATGGCAGGACAGAACATGCTGAACTTCAACGGCAATTTCAATGGAAAAAACAACAACAATAACAACAACAACATGTTTGCTTACTACAAGGCCATGATGAACTAAAGAATTCCGTAATTCCAGTATACACCGAGGAAGTAATCGGTGTCCTCGTTAGATTGTCAAAATTCAGCGCGCCATTGTGTGGCCTCTTCATCATCGTCTTCGTTATCACATAGATAGATCGTGCGCGAGAGCTAAGCACCTAGTGTCCGGACGTAACATAGTTCCTTTGAGCCTGACGAATCCTTCCAAAAATCAGTGTTGTAAGAAACCGGCTTGACCAGCCCAACCGACGCAAATTACGAATGCAGTGGAACGAGAGGTTGCTATCTAGATCAACACATTACAGTTTTATTTTTAACTTCAGGATATTTAAAAGCAAGCCAACAAAATCCGTTGTAATTATTTTACATACAAACACGCAAGCATACATTTATATATATTTTAGAATAATTGACTTTGCATAAGAAATCAATGTTGAATTTTAGTTATTTATTATTGGTATTGATGTCGATTGTATTTCCAAGCAAAATTCATGCTAGATCGAGCTCCTAAATATTAGATTCAATTTATTTGTTCTACCATTTTTTTTTAATTTTTCCAAGCATCAAGAAGGCAGCAACGGATGTATCGATCGAATGTCGCCCTATTATTATTTTTTTTACTGGAAATATGATGATAGAGAATTTATACTACTAGACAGAGGAAAGGATCTCATAGTCAATCAGTTGGATTAAGATCGAAACGCAAAAAAAAAACGAACCGAAAAACTGTAGGTTAAAAATTTAGGGCACAGCCTTTAGATAAAGACAGAAAATAATGTTTCCATCCCGTGGCTTTTTTGCGCGCTTTATTAGTAATATAGTTTTGAATGTACGGTATAGGCAAAAATCGGTAAAGATAAATAAAGGAAAAATTTTATCACGAAGAGAGCTAGACGAAGCAAGTGTGTGCGTATAAGTTTTGAAGCAAAACGATGCACCTTTTATTTTGAAATCAATGAAATCAAAAATCAACCGTTCAAGAGTCATATTGGCCACCACCCGAACAATGAATGTGTACCTAGTTAATTAATCGTTAGTTCATTTCGACCGTTTCCGTCGCAAATTGATTCGAGGAAACGCACACACTTACATGCACACACACAGGCGAATGTGTGTTCTGCTGGAAGCAGAATCATAGTGAGATTTCAGCTTACTTGCCATTTTCAGGGATTCTAACAAAGAAAGAGAAAAGTGTTTCAAAGACCAACTCTTAAAAAAAAAAACAGAAGGCAGCAACTTAGATACAAAACAACAAGCAGTTAAATGACAAAATGCCAAAATCTAGTAGTTTACGATGAAATTGTGTTTTTTTTTTTCTTTCTTTTTGATATTTAGTCGGAAAGTAAAATAAGGGAGAAATCTAGAGCAAACAATACTCACTGCATTCGCGTAGTACCACCACTACTCACACAGTATAAAGCTGAGCAACACAATAACTATCTCAACGGGGGAACAAGAGAGAGAGAGAGAGAGAACGAACCAAGCTTCCAATTTGATTGATTGTGGGATGCACGATTTTTTTTTTCTTTATATATAATTTTTCTTCGTTTTCCTTTTTATCTGCCAATCTGAATCATTCGTGTGCTAGGAGTTTGTAGAAAGATTTTAAGTAAAAGTCATATTAGCTGATAGGGACAAAATTCAATACAAAGCAAATGTGTACATTTCCGAAGGATTGTAGACTTAGGATAGAAAAAAAACGTCAGTTTCTGAAATTATTAATAGACTTTAAAAAAAAACGTTTCAAAAACAACAACTAGATGGCATCTTTTTAATTTGCTCCACGCAAGGACTGAAAGCGTTTCTTAAATCGGAAATTTATTGAAAGCTTAAAAGGGATATCCGTTTACTATTTTATTCTACCAAAAAAGAATCGATCGAGTAACTTGAATTGAGCGTGTTATTTGTTTTGTTAAACGAAAAAAATATTTAATTATATCGAGTAAAAACCGTCTAATGAATAGTGAGTATTTATAATAGCAGCGTCCTATTGAGAGGATCGTATAAAACATGAAGCAAACTAACCAGTAGAAGCGTAAGAATGTGCTCAAAATGACTAATCGTTAAAGTAATCCAACATGATTTGCGTACCTACCACGAACGCGAAACATTTACAAATGTGTTTTGCGAATGCATGCAATTCTCTATGTGCCGTCGCTGTCGGTGAGAACTGGCTTGGAATCAGAAGGATGCGATGAGTCGAATTCAAATGAAGTACTAGATCAGCAGCGAATAGTGAGGGGCGTACGTCAACATTGCATTTTCTTATCGTCTTTCATTAACCGATTGCTACTCACCAACTGAAGTTCTGTTCACAGATGTGTTTTTGAATTTCCATGATAAAGCTGATTCTTGCCTCTATTCCTGGTGTGATCCTTTTGTCAACAGATACGTTGTCACCTTTAATTCAACCCTTTCTGCTTTACTTTTCAGCCTGCTGTACTAAATTTCCTAAAATGTCCACGTTGTCAGCGAAGCAAATGAACTGGCTGGATTGATTGAAGATCGTGCCCACAAGATTTATAACACCTTCTAGCAGAATGTTGAACAGGAGGTAGAAATGGCCATTGTCTTGTTGAAGTCCTTTACGTGTTTCAAACGCGTCCGATAACAGCACTGTACACCATTCACCAAGCGTTATCTGCCCACAAATGTGATCTGATATTCGCTGTGTAGCCCAGATTCTGAGTATCAGTTGACGCGAAGAATAGCTAACTTACCCGGGTTCATTTCTATAATTTTCGTTTCGATACCATTCTTCTCAGTTGCATTAGTCACCCTATTCTGCGAGTTGTGTGGCTCTCTGTGTGACGTGACTCTCCGTACAAATCACACCGTCACACGACATGACTTCTGGTACCTTACCAGTGACAGTAAGTCACATGAGTCGCAGAATAGGGGGATTGTCAAGCTATTCGGCAACTTCCTTAACTTCACTTATTGTTGGTTTCTTCGTCCGTCGTACCTAAGGGCATGCTATGGTTGTTAAATCCAATATATAAAGCATCTACCTGACATTGATGTTGGTACCCACTTTCTGGTTGGTTTAACCCAAAACTGGCCCTATGGGGCAAATAGCTCATTGAGGTCAATGGACTAGTTTTGGAATGTCGTTATAAAAATCAAAGTTTCGATATGTTTTCAATTTTTTTTTCCAAGGCAATTATGCCGTGAAGTGACATTTGTCACCTCGGGTGAGGTGACTCTCCGTGTAAATCAAACGGAGACTCACCTCACCGGAGTTGACAATTGTCACTTCACCATCACTTCGCTGTCACCTCACCTCACACGCCACGCAGAATAGACCTAAATGAGTACTATACAACAAGATACTGATTAATTGATAGCCTAATAAATTATTTTACGGATGTTTTATGATGATTTAAAATAATCAAAACAAAAATATTGATCGCCATGTTGAATATATCGTGTATAGGTAAAATGTTGTCCTTGGCATTCCCCTGGTCGTACTCCTTATCGTACCGATGAAACAGTTCCTTCTGCTGTCTTGGTGTTGCTATTTGCCATTTAACAAACTTTCACTTCACTTGAGTATGATAGGTACAGCTGCTCCATTTCTTCACTCTCTAACTCTTCCAGGCGGCACTACTTATCCCTGAAAAGATTAATTTGCCATCTTCGGTTCTATTTGTACCGCAAACTTCCTCTACCGGTTTGCTTAACCAGCGACAAATCGAAGATCATTGTTTACATTTGGCTCATAGGTCCTTTACACGTGTTGCTCAGTCTAAAATAGTGTAGCTTTTTGAAACAGGCTTTCTTTTAGGGAGTTATAACACAAGTGAGTTTTCACCTCTAGATCCATACTCAGAAGGAGTATTAATTAGGCCTATTCTGCGCGGCGTGTGAGGTGAGATGACTCACTATCACTAGTGAAGTGACTATTGTCACCTCGGGTTTTGATTTGCATGGAGAGTCACCTCACCCGAGGTGACAATTGTCACATCACTTCACTATCACCTCACCTCACACGCCGCGCAGAATAGGCCAAAATGTTTTAAATCAACTTAAATGGTAAACATAAATAAAAGACATCTGATATTTTTTTTACGTGGTTGCCACTATAGTCACTATATTGATAGTGTGGCGGATAGAATTTTGATCAATCAAAAAGCGGAACCAATTCAATATATTGTAGACCAACAATTGAAAAGGCACTGTCAACTTCTATAAACAAAACGTTGGTTATTCGTTCCTCGCCAATCAAACGCAAATTACCGGCATCATCGGATAGGGGAAAGCTTCCTCAAAGATGGTGTTAGTTTGAGTCACGAGAAAAGGGTTTCCGAAGTTTTGTTCGCAATAGCTGATGTGCTCCTTTCTGTTGTTGGTCATGATTTGCTCAATTGGTTTCGCTATTTGACAGCTCAATTGGTTCCCGAGATTCTATCCGCTAGACTATGAATATAGCGACTATAGTTGGCACTTTTTCTGCCGCTCTTCGCATGTCGGTCCCATAGTCATTTTTGTCAAAACTGAGCTTTTCAATTTATTTATTTATTCTTTAGCTATAATCGAAGACAACATATCAAGAAGACTGACAACTTTGCCTGAATCCAAGCGACAGACACAGTAGCGCTGCACTCGAGCGAAGGTGGAAGCAACGCATAGAAAAATGAGCTAATACACACCTTTCGTCTGAGGATGGAACATCCAATTCGTTCGGAGCATTTACCTTTGAGCAGCAGAAGACGCGATTGTTCCTGTCTCCTACCATACGTATGGGAAATGGGAGGGTTGCCAGTCTTCTTGATATGTTGTCTTCGCTTTAATCCAAATTGAAAATTAAAATCCATATGGAAGGTGTATTTTAATCTACAGCTATCCCCCGAAGAACGTGTTACCCACTGAGTTGCACCCACCGCTTTTTCTCGGCGGGTTTCAACCAGTTGGTCTGATTTTTTTGCATATGAGTAGTGCCAATGGAGAACTAGTCACTCGCAGAAAATTAGAGCGCTTGGTTGAAAACCCACCGAGACAAAGCGGTGGGTAGAACTCAGTGAGTAACGCGTTCTTCGAGGGAAAGCTGTACTTGATTCGTTTTTATTCAGATGCGCCTAAATTTGTTGGCAATTTTCCTATGAATTACACGATAACATGCTTACACATGTGTGTTATTCTGCACCTTAAAGACTGTTTTCAAGCTTTGTCAAGTATCAGTTAAGTATCCTATGTACCCCCAGTAGTTCGAAGGGCCAACGTGAGAGATTTCCGTTCTAAATAGGTAGCTGCTTGCTTTCTGCCTGCATCCTATCGATTTGGTTAATTTCCTTATTGAGGTCTGCCTCTGCTGCGATGTCCTGCCGGGTTCCAATCTAGCGCTTGCTTGCAGATTTCATTTCCGCCCCTTCGTAGAGTGTGACCAACCCACCTCCACTTACGTTCTCGAATTTCAGTTGATATCGGCTTCTGATGGTATCGATGATGGAGCTCAGCATTTGAGATCCAGTTGTGAGGCATCAATTATATACCGCAGGCAACGGATCATGAATATTTGCAGCTTCTGGTTGTTCTCCACTGATAAATTCATGCTAATAACATGAGTCCTGTTTGAAGGTTGAATTTTTGTGCAATTTCATTTGAACAAAATCAAGTTTTGAGTTTCCACTTAATACATAACTTTGGTACTCAACAGAAAACATAAACGAATGTTGATTCAATGTAACACCGATTTCGTCCGATTCTAGTACTTCAAACGTTCACTCATACTTCGATCGATTCCTCGCCTACTTTCAACGACGGTAGTTACCTTTGTAGTTATCTTTTTTTTATCAATGTCAATTTCCTAATTCGTTTCTTTACTTTCATATTTAAGTGTTTAAAAGAAGTACTAGATTTAGCCTTTACCTAGTGGTCAAAAAGGAGAACACGTAGTATGACGATTAATTGTTCGATGTTTAGTTTTTTTTTTCTAATTACTTTGTTGCCTACTGTGATGGTTTTGTTTAAGGTGTTAATATGTATTTTTATTTAGTTTCGTTTTTTTATCATTTGAATCACTAACTGTTAGTTTAACATTACCAATGCTGCTAGAAATGCTGACAACATACGATCGCAGAAAAAAAAGAAGTCACAAACACACTCACGATTGTCGATATTTACTTACTACTACCTTGTTTCAGATACGTGTATCTTAACATTCTAGTTCTTAGTTTATAGTTTTTTGTTTTTAATATTACTAGCTTTAGAATACGTTTTGACGAAGAACGAAAGAATAATTAAACAAAGCAAATACCACGAAGAATTCCTATTCGATACTCGAATTGACGATGATCCGAAACCAAGCCTATTTTCACGCTTAAAACGATTATTGATGACCTGGTTAATTGTGTAAAGCTACGATAGTGCGATATTAGAAGGAAGTAGAACATTTTGGTTAACCGTCTTATTTCCCTTTCGTGTACAATTTACTTCCTATGATCGTCGAAAGTTAATCGTCATACCACTAGCTCAGAAAACCTAATCATAAGAGACAAAAAACATCTAATCACTACTACAATAACAAACATCGAGTCATTCTAAAAAAAACAAACAGATGCACTCAATCAGTGTAGAAGCAATTTATACTTAATTTATTTTCTTGTCCAGTGTTTTTTCTTTCTTGTTAAAATCCCACAACCAAATGTTTTGTTTTTCTTTTTTAACTTCTTTTTACCACCTAGCTAAATCCATTCTTAGATAACAAAAAAAAAACGAATACAGAAGAAAATCCTTCCTGATAGTCATTATTGCCTTAATGAAAATGTGTGTTATCTTCTTTATCACAGCAATTAGTACGTACGAACTACAAAGAAAGATAAATATAAACAATCACAAAATACCCGCGCACTCACACTCACTCCGAGACAGAGCGAGGGTAAGAGGTAAAACAACTAAGAAAGCAAAATGAGAGTTAGAAACTCGGAAAACAAGAGAAGAGATTTCTTCGACAATAAACGAAAAGAAGCTAGTAGTATGTATTGCAATTTGTTGTTTTTCCCTGCAGAAACAAAAAATGAAAGACGTGTGTACTGCTGCTATTCGCTTAACTGTCCCATGTAGATAATAAATCCACAGCACATGCGACTGCCACCCGAATAGCGGTAGTGTATTTCCGTCAATCTTTGTTTTTGGCATCATCATCAGAAAAAAATGAAAATGTACTTAAGCAAAAATCCACAGTGGAGCAAGCTGAACTAAAACTTCCTAAAAAATTACGAATAACGAAAGTGATCTCAGAGAGTTCTGTTTAATCTGTATGCAAGCGTCACCATCAACAATTTTAAAATCGTAATAATAGTTATAGAAGAAGAACTGTTAGCAAGCTCCTATTTTCAAGGTGTGTATTACGTGTCAAAAATATCAGCGAATTATATCAATGAAATCTGCCTTTTTAGAGAACCAACAGAATTTAGTAGATAATGTGAATGGGACAAACCGTAAGTTATTCAGTGTGCTTAGATGTCGTTTGCAGCGTTGTTGGACACGTGAAATTGACTGTAATAGTAAACACCCATTCCAATTTACTGTTCACATTACCGATTGGAAAACGTTGTAGATCTACGTCACAGTTTGGTTTGTTAAGCCGAATTTGTTTCCAGTAAACTAAAGGCACTGCTCATTTTGTTTCTACATGAGCCATCCCTTTCCTTCGTTCTGAAGTCCCAAACTACGTTTTCCCTCCTCAACATAGTACAAAAGTGTGCCTTATTACCTCCATTGATTTATCCTACGTTTTAGACGTATTTGTTTGCATTTCTTCTTCTATTCGGTAGTGTGAACTGTAGATTCAAAAGATAGTAATATTGTGCACTACTCACATACTATTGGTGTATTTTACGCACACATCAGCACCATGAATGTGCCCATTGCCGCTCACTTTGGGGTCAACAATTGCAAATTTAAGATTCTGTGATCTACAGTACGTGTCAGGACAATATAGAGCCACCTTAAATTTTAGTGTCATTAAAACATTAGGGGTATTCACAAAGCGCATCGTAAACGTATAAACCCTCGTAAATGCGTAAACTTCCATTACACTCCAATTGACCCTGCTATTTTTACGATAGTGTATATGTTTACGATGCGCACAGTGAATACCCCTATTGTATCTCTGTTGTTCGTTATGAAATAACCAAAATGCCATCGTTCTTCTGAATTACACGTAAGTTCAATATAAAGCTCTTGAGGTCCATTTGTTCACGCAGAGAAAAGATTTTTAAATTCAAAGAGATTTATTTTTGGCTCAGGGCCTAATATATTTTTGGTATTGATTCAAATATATTATTCGTTTAATGCAAAGAAAAATATTTTTGAATCAACAAACCGGTTGTAGAGTCAATAATCTGTGTGTTGATTCTAAAAACCATTTTGTTGATTCAAAAATATGTTTTGTTGAAATAGTGATACAATATGTTTGAATCAATAATAAAATACATTAGGCCCTGAAACAAAAATCCATTTTTCTGTGCAGGTAGTGCGTGGTAATTTGTTGGTGGTTATATAATGTCATCACGAAGAGAAGCAACTAGTTAAGTGAAATATGTCAAATTTTACATAGACCCGAATGTCAGAAATGTTTCATTAAAATTGTCTGAAATTTTGTAGAACTATGGGACACTAATTTGTCCAAAAGCTCTGACAAAAAAACTGATTGGTAATCGCAAGAGATACAATAATTTTAGCTGGTTCTATTTTTCTGACACACTGTATTGTTCCATTTTCCGCTATTTTCAGGAAATGGTTAAGTCAGAGCATAAGCATTGACCATTCGTAGTTCGACACTACCGTATGCGTGATAATGTTTGCACCATCGAGCAATGTCAAAATTCTCAAAAATTTCGTTTTCGAGTTTTTTTTTATTTATTCAAAGGGGGGATGTTTCTCAGAGTCTTAAATTATGTTAATCATCGATCGAGTTTCCACTTGCTGCAATTACGGCCTCCACACGCCTAGATCCATTTCTCTCCAGGTGCGGGTTAATGTTTGTCTGAGGCTTGCTGTACTCGGGTGGCGTTTAGAACAGGCCTTGGCCTTCATGACGCGCCATATTGAGTAATCCAGCGGATTAAGATCGGGGCTGGATGGCGGCCACATATCCTTCGCCCAGAACGGAAGATGTTCCTGAAACCACTTCTGAGTGCGGTTCGAGGTGTGGCACGGAGTCCCTTGTTGTTGCTCGTCGGCCACGTCTTTTACCAGAAGAGAACTAATAATACCGGCCGGTTCTGGAATTTGATACGGGATCGACGGTAAACATGCTCTCGTCGGTGAACAGGATTACCGGATTTTTTCGCTTAAGGAAGTTCAAGATTTTGTTTGCATCTTTCGACTCGTACTTCCCGGATGCGGTTGGTAATCATGTGAGTTTTTTTCCGTGCCCTCGACTTCACCCCGCAATCTTCCGTGCCGTAAAGTCACTGATCCCGTGTTCCTTTACCATTTTCCTTATTGAACGCACTGGATTCACCCGAATCTTCCTTTTGATAGCAGCGATAACCCTCGGAACCCGAGCTGACCTCGGACGACCTGTGGCCACCTTCGCGGATAGTTGTCCTTTCTTTTCTCGGTCTAAAACCCTTTTGACGGTCCACCGGGACACTCCCACGGCGACTGTAATGTCTTTTTGCAACATTTGCGCGTGGGAAAAATCACGAATACGCTGCCACTTCGTCATGGTGTCAAACTAAGTTAATCATTTTATTTTAAACACAGCCTACTACGGTATGAGCTATAGGTTACGTGCATGCAAAGAAAACCAAGGCATTGTATGCACAGGTGAAACGGGAACTTTATTTGTACGATGGGGCAAACATTATCACGCATACGGTAATTACTGCCATTACGATGGAAGTGATACAATCTCCAACAATAGAAATCTGTCTTGGTCATGTTGTTTACTTTAAATGATCTTACATTCTTGTATTTGTGTGGTTTACATGCTTGAATTTCAAGTGACACAGATGTGTTTATCAACTTTACACCCCTATTCTGTATTTCGTTTCGAACGAAATTCTCATACAAAAAAATATTTTTTTGTATGAGAATTTCGTTCGAAACGAAATACAGAATAGGGGTGTTAGTTCTTTTGATATTTCCATTATTATATACCGTTCCTAGGCCCACTTTGGTGGGATTGGTTTGTTTGAAATTGAAAGTCTTGACCACGTCCTTTGCAAATGGTTGGAATAAGGAAAGAATACTAGTTGGACACTTACTCTAAGAGAATAGCAGATAACACTTCTACAACTACTTGTAAGTGTCACAATTTGCTTAAAGGAAGGAGAAAGCCATACGATAATTTTGGTTTATGTTATTGACAAATCATCAAATATACTGATTGTGTCAAGTGGACGCACCTGGCTTGGAACCCACAATCTTATGCACGCTGAGCAGACACTCGGTGCACTAATCCACCCAACCCGCCTTACTTTCAAGCTATAATAATCAAAGCAAATAAACTTATAGACTTCTCTGACGTTTGTGAATTGCACAAGTATTAGAGCAGAACTTTGCGTGGATTCAAAGGTTTTCTTGCACTAATACGTATAATTTACCCAAAGTTCTGCACTAATACTTGTCAGAGAAGTCTATATTTGATCACATTTATTTGAACTTCCGGTAAGCGGATAATTTTGGCACCAGCAAGCGGTAATAGGTACCCTCATGGTATTCAATAACAGCACCTTATCGAAACAGGTTTTCAATTCAAAAATGTAATTCATAATTGCTGAAAATTACACTTTTACCACTCACATAAATGAACAGCATCACCATTGGAAGTATTTACCCATTGCTTCCTGGTTATTTTACCTTTCCTCCTCCTCTGTATGTGGTTGATATATCCCCTAAAATAGGAAGCAAAATGGAAACCTATCTCAAGTTGGTAGCAATATTTTATTTATAATACATGCTAAACGTATTAATGGTGTTATATAGTAGCCAATTATAAGTAGGAACTTGAACTCATCATGCCAACGTTTGCAAAAAATAACAGTAACAACACTTTGAACTCATTCGTTGTGAAACGTAACGACGATGATGATGAAGGCGACCAGCAAAAGGAATAAAATAAACAACAGAAAGCAGTTTCATCATCTATGATAGCAATCGCGACACACACATATGTCTATAGCTGAGCATTAAAAAGAAGAAAAAAAATGTACTTCTGACAGTGTCGTAGTTTCTCTTCCTTCGGTAGCTAAAGCAAAAATATATTCCGGTGTTGAAACCATTTTGTCCAAAGCAAATCCTCACCAAAAATAAACTTCCATTCACTAAACAAAACTACAAGACACTCTCACACACACATACACACTATTACACCACTGAGTAGATGGGTAATTAAATAAAAAAAATAAACGCAAACAATCTAGGGACTACAACAAGATCAAATGGAAAGTAATAATAAACGACACTTTTACGTTCAGCAAAGTTCAAATTGTACGATATCTCTATTCTTGAAAACATGAAGGAAACATAACTTTCTTTTAGTGCAGTATACAGAGTTTTTATTATATACTAGATTTTTACACTCTACATATTAGGCGAAGACAAAAAAAAAACAAACAAATAAACATAAAAGATGGCGTTTTTGTACGTAGAATCTACTAGTTATTTCTAATTTTTAACAAAACGAAAAAAAAAAACAAACGAGCAAAGGAAACAAACAACACTTGTAATATTGTAGATGAGAAGATCAAATGAATATCGCTTCTGACTCCATTTTGCTGCTTTAATGAAATTAAACAAAAAAAAAACAATGTTTGAATAACCTACCAATTGTTGATAAAGAGCAAGGACAAGTAAAATGCAATTAAAAACAATACTAAACAAAAATATGACGCAAAAAAGAGGAAGAAACACAACTATATTCTTATTGATTGAGACTGTATATTCCATTGTGATAAAAACATAATTAATAAAAAAAGAAGAAAAATTAAAGTACGTTGACATAGTGAATGAGTAATACATTAATTTATGAAATACAAGTAATTTGAAAATGGTTTACAAAATGTGCAAAAATGTTGTTGGTTCTATTTTTGTGTAAGAAAGAAATTCCTCCTGATGAATGTGGGCGTCTTAGTGGAATACATACCTGTATAAAGAGAAAGAGAGAAGGATTAGTAATTTCAATTTAATTCCTTATTTGTTTTTTTTTTCTTTCTTCTTTGTCTTGTTTTCCGTGCTGAGCTCCAATGCTACCGACGCCAGGAAGGCAGCTCCCACACCTGGACCCTACCTATCGACCCATCAACTCAAGAACCGGGGACCAACGGCTTTCCAGTACATCTGGTTAAAATCACCCGTAACTACCTCCAACAAAGGTCGTTTAAGGTATCGTTGAATTGTTGTCTTTCGAACACGTTTTCCGTCCCAGCAGGAGTCCCGCAAGGCAGTCTGCTGGGCCCCTTGCTTTACAGCATTTACACTTCCGACATTCCTCCCCTCGGTGACGGTTGCGTGTTTTTCCTGTTCGCAGATGATACCGCAATAGCCGTCAAAGGAAGAATGCCTCGCAAATAACGAACAAACACCAACGATGCCTTAACGCCTTTGCTGATTATGCCACCACGTGGAAAATCAAAATCAATGACTCCAAAACTCAAACGATCATGTTCCTCCATCGGCAATCGCCCAACTGAAACCGGCTCCCTCTTGTACTGTAATCATGGATGGCACAAGGGTTGAGTGGTCCGCCGAAGTAACCTGTCTCGGGATGGTTAGGTGTCTATATCCGCTGATTTGCCGCAGATCCCGCCTCTCAAGGGTGAACAAACTGGCTGTCTACAAACAAATCATAGCACCTGCGATCCTCTACGCAGCTCCGGTGTGGGAATCATGTGCACAGACCCACAGGAACAAAATTCAGGTCGCTCAGAATAGAGTGCTGAGGATGGTACTTGATCGTCCTTTCGACACTAGAATAACAAATTTACACGAAGAGGCAGGCTTTGCCAAAATAGTACATCGTACGGGCTAGGCAAAAATGTGCGTCTATCTTGAAAACTGTCGCTTTAATGGCCCTTCGCTCATTTTCAACTTCTATTCAATTTTCATACTGCCGTACTCTAACGGAACTATCCACCTACCCTCTTCTAAAGATCATTCTCTAGCTAATAAATCATCACACTAAAGCTTCATGTTAGCATTTCCAACCAACTCTGAAAATCGTTAACTTCGCGTATGAAGTAACATAAAAAACACTTTGAATTAAAACAAAAGGTGCTGGGTCGCCAAAGAGTGGCTACAACCGCATTCGATCAAGATGCCCCGAAAAGGCCTCGCAAGCAAGCTGGTGCCAGCAACCACACGGAAAGGTTGCTTCAGAGTAATCCGTTCTCGGCACTCCCCGAAGAAGCAGATATAGATCCAGTTGAGAAACCGGAAAAAGTGCCCCCACTGTTCACCTCGACGAAGGAACTCGCGTTGCTCAGGAATGAGCTGGCCAAAAATCAAATCCATCCGCTGTTCAAGCTGTGCAGCACGGGGATCAAAATTTTGTGCTCGACGCTGGTGGACTACAACCAACCCGTGGAAAGTATCGATTTTAAATTGGCTCACTACTTGACTAGCCTACTGGTCCCAAGTACATCTATAAGCGTACCCCATTCTTGTCGAAATTCTAGTACTACACTATGTTTGTTTTAATTCGCTATGAAAGTTTAACAGATAAAATGAGGGGTTCGAGGATTTTCCTATGTTTCGAGGGGTGCATCGATTAGCTTGGGACCGAAGAGAGTACCAGAGCTGAGCCAAAAAGTTGAGCACGTTTCTTCGGGACCTTCTAGTCTTATAGCGAATTTGTTTATTATGCAGATCCAACCTGGATCGGGTATCAAGATCGGCTCTACTTGTTTTCTGACAAACGTCAGTTTAATCGTTCGTTTTTCAAACCCACCTCAGGTTGAGGTTCGCACTGACAAAAAGTTCGGTTTCACACTGGGTTGGAACTGGTTCCAACCCCGATAATAAACAAATTCGCTATTAGAGTTATCTCTATGCTACAACGCTGTTGGCACTTTTCTTCAGCTGAACCGGTTTGAGTTCTACACTCACGACGTCCCTGGAAGAAAACCACTTAAAATGGAGCACCTTAATTTGCAACCAATCAACATTTTCCCATTGCGAGACGTGATGAAACCAGTGCATTCACCGAAACACACCTGAAGCCGGAGATAAATGTTCACCTCCCCGATTTTCGGCGCGTAAGGCTAGACCGGACCAGCTCCTGCGGAGGAGGAGTGGCTATCGCATTAAGGAGAAATATTGGCTGTCGACTGCTACTAAGTTTCCAGCTGAAGATGATCGAAGCGGTGGGTGTGGAAGTCTCCACTCCTGTCGACCCTATTACCATCATTGCGGCCTACTGTCCCAAACAAGTCACCATCAGGGACGGGTCGGCAGCAGACCTGCGGAGAGACATCATCAAACTAATTCGACACCGTGAGAAGTACATCATCGCTGGCGATCTGAACGCCAAACACCAGGCTTGAAACAACAGTCGACGCAACCAAAACGGCACAATCCTGACGACGACCTGCAAGAGGCTCACTACACTATAATAGCGCCGGACTCTCCCACCCGCTTGAGCCGGTCTTGAGTTCACCATCGACATCTTCGCCAGTAACATGGGAGACAACATCTCGCAACCTGTGACCCACCAGGAGCTGAGTTCGGACCACTATCCGGTGGTGGTCGATGTGGGCTCATCCGTTAACCGATTCCAAGCTCCTCGACGCAACTACCATCGCGTCAGCTGGGATCAATTCCAACACTGTGTCGACTACGGTGTCCTTCCGGAGACGCCCGAAGACGTTGACCGGTGTCTGCATTCCATCGAGGAGACGATATCCTGGGCCAAGGAACAACACGTGCCAGTATCCAGGCAGGTGGGCAATACTCTGAACCTTGACAGATCTACCAAAGACCTTATAAGACTCCGTAACACCAACAATCAATACGAAACTAACGATTTTAAATTGGCTCACTACTTGACTAGCCTATTGGTCCCAAGCAAACGATTAACGTACCCCATTCTAGTCGAAACCGACCGAAGATAGTACCAGAGCTGAGCCAAAAAGTTGAGGACTTTATTTCGGGACCTTCTAGTCTTAGAGTTACCTCTATGGCAACACCATCCGAAGGCAGTACCAACGCTCTGGTCTGCCTGTCCTTAAGACCCACTGTAATCGCCTAACAAAAACCATCCAAGCCAGGATGGTGGACCTCAGAAATCAGGACTTTGCTAACATGATCCGCTCTCTCCCAGATTGTGCAAAGCCCTTTTGTAAACTAACCAAAATTCTTAAAAATAAGCCAAGACCCATCCCACCACTGACCCCACTGGATAGTCCCGGCGACCCAGTGGTTCATCTGATAACTCCTGAAGAGAAGGCTGCCGCGATAGGTCAACACTTCGTCAGCTCTCATAATCTCGGACAAAACATCGTCAGCCCTCAAGAAGCTGAGGTTGCTGAAAACACAACCAACCTCCATCAGATTCCCAAATATTTTTCCGAGGAATCCGAGATTACGGCTGAAGAACTGTTGGCCTACATCAAATCATCTAAAAACATGAAGGCCCCAGGTTTCGACAGCATCCTGAATCTGATTTTTAATCTGTGCCTCCGACTTGGCTACTTCCTCTCGTGTTGGAAGTCAGCTAAGGTCATACCCATCCGCAAACCTGGGAAGAATCCGTCCTCTCCTTCAAGTTATCGACCAATCAGCCTTCTCTCATGGTTATCAAAACTGTTCGAAAGAGCAGTCTACTACCGGCTCCTAACATCTGCCGAAGAAAACAACTTGTTACTCGAGGAACAGTTTGGTTTTCGGAAAGGTCGTTCGACCATCCACCAGTTGACTCGAGTAACAAACATTGTTTGGCATGATGGCTTGGTGTTCAAATTGCAGCACGGCAAACCGATTTTCAGGGAACACGTTGACATGTAACAACTTGATAAGATCACTGTATCCACTCATCAACAGGAGGTCTACTCTATCCCTGAAAAATAAGCTTGCTGTCCACAAACAAATCATCCTTCCCGTAATAGAATACGGGATGCCAATCCGGGAGAGTTGCGCCAAATGCCATCACCTTAAACTCCAAAGGATACAGAACAAGATCCGTAGGATGGTCCTACACAGTCCCCCAAGGACTAGAAATTCTGAGATCCACCTCCTGGCTGGAATTCAGACATTAGAAGAACGGAGAGTATTCATCCTGGAAAGGTTCAGAGACACCTGTCTAAGATCAAATCATCAGATCATACATGATCTAGCACGTTAAGTTAAGTTATGCTCGTAGTTAGGTAAGTCTTCACTTTTTTCAATTCAAACAAAACTCACCCCAAAAGGGGTATTCTGTGAACTAGTTGAAAAACGCAAATATTAAATTATAATATCAAATTAAACAAAGATGAAGAGCGAGGTAGGCTAATCAATTAAAATGTTAAATCAATTTACTGTCATAATCAACAGAATAAACATAATTTTACTACTACTACTACTACCGTGCAAAACAAGAGTTCTTTTCCGAGCAGCGAACATCAGCAGCAGTAGAAGCAGAATTTGTAGAGAGGAAAGAGGATCGTTGTTAGTGTAGCCGTCCCGATTAAGTTTATTGCTGAACACATCCCTGGTTTGGAGCAGCGTCGAACCCACCAGCTCTTTTCAGAGCCTTTACGAGTTGATTTCCGATCGACGCTTGCTTCCTCCACCACCCTGCCGATACAGTCCACTATCAAAAGGTAAAGTTCCCTCCCAATTCGAACCATCATGAATTCAAAACAGTTCGAGTAAAGGAGGCAATAAGTAAGGGAGTGTTGACTGCAGATGGATTTCTTCCGACATTAAGATTGGAGGTTATGGTTAGCAATGTTCGATTTTATTGAGTTTCCACCATGAAGGTGTTAGGTAGTGCAGTGAAAGATAATCTGTTGTCCGAAACTTTTCATTTCTTTTACTCATTCACTTATCTGAGATGTTTCAAACCACTAGGCTAAAATCTAAGAAATTATTGTTAGTTTATAATTCGCCAGATTTCTTCAGAATGTCCTTATTCCGCTCCATCATCTCATCTTTCTTATCCTTTCGAGCTTTATCCAATATTCTTTCCAAATCATCAAGGGTAGTATCTTCTGCTCCCGGAGGTGGAGGATCCTGTTCTTCATTGTCTTTCTTGTCGGCCCAACGTCCTTCAATGTCATCAGCCAAATATACTCGGCTGGTTTCTTCTGCTGCGGGCTTTTCTTTATCTTCTCTCTTTTCCTTTGTTTTAGAAGGTTCCCGTTCTTTCGAGCGCTTGTGTTCATAATTACGTTCGCGAGAACGATCTCGATCCTGATCACGAGACCGATCACGTCGATGACGCTCGCTTGGACTCACCGGAATACGATCGGGAGACTTGCTCGTGCTTCGACTGAAAGATCGCTGGAATCGTCCACGGAAACGATTATTATTGCGGAACGGACGGTCCCGGAATCCTCCGCGACCAGAATCACGGAAATCTCGAAAACCACCACGGCGATTCATGAAACCACCTCTGGAATGAAAGCGGTTTCCGAAAGGTCGATTATGGAAACCACCCCTGCCACGATAGTCTCGACGATCGAAACGACGCCGTTCGAAGCTCCGTGAGCGGGAGCGGCTTCTCGAGTAAGACCGTGACCGAGACCGACTAAAGGACCGGGACCTCGAACGACTGAAACGTCTTCTGAAGCTCCCCGAACGGGAGCGACGTCTCATGCTTTGCGACCGAGAACGGCTGGAACTGCCATAGCGGCGGCCACGAGACCTACTACGGGATCTACGCGGTGGACCCGATGGCTCCGGGGGCTTTGTTGTTTCTTCAGCATTGGCCAGCCTAAAGTTACCGAATTTATCCAAAACAACCGGACCAGATTTTACCGGTGCCATTTGCGAAACAGATGGTTTCGGCTTCTCCGGTGTAGGTGGTCTTCTTCTGTTCTTTTCCTCATCGTAGCGAGCAGTCCTTTGACTTGCTTTCTGCTGTAACTGTTGCTGATGTTGTTGCATCTGAAATACCCCTAGTGATTCTTCATCCGATTCGTTGGAAAACGCGTACTGCTTTGGAACAAAACTCTTGGTCGTCGGTGGGGGTTCCTTTACTACTGCTCTCTCATCTTTGTTGAACATCATCCGCCATTTGGTGTCTTTGTCCGATCGTTCCTTTGCTGCCAAATCGGGTGGCTTCGACGAGGCTTTCGGTTCTTCCGTTTTCTCCGCTTTTGTTGCGTCTTTTTTAGAACTCTTAGTCAGAAGTGAAGACATAACCGAAGCCATCCCGCTAGGACCTGCTCCTTGGTTTTCAAGTTTCGAATAATATTCCGACAGCTTGCTACCAAGCTCATCCAGAACAGGGAAATTTTCAAAGATTCTGTAAAAAGCACAAAAGGGTGTGTTAGTGTTTCATTTGAATCCTATTTTTAGGTCTGACTTACTTCAACGCTTCCTTTAATTTATCGTTGTTCAGGACATCTTCGTCCTTGTCCTTCTTTTTCGATTTCTTCTTTTCCTCTGATTTACGTTTCTTTTTGCTTTCCTTTTTAGCTTTCTTATCGTCCTTCTTCTTTTTCTTCTTTGTTTTTTCCTCTTGTGCTTTGCGTTCTTTCTGGTACTTTGACGCCTCTGCTACAAAACGACGTACTTTTTCCTCGTAGTCATCTTCGTCACGTGGCATATCCAAGAACTTGCGGACCTGCGATAAATGGTGATAAATGAGCGGTTTTTAGACCCAGCAAAAATGTATGCCAGCTGATGTAGCCTACCTTCAATTCATATTCGTCTGTTCCGGCGGGTGGATGGCCATGTGCAGCTTGATTGCCGAACGGGAACGGTCCATCGTGGCCGCGGGTGTCATTTCCCATTCCAGCCGACATGCGTTTGCTGAGCGGGGACAGAGATTTTTGTTTCTTCTCGGTTTTACTGCGTTTGGAACGCTTCTTGGGCCTGGACGATCGCGAAGAATCTGCAAAAGAAAAATGGGATCATCTCAATGAGAAACCTATCGCTTTCGCAAATGCGTCTGAATAAAGCAAAACTATTGCTTGGCAATTACAGAAAAGTAGGCAAAAATGATGTTTAACATGCTTGCTCTTGCAGCTGTAACCACCTTATGTCTGTGTCTGTCTCACTATTTCATCTTTTCGGGCATCAACTCGGATTCCATCCTGCTGCATGATGCTTTTCGGTACTTCCCATTCTGTGCTATTTTTTTATACGCTCCATTCTCTGAGTGCTTAAACGCTTTGGCTTTACTATTAGCGTAACATTCCTTGGCTTTTCAAGCAAAAATAAGTATCCTCATTTCAATCATTTCTAGCGACAACAAAATATAATCATCCTTCATTTGAAAGCAATTATTCAAACCTAAAACATACGGATAGTGATGTAGAAAGAAAACAAATCGTAACATTCGCTTATCGAGAAGAAGGCAGCATTCGGTGGTAAGAGCTGTTCACACATCTTTGCTCTTTAACTTGGGCATCTCATCCGCCCTCGACATTTGGATAATCGGCTGAAAAGTGTATCGTAGATCACGGTATCACGGATTACTCCGCGACGACACTTACCCGAAGTGGACGACGAATCGCTGCTGCTGCTATCCGAATCCGAGCTCGAATCGCTGGAGTCGGAACTGTTGGAGCTCGAATCGCTGGAGCTGCTCTGGTGTTTCTTGTGACGTTTCTTCTTCTCTTGCTTCTTGGTGCCCTTCTTATCCTTACGGTTTTCCGAGCCGGCCCGCTTGGAACCACTGACACCGGATGTGTCCGGTTCCTGCTTATTGCGATCGTGTGATGACGACGATTTGGGAATATTCAATGCTGCGGGCGAAAAATGGAGTATACAATTTAGTAACAGGTTGTCAACTTTGTACCCAATGCGAGATCACTTATGCCTTGTTCGCCGTATACCCTAGAACCTTTGTAGCATGATGTAAATGTAATTGTTCAGTGCATATACCGTGCCTTCCGCTAAGTTGGCGTATCTAGGGACCAACCCCCAGGTCTATACACCTACCGTCCTACCCGTTGCACTCGTCGGTTCGTGCGATACTCTAATAGACTCACATGGGTGGTCGTATCCGGGTCCTCCCCTGGATAGGCGCAAGTGTCTGTCCAGGTTCTGGTACATTAGGGACTGTTCATAAACTACGTAGACGGTTTTTGAGAGGTTTTAGACCGCCCGCTACGTAGACAATCGTCCATACAAAATTTTACGGTAGGCATTGGTGAGTAAGTAATATCTTCGTGGTTTATGAATGGCTCCTGAACTAATATCTATGCATGGTGAATGTACCATTGCTACTAATATAAAACTTAGTAATAGATGAGTTCCGGTAAGTACCACAATTTCACGCAGTTTTGAAAATTCTATTGAATATTCACAGTTTATTTTTTCAAATTAATGTACAATGAGGATATGTGCGGAAAAAGGAGACAGGTATTATTTATTAGTGTATGGGGAAAACATAAATTTAGATAAATGCGTGGAGTCAGGCGCTGCACGAGGCTATGACATTTTACGGAACCTAAAAAATACCAGAACTCAGATGGAACATTCCTTCAGTGTAAACTCTATTAGGTACTTCCTCGTTTTCACGTTAATATTCAGTCTAGTTCAGTTAGTTCCTCGGGGAGAATTCTCCCTACCTGATGATGTTGTTTGCATATAGCTGAAGTCTATTATGGCCGATATTTTTCGATTTCAGTTTTTAGCTTCCAGTAAATTTTCATTTTTACTTCTGCCTACGGTACACGTTTCAAGCTTCAGGTTATCTTGAAACGGGAGCCTCTTTTAGCTCAGCCAAGGCGCTACTATAAAGCAAGACCATGCTGGAGGCGGCAGGGTTTCATTCCCAATCCGGTCTAGGAATTTTTAGGATTGGAAAATTACTCGACTTCCCTCGGCATAGAGTACACTGATAAAATTACAAAGATTGTTTTTATGTGGCCCACACATGAATTTTTGCAATGTGATCAACAAATCTCGCGTCACTTTTCAAATAGACCAATGTAATATATCCACCATTTTAAGAAAATCGAAGTTGAAGTTCGACAGATTATTATTTTAACTGTTTAGAAAAAAAATACATTTTGCAATACTAACGTAAAATCACAACTTCACTTTGAATTTCATGCTACAATATAGAAAAAAAAACCACATAGGATATTTTGACTAGTCAGGTTGTACAACGGACATTGTTACATTGGACGATTTTTCTCAATGACATAATTTTGATTTAAATTTAGATTGGCCCCGCCTTTAGAAAATGAGCACCAATCATGTTAGGCAGTCCGAATGACCGATGCAACATACATGTACCCATCGTTTCAAACTGTACATTGGACAATGTTTGACCTATGATTATCATAAATAAATGAAGGGGCGACCCCGGCGTATTGGTTAACATCCATGCCTCTCACGCCAAAGTCACGAGTGCAAATCTCACCCCCGGATAAGTCACGAATAACCCAAGAGTGTTAAAGTGACTATAATAAAAAAAAATAAATAAATAAATAAATGAAAATAAATTTGGATGGGTGTCTTTGTATCACATACTATGATAGAAGAGCAATAGTTTGTGTCGCTTAACTCGATTTGTTTACATTTGTTACTTAGGACGTTTTGAAAAGTGACGCGAGAAATGATGTCTATGTGTCGGACGCATATTTAATATGTGTACACATAAAAGCCATGTGTAACCACACATACTATTCATCTGATAAATTTCATGTGTGCTTCTGGGTGGATTCAGTTTATGTGTAGTCACATGAAAATCATGTGGAATTTTACATGGAAATTCGTCAATAAAATGTGTGGAATTCTATTAGTGTATGATTGTACTTGCCACACAATAATACTATTTCAAAAATGGCACAGAAAGCTCTTAATTAACAACTGTTGACAAAGAACACTAATCGCGAACTTGTTTTTGATACAGTTCCAACCTGGATCGACTATCAAGATTGAATCTGCTCAATCTGTCAACCGTCAGTGTAAACGCTTGTTATTGTAACCTGGTTCGGGTTGATGTTCGCACTGACAAGCTCGGGTTTGCACGGATTGGAACTGGTACCCAACCTGGATAATAAGCAAAGTCGCCATAAGTTGAGTTGGGAGAAAATGCTATACTAATATCAACATGAAGCTTTAGGACCGACGAAGCTTTAAGTGCGATAATTTATTAGCTAGAGAAAGTTCTGAAGAGGATAGATTGATAGCTCCGTTAGAGGACGGCAATGTGAAAACTGAACAGCAACTATTGTGTTGCTTCTCTCGTCATGACCAACGTAGTCATCTCAGAGAGAAGCAGTAGGGTGGTGTTGCGTGCTGCGCCATCATCAGCATTGTTGACGGTTAGTCCCGCCCTGAGTTATTACATTCAATCAGTGTGTGTTACTTCATACGAGATCCTACTGTGATAAGCATAAGTAGAGTACTCGTGTTGTTATGTTTGTTTTGTAGAATAATTAATTAGGCAATGCGCGATAGCACAGCGCCTCACTGTAATATTTGACTTGTTCTATAACGAAAATTCGTAAAATTGCCCACCAAGTCGACAGAAGCTCGTCACGCCATGAAAAAAAAAACAATTCAAAAAATCATCCACGGACTCGAATCCACCGCCCCCAGAATGATGTGTTTTTTTTATTGATCCATCGTTTGACGTCTACGACCATCACCGACAGTGTACTATTTGTGATCCTTTCAACGCTAAATGTAACTTACCCGGCAGTTCCAACTCATTCGGAGCAACGATCTGCTTGTTGAACGATTTAGACTTTAGAAACTCCAACGAGTTTTGCGCTTCTTCATGATGTGGAATAATATTCAAGCAATCCTGGTAGGCTTTTTTGGCCTCATCGGCGCGGTTCTCCTCCTCGTAGCTTCGTCCCAACGCAACCAACGTTTCGCCCATATACTTCCGGGCATTGGCATGGGATGAGTTGATCTTCAATGCCATCTCAAAGTCATCGACCGCTTTCTTGAATGAACCGCTGTTGGCATAAAGTGCCCCCCGGGCTACCAATCCCTCCACATTGCGGGGATCAATACTGAGTGCTTTGTTCAAACACTGAAATGCTTCACTGTGACGACCTTCTTTGAAGTGTTCGATTCCTTCGGCGACGGATCTACAAAGTTCAAATAAAAACATTATGTTTCCGATGCATAAATCAAAGCGTGATTATGTATAACAAACCTAAATGCCCATTTGCTTGCTTGTGAATTACGGAGTTCACCTGCGTACTCTTGCTGAGGAAACTTTCCCTTTAAATTTGACATGTTGCTGTAAAATTCGGTTCCACTGAGGCCAAGTTCTTGCATCAAACTTTCAATGCCCCGAGGGTCATTGAAAGAAGGTGTTTTCTTCAGATAGTACTCGTACGGTCTGATTTCCTTTGTTGCTGCAAGGCTAAGTCTATGGTAGAAAAAGAAATGCCAGTCAGAAAGCTATCGATCTTCAAAAGCATTAATCTCATGTCGTTATCATGCTTGTGTCGGCCAATTTAGTCTCGATGGCGAAACACCTATAATATTGTCCACTATCATACTAAAAGAACCTATTGCTTATCTTTTAGTATGACTTTTGCGGTCGGCCATTTTCGTATTATTTCCCAAACAGCTCATAATCACATGCCTTAATATTAATCATGCGAGCACTACGGTCTCGCATAATGAGTACAACGTACTAGAATGGAAGACTAATTTTATTCCGGTTTATAGTGTAACGGATTAGCGGAAACCGCGCCTTTGTCAGTCAACTCGTATCTCAAAACTAAACTTACTTGTATGCTTGAGGGAGGTCTTCTGCAGAAATTAGTCCGTAAGTGATTGTACTAGGTGAACGACTCAGAAGTGTCCTTTGCATGGTACAGATTAATTTTCTAGCATCGGGTTGAGCATCAGCTACTTCACAGCAGATTAAATCGTTGGTCGTAAAACTGCGAACGGCGCCATTGCGGTCATAAACCGGAACCAAATAGTTAGTTGACACATATGCCTGAAACCCGAATACCAATCAATACATCATTATCTTCACGAGGTAATTCAAGAAGAAAAGCCATAATACATACCTTGACTGCGCTGCTATTAATGAAACAACACGTATTTCCCAGCGACAGTAACACTTTGAAAATGATTCCTTGATGATTCTTATTGGCCACTATTCCATACACAACGTCACCCGGCCTCGCAGTCTTGAAAATCGTTAAAAAAAATCCATTTTCAGTATTCTAGCTATTGTGAGTTCAATGTTCAAACACCGCGCTATGCTTTATATTCTCGTCAGAAATTATAACTATGCAATTATTTTAAACATTTCAATACCTGTAGAAAATGGTTGACTTTTTCGTTCGTCTCAATGTCCATAAAGGCATCGAAGGGTGGCACAGTAAATTTATCATCTGAAATATTTTACGGAATGGTTACATGCAGGCGGTTCCAATACGTTATGGAAAACGAATACTCACATTGCTGAAAGTCTCCCGGACGTCGCCTTTCTGTTCGGGCCATCAGTGGCTGCCTGTTAAGTTCACTATCATATAAAGAATCAGCTTTCTTGGACAGAAACTGATGCAACTTGAACCTTTTGGCACGATCATGGAAGGTGAGTGTCTTCTGGCGAGACTGATAAACAGAATAGTCCGGGTTTGAGACACCTATGCGGGACAGATCGGCGTCACCACGTTCTCCTTCCCAAATTTTTTGCAACGGTAATCCATGGAATCCAATAGCTCTTTCCACCAGCTCGGAATCCAGCTGGTGCGAAGACATTTTTGTGTGCCTCAGAGGAGTATTTTGCTCTTTCTTTTTTATTATTATCTACGGAGGACAGAGAGGAAAAGATACACAGTTTTCGTAACCACACTTGCTAGCTGTTCGATTCTGACCCGTATGAAATTCGCTCGGAATAAAGCATCTTGAACCGGATTTGACAGAACTGACCGATATACTTACAACTTCCTTCAAACAATGTTCTTTGCATTACTGCACTTTGAAAAAAAAAAAAATCAAAAACTTTTGGTAGACTGCATGCAATACGCAGATGCCCCAACAATAAACAACTTGTCGTCATCGTTTAGTTTATCGATTTAGTTTCCGGCCAACCCGTTTTCCTTATGCGGTGAATATGCCAGACTGATATGAAAACTTCCCGTAACATTGGCAACGAAGTATTCCACTCGATGATTTCTTTCCAAACAGTATTTAAATGTTCTGTACTATTGTATGTATTATCTCTAAGCAGTGGCTGCTGAAAACAGATCAAATTTCAAGGCTTAAAACATTTTTATGACTAACTAAAGATGGCCGACCTCAAAGACATATTCTTTCAATTCTACCCGTTGCAAGCTGTGCGGTTCAAAGCTTAAAATTTAAAAAAAAAATATCATATTTACCTCTTCAGCACTCTCCACCGATATCGAAATACACTTGGAGGTACTCGCAATCCGTTGCGAGTACCAATTTATGCTGAAAATCTAAAAATTAGCACTAAAACTGAAACGATCAAAATTCAATTTGGTAGAATTAAATCCGACCCACGCCAGCGGAATAACCGTACTTTCGCGATACGCACTTCTTTCCACTCTGATGTCAAGACATCGAATGTCAAGTCGAAGAAGGATGGGGAAACCGAAAATGATAAAAATGCGTCTGCTAGGCAGAGTTGCCAACATCATAATTTTATTGTAGCTGTAACTACAAATAGGTCGTATGAATTAAAGAGCCGAAATTTATAAAGAGGCGACATGTCAAAATTGGAACAATCGATTGTCTGTCAAAGTCATAGGAAAAGTCATTCCAATCGAGCAGAAGACCTGTCAAATGGATAAATTCAGGCTCTTTAGTATGAATAAAACTAAAGTCCTACAGTAAAAGTATGGACGACTGTCACCACAAAACTGAAAAAAGCTGTTCCAATCGAGCAAAGCGGTGCATTTTGACGGTTCGATTGGAACAACTTTTGACAGACGTCCATACTTTTACTGTTGGCCTTTATTTAAACTTGGATCAACAATAGAAAAGGGCCCATCAGCATTTGTAAACAAACCGTTCCAAAGCCCATTCCTCACAAAGCGAAGGCCACCCACGCAAACCAACACCATCATCGCATAGGGGAAACTTCTATCTACACGATGATGGTGTTGGTTTGTGTGGGCGGCCTTCGATTTGTGAGGAATGGGCTTTGGAACGGTTTGTTTACAAATGCTGATGGGCCCTTTTCTATTGTTGATCTAGAAAAGCGTTTACTTTACTTTTCCCAAGAAAAGCACGGGAAAGTAAAGTCAACTCTTTTTATTCATACGACCCAATATTATATATGTTTTGTAATTACGTAGTTATACCTAAAATCTAATGATGATGACGCAGTTTTATAATTTCATTATGATTAAACGAAGTATTTCATAAATTCAGAGTATTTCAGTGCCAACATTTCAAAGGGGCGTAATTGCTTTTGTAAACAATGGTTTTAGTTGTCGATTTCTCGCGAATGAAAGCTCACCCATAAAAATTAATGACACCAGCAGGTAGATGAATGTTTCCTACACTCAAAAAAAATGACACGTTCCATTCATGTGTTTTGGAATATGAAGACCATTCATTGCTTGTCACCATAGAATCATGTGCTTTTCCCTCGGATGTCATGAGATTACACAAAAAAATAATATGTTTTTATTGCTTATGAAATCAATACTAACCACACATTGATTTCATGTGTTTACTTATCGAAATCCATGAGATCCTCATATAATTCTGCGCTACCCTAATAAAAAATAACCATAAACGAACGATAACCCAAATCATTGAACTATTCCACAAATGGTTTGGATGATACCCAGAACACGTCGTTAAGCAAATTAACCATACAATTTTTATTAGGGTACTGTTTTCCACTAGTGTTTTTAACGTGTATGACACATGAATCGTACGGATCTCACTATAATGATGAGAAGAGTGCCTAAAGTGTCAAAACAAACATGGAAGGCACCAGCAAGTAAGTAAGTTTGTTAGTGGAGTTACACGGATAGAAATCTCCTTATACCTTTTGGCAAATTTCCATTGCTGATTATTCATAAATTGTATAAGTTAACTAATAAGCAGACGCCTTGCAAAAAGTTAATAAAGATAATGTGTCAAATGAAATGTATAAGCGGTCACACTTACCTTTTATGCATTCTAATAGGACCTATGTGGTTTGTCTTATGGAATGTATAAGGCTGATGCTTTGGCAAAAATGTATAAGTGAAACACATGAATTAAATAATTGATTTTCGTTTCGTGTAGGTTTTCCTAACGAAATTATAGAAATTATTAACCGTGAGTACATTGTTTGTATGATAAGATATATTTATAACATTAATGCAATATTTTAATTACAGAACACGGCATTGATCCAACGAAAAACAGGATTAGAGCATCCAGGGCATAGGTTAAGCTATCTTCTACGATTAATATACTGTACAAACAATATGAAAATGTAAATTAATGTATCAAAATTGAAATGTATCGTGTTTATCATTTTTACATACTGAACCCCATTCAATAATTATCTTTTAAGTAGACCGTTTCTGTATATTGAGTTTCAAGCGTATCAGATAACAATTTTTCTGTTTGTACGATACTATTGGAATGCAGTATGCATGACTACGATTTGCTTAAATGAAATTCAGTTATCTATTTCAGAGCAACAAATCAACTTGGAATCCAATAGTTATACTATTAGATTGCTACAAGGTCTTTCATCAAATTCATGTGCATCGTGTTTAAATTTAGCATGTGTTGTAGAACATATTCATATGCAAAACATATCATGGTAATAAATCATGCACATGACTTTGACATTTAAATCACATGAAATTCATGTGTGCTGTAAGTGAATAGAGCATGGATAAGCGCATTCTCCTGCCGACATTCCAGAGTGTTCTCATCGAAGTCTCTCGCGACAAACCATCGACGAACCGACGCCAGTAACCGCGTTTTTTGGCTTTAATCAAGCTCTTAAAAGTTTTCTCGAGGTCGGTGTACCGCTCGAAATCCTCGACCTTACCGTGTTTGCGGAAGCGTTTAAACGCGGCGGACTTCTCGCTGTTCGCGTCGGTGCAATCCTTATCCCACCACGGAGTGAGAGGTCGTTTGCGAACGAAAACCCCCGGAACGCGTTTCGTCTGTGCTTGAAGAGCGCAGTCAACGATAAGTCGCGATAAAAAGGAGTACTCATCCAGCGGAGGGAGTATCTCAACCGAATCAGTACCACCGAGAACCGCGGACGCAAATTTTTGCCAGTCGATGTTTTTCGTGAGGTCGTACGCGATGTCAACCGAGCGAGTGGAAGATGAACCATTGGTAATAGAAATTTTGATTGGGAAGTGGTCACTACCGTAGGGATCTTGAATTACTTTCCACGAGCAATCCAACGATAGTGAACTCGAACTGAGGGAGAGGTCTAATCTACTTTCTCTTGCTGGATGTTTGGCCACTCGTGTTACTTCCCCAGTGTTTAGAATTGTCATATTGAAGTTATCGCAAAGGTCGTATATCAGGGTTGAGCGGTTGTCATCGTACAGTTCCCCCCAGCCTGTACCGTGGGAGTTAAAATCTCCTAATATCAACCGAGGCTCAGATAAAGCTGAGCAGATATCTGAGAGACCTTGGCGAGAAATCGTAGTTCTTGGAGGAAGATATACTGAGGCAATACTGAGGCTTTTACCTCGAATATTTACCTGACATGCGACAACTTCAATGCCTGTCACGGAAGGCAGATCGATTCTATGAAAGGAATGGAGCTTATGAATCCCGAGAAGCACCCCTCCATACGAATCTGCTCGATCAAGGCGAATAATGTTAAAATCGTGGAAAGGGAGATCGGTGTCTGAAGAAAGCCATGTTTCACAAAGAGCAAATGCATCACAAAGTGAGTTGTGAACTAAAAATTTGAATGTGTCAAGTTTCGGTATAAGACTTCTACAGTTCCACTGAAGAACAGAGATCATATCCCCGACCTCATTCGGAAAATTATCCATCAAAGGATATGATCGATGCAAGGAAGGACCACCTAGAAGCTAGTTGCTTCAAAAGAGTTTTCACGAATGGAAGCACTAAATTAATAATGTTCCGAGTTGAGTCAGAGACGTTGAATATATTGAAGATGCTCTCCACAATTTCAGAAAACGTGAACATGGCATCATGTTCTTGCTGATTATTCAGCTGTTTTCCTGGCTGAAAAACTGGGATCTCTGGGGTTTTAGATGATCCCGGAAGTGGCGGAAAGTCCTTGTTAAAATTACAAGATTTAAATCCCGGTGGTGGGGGTTTCGGTACATTTCCGCTACCTCTTAAATTTGTCAAGGTTGGTTGGTAGTCCATACGAGAGGCCTTACGAGGTTTTTGGGTGACGTTTATTTTGGATTGCTTCCTCGTGTTGCCATTAAAGACAAAAGGACTACTCTCACCCACCTCTGAGTCAGAGCGCTGATCATCATCTGGCAGGAGGTGGAATGTGTTGTTGCTTTTTGGGGTGGTTTGGGAAGATGAAGCGGTCGTTTTTAAAATTTCTGCTAACGAGCGCTTAGAGCGAGCTTGCAAAGACCGCTTTAGTTTTTCTCCCTGCTGTTTGTACTTCGGGCAATCACTCAGAGCATGCGGAGCATCCTTACAGTAAACGCATTTTGGGGTAGCATGACAAGGACCCTCCGTATGCTCCTCCCCACATTGATCGCACCGCGGTTTGTTGGAACAAAAGTCCGCGGTGTGACCTAGTTGTTTGCATTTCAAGCAATTCATTACCCTCGGTACAAACAAGCGTACAGGTAGTCGAACCTTCCCAATTGTGACGTAGTCAGGTAATGCCGATCCTGAAAAGGTCACACGAAACGAATCTGAGAGGGTATACTTTTTTTTTGTGCCTATGTGCGACACTGACTGCAGTTGAATGCAGTCCAGTATCTTGACTTTCGGGAGGGCACGGTTTTTGAAAATGCCGAAAGATTCGACTTGCAGGAAATCCTCACAAGTCAGACTCGATTCGGTGACAACTCCTTCAATTTCTACGTCACAACTGGGGACGTAGACTCGATATTCGATCGAAAAAAGCTCACAGGCAACAATCCGGTTTGCCTGTTTCAGGTCATCAACGGTAACGCGCAGTTTGTTTGACGTTACCTTAAAGATATCGGTTACGGCCGAAAAATGTTTTGTCAGATCCTTCGAAATCCGAGAAATATTCAAAGGTTTTTGTTTGGGCCGGAAAAAAACAACCCACGGACCTTTTGAGTCGCTTGGGTAAGCTTTATGGCGGGGGGTCGCAGAAATTTTTAAGGGAACGGTTGGAGTAGGGGGAACAGGTGGACGAGGGGGCGATGGTGGAGAAGGGGGGGCAGGGGGTGAAGGAGGTTGTTGTTTAGACATCACCTTTGGGTAAGCTCCAGTGCTCGTTTTGGGGTCCGAAGTAGAATCCCCTGAGGTATCCATTTCCTCTTCAGTGAGAAGCAGATTTTCGAATGATGGAGATTTAACAGACTCATCATCGGAGATATCTGCTAGCGAAATACCCCCGCCATCATTGGTTTCGTCCATTGCGGGGTCTTAAGTACCTCCGCAACAGATTTCGACATAAAAAAGGAAGTATATATATATATATATGTATTTATATATATATATATATATATATATATATATAAATTACGTTGGGGAGCTTCAGGATTGCTTTTTTAAAAAAAACTAACTAGTACTCACGTTAAACGTCTAACTAAGACTGACTTTATTCCAAATACTTTTTACGTACAGAGGCCTAACTTTGTAAACGGTCCCTAGCTAAAGTGATGACACTTTGAAACAGGATCGCGTCGTCCGGTGGCTGGCTGCTGATGCGGTGAGTCTTAGGTCGGCGGTTACTTGCTTTCGTGGAATCTGATGACGGTGGGCAAACCATGCGCTCGTGGCTTATGGCAACTGATTCAATGCGGCTAACGAGGCTGATATTTGTTGTTGTTGTTGTTGTACATTCCTGATGCTATCTATAACACTTGACAGATCAGGAATAGGGTATATTGAATCTGTAACTACTTCCCCCTTAAGTGAGGAACGTCCCGTTCCGAAATCCAAGGGTTTGGGATCTGTCTTTGCGGGTTGAAACCTCCTGCAAACGTAAATGATGATTGTTATGATGCAGAGGATTTGTATGAAGGAATATCCTCCCAAAATGCTCCAGAACTTGATGTTGATGTGGTTTTGCTTTAAATACACGTGGTCCAATCTGTGTCTGTTTGTGATCGTCTCGTTATTAATCTTTTCCAGCTCGTAAATTTTGTGCCATTTCCAATTTATTTTAAGGTTATGGAAAGCTCTTTGGATAACATGTGTTTCACTTATCAGTTCGTTGTTTTTGAAGATTTGATTATTAAATTTTACTGTGCAATTAGCGAATGAGATAAGGAAATTGCCGTTCAAGGTTCTATTATCCGGTCCGCAGCTTGACTCTAACTTTTGATTTCTAGCGTTCGAAATCAGGATAGAGTTTTCTGTGATGAGTTTTTGAGTTGTGTGGTTTTGCTCAACGTAATTACATGTTGCTTGTCTTCCGTGGATCAATGGAACTAGACATTCATCGTTTAGTTCGCTCAGGAATGACGATTTCTGTACGAAGTCTTCGGGTTTAATGGTGGTGTAGAGATTGTTGTTTATTTTCACTAGGTGTGTTGGGTGCTGGTGTACGATACGGTTGTTGATCGCTAGAGGATAGATCCTCATGATGCTCGATGTTGAGTTTTCTAGTTGCGGAACGTTAAGCATGTAAAGGAGAATATCGTTTTTTAATGCCAACTTCGGAATGACAAATTGCAGAGCTTCGTCTGGGAAATTCACTTCTACTCCTTGATCTTGTAAAAGTGTTTTTATAGTATTCAATTCTCGTAAGGATAATATTTTGTTACTGACAAGTGAGCTTTTGGAAAGGGTGACAGCGTCTTGTATGCTGTCGAGGAGATGATTGATGCTATCGATGTTGAGTATTGCTGTTATCGTCTCGATTTCGTCCAGAATTAGTTTATTTACGTAGGAGTTTTCGATGATTTTGTTTATGGTATTGGTCAGGTATGTTATCCTCTCGTTTAGTTGCATGTTGGTTTTGAGTTGTTCATTATTTTGGTCAATCAGCTCGTTCATGGTAAGGTTGATCAGCTTTAAGTCCTGCGCGTCCGGGGTACCAGCAATGAATTTGAGACCTGTGCCTATGATGTCCCATCTTCTGCTTCGGTGTCGCCTTGGTTTTAGCCCGTAGAAAGTGGTGTACAGCTGTTGTATTTTAGTTTTCACTATGTGTGTTAGTGGATTAGTAGTTACAATTTTTTGATGGGAGATACTGGCTAAGCTTTCTATGGCGTTTTCGATCAGTGTCAAATTAATGGGGTGTATAATTTTGACCGTTCCTACTTGAATTTTGCATGACTTTTCATTGATCAGTAATAGTGGGTTTTCTTGAAGGTTTTCAATAACAAGATGTTGTGCGGTGATAACTGTAGTAAGCGTTATGATGTACCATAGAGTTCTCCTCTGAAATACAATTATTTGGTAAGGGGTTAGTAAGGTTAAAGGTGTCGTAGGGGTGGTTTTTATATAATATTGTCTAATTTTTCCGTCTAAGATTTTCTCTTTCGTTTTAATTTTGATTTGTGAATTTTGATATCTCTTCTGTCAATTATGGTTTTTCTCCGGTTCGTTTTTACAGATTGCCTTTTGAATTTACTTCTCCTTTTGTTAGGGATACCTGGAACTTTATTGTAAATTTGATCACCTGGTTCGAATATTGGTTCATCTTCTCTTTCCTTATTCTTGGAACCTATTGTCTTTACCTGATTGGCTTCTATTTTCGCAATTACCTCGTCGTAAATCTCGTTCCTGTGTTCAAGTATTCTGTCTAAATTCATGGGTCTTTCTTCCCCATCTTTTATTCCTCTAAACACTTCTACCGGTTTTAATTTTGTGACTCCATGTATGGTGGAATTATACAGAGTTGCTGCCAATCTGTAGATTTCTTTATTGGAGAGATCGTTATATTTTTCTTTGACACAAAGAAATATTTCCGAGAGTGTGGAATGGAACCGTTCAACTGTTCCATTAACCTCACTATGATTTGACGGGGTATAATAAATTTCTACTTGAAGTCTCTGAAGGAGTCCCCTAATTTCGATAGAGCGGAAAGCCACTTCATTATCGCAGACTATCAACTTTGGAGTTCCATAGGTCGAAATCAATTTCACTATGCCTCGCTTGACATCGGGAATTGATCTCGACTTAATCGGAATAAGCATAGCAAATTTGGAAAATTTATCAACGGCTGACAAAAATAGATTCGGTGATGATATAAAAATGTCTATGTGCAGAATATCAAAGGGTTTTTTGGGGATAGGGGTTTCTGCGAATTTAATTTTGTAGGGGCTACGCTCGTATTTGTTCTGCAGACAAGTATGACAAAGATTTATAAATAATTGAATTTTCTTACGCATTTGAGGGAAGTAGTATTGCCGGGTGATCTCCTCATAGTTTTCAATTGCTCCTCGGTGTGCTCTCTCGTGAGTTTCTTCGATTAGCAGGTTTTGGTCTTCTTCTGTTCTAACGTCCTGTAAGATATTTTGTGTTAGTTTAATTTTAAAGGTCTGGGCTCTTGCAAAATGGTTCTTGTAAGTTATTTGTAATGTGTTCAACCACTCTTCGGGGCAGAGAATGCAATTGACCCTCGTGGGATGCATATAGTCTCGGAATAACCTTACCGCTACTGGAACTCCGAATGTTGCTCTCGTAAGAGTCCTCCTGCGAATCCCTGGAAAAACTGTTTCACAAACTTCCTCGTTGCTATCTCCTTTTTTGATTAGAATTTGATTTTTAAAGTAGTTCAATGGTTTCTCGGTCATAATAATATAGTTACTATCGTCTGATGATGCTGAATGCACCGTTTCGTCATCTGACGTTGCATCTTCTTCTTGGTCATTCATGTTGACCTCTGTTTGAATTCGAGACAGACCATCGGCAACAACATTCTGTTTGCCCGGTCTGTATTGAATCTCATAATCGTAGGCTTCCAGCCTTAACTTCATTTTTATTAGTCTGTCGTTGGAGGTTTTTAGATTTAAAGCATATGAGAGAGGTTTATGGTCGGTAAATAAGGTGAATTTCCGCCCATACAAATATGGCTTGAAATATTTGCAAGCCCAGTCGATTGCTAGGAGCTCCTTCTCAATTGTTGAATATTTCTCTTCGGTTCTCGTTAGGGTTCGCGATGCAAAGGCTATGGGTTTGTCTTGGCCAATTTGGCCTTGCGACAACACTGCTCCTAATGCGTAATTTGATGCGTCCGTAGTAAGCACGAAACGTTTAGAAAGGTCTGGGTACTGTAGCACGTGGCTACTAGTTAAAATACTCTTGCATCGGTTGAATGCAGAGATGAATTCATGGGTATGGTCAATCTTTTCCCCTTTGCGTAGTTGCTGAGTCAGTGGTTTAGCTATCTTTGCAAAGTCCTTAATGAACTTTCGATAATAGCCAACCACTCCTAAAAATCCTCTCAGTTCTGTTTCGTTTTTGGGTAAAGGCCAATTTTTTATTGCACTAATTTTCTCTGGATTGGGTTTTACTCCTTCCGGGGTGACCACATGTCCAAGAAAGGCAACCTCTTTCTGAAGGAACTCGCATTTATCGAGTTGTATTTTGAGGTTGTATTTGCGAAGTGTTTCTAGGATTTTTTTAAGGTTGACCAAGTGCTCTTGTAGGCTGGTGGAATAGATGATAATATCATCCATATAAACCAGACATCTCACGCCTATGTGTTCTCTGAGGACGTTATCCATCACTCTTTGGAACGTGGCGGGTGCGTTTTTTAGTCCGAAAGGCATTCGAACAAACTCGTAGTGCCCTCCATCGACACTAAACGCAGTTTTCTGAATATCTTTTTTATGGACTTCAATTTGGTGGAACCCTGATGCAAGATCTAGGGTCGAAAAGTATTGGCACCTTCCCAATTTATCAAGGATGTCCGTGATATTGGGAATTGGGTATCGATCGTCTGTAGTCTTTTGATTAAGCTTACGATAATCGATCACCAGTCGCCATTTTTGCGTACCAGAAGCATCAGCCTTCTTTGGCACTATCCAAATGGGTGAGGACCAGGGGCTATTCGATGGCCGAATAATGCCTTGATCCAACATTTTAACTATTTGCCGCTGGACCTCTTCTCGATGACAGAAGGGGTAGCGGTAGTTCTTCGTATAGACGGGCAGATCATCTTTTGTATTGATCTGATGTCTCACGGCATTGGAAAACGTAAGTTCTCCATCGTTGTCGTGGAAAACTTCTGGAAATTGCTTCAAAACTCTGAGAAGATTATCTTCTTCTTCTGCGTTTAGGTGTTCCATTCTAATTTTTTGTTTTATGGTTGTTTTAGATTTTTTCTTCCTATCATCCATTTTAAATGATTCGGGAGAGATTTCTTCAAAATTATGAATCTCAGTAAACAAGGCCTCTTTGTCGATACTGACTTCTACCTGTTTGTTGCTGAGGTTCATCATAGGAAATGAAGTTATACCGTCTCGAGCACTATATACTCCTGATGGTATGATTACATCTTGGGCGATTGGAATATCATTTTCAATAAAAAAAGTCTCCATGTTTAATTCTGACGGAGAACTCTTTCACTAGAGTTTCATTTTCGTGGAAATTCAACTGTTCTTTGGTGGGGAATTTTTTTTGAAGTGGTATTTTTACATTATTTATTACGATTGTGTTGGATGCTGTGTCAATAATAGCTCCCAAAGATCTTAATGATTCAAAGCCGATCAGGCCATCAAAAAAATCATGGAATCGGAAGAGGAAAAATTTTAAATTAGGTAAACCGCCTACGTAATTTGCTAGGGGGTTTAAGTGAGTAAATTTATCAATTTTCTGTGTACCGCTCACATTCTTAACATTCTGTGGGGGACCTGATTTGATATATTGTGTTGGAACTAATTCTGGGGTGATATAGTTTTTGTTTGCTCCCGTATCGATTAGAAATCTGTAACTTCTACCATTTTTTCTAGGGATTTCTAAGTATGGGAGAAAATTATTCATTATTCGGCCACTGTTTGGTCGGTGACCATACAAAAATTTAACTCTTCCTGCTGTTCTTCCGTTTCAGGTGTTGCCGCAGCTTGGTTATAATATTGTTCCACATCTTGATCTGAATAGGAGGTGTATTCCGGGTAATCTGAATATGATTCCTCGGGTGTTTCGTGCACGTTTATTTGTGTACTTCTCCGATAGGGAGCCATTTGTTTAAAATTATTTTGTCGATTCTGACCAGAGGGGTCAGGCTTGATGTTAGGTGGAGCTTGAAGTTGGGGTCTGTTATTGAAATTTATATTCGGTTGGTTTGCTTGGTTAAAACCCGGTATGGCTGATTTCATAAGTTAGACATTTGAAATGAATGTGTTTGCCACATTGCGCCAATTCAAATGTGAAACACATGAACGGCGCGTGTAGATTTTTTTAAGTGTATACCAGCTAGCATTGGTAATTTGGAGAGGTGGGCTTTTATTTGCGAGAAATCGACGGCTAAAGCCATTGTTTACAAAAGCAATTACGCCTTTTTGAAATGTTGGCACTGATATTATGAATTTTTCCAATTCAGCTCGTTTTTTTATTCGTTCTTTGATTCGCGTGGAAGTTTGTTTACAAAAACTTTTGTGCCGTTTTCAAATGTAACGCCTGATATGAGTTAAATTAATAGACAAACAAAAAAATGGCATGGCATCCCTGATCTAACCGAAGATCGAAGAATGTCAAATCAAAAACAAGATTAGGTCGACTCATTCTGACGAGGGTGGGTGTCCGAAATATGAACCAACAGGCCTGTGCCATAAAAAGGGTAAAAAGAGAGAAGGGTGGGTGTATGTAACACGGTGTGAGTATACCTATTAATGAGTATAAAACACGGGACTGACATCAAATGTTTCCACTAGAGTCGGTGTATACATGGTGGGTATATAAATGGTGATACAGCTTTGTCACTATATAGGCGAGGAGGTCGCGGGGGGGAAAAGTGCGGTTTTAGAGCAAATTGTAAACAAACTCGGTCGCTGTCCCATACAAAAATCCAACATGGCTGAATCATGAATTTGACACATTATAACACCTACACACAAAAAATTATTGTTAGTAAAATTGAAAAATCCATTGGTAGAATTAAAAGTTTCCGTTGGTTCTTTTTGGTAGAAAGTCTTTAGCTTTCAAAACAAAAGTCAGCTAACTGTTAATTCAAAAGTAACTCGTTTTTTACTTTTAAAAGTTGAAACTTTCAAATCGAATTGTAGAACTGTCAATACGAAAACCTATTTTGTTAAATAGACTTATGAAAGGATTTAATTTAAAAGATGGGCAGTTTTATCGCAATGATTTATGTTTTCATTTCAAATATGAATCTTTTTAATTAAATTGCTTTTTACTTTGAAAGAAATAAAGCATAGAAATATTAAATTTAATATATTTTAGTTTATTTATATGATGCTGACTGAAAGGGCACGGCATTATGGAACTTCAAAGCATGGGAAGCGTATTACGCAAATATACAGTTGGCTGAACAGCTGGTGATGGTGATGGTGGGAGCAGCCTTCCTTTCCGGCAATTCTGACGAGGCTGCTGGAAATCAAAACACATCAATTAGGAAAATTGGCAAGCAAACTCTTCGAAAATTTCATCATCTTACCTCCAAATCCCGCAGCTGGAGGATCTTTCCAATCCTTCCACTTCATAGCGTCACCACGAATGTCTCCATCTTATTTTTAGTATCTTACAGAAGAGAAACAAGCGCACCGGTGGATGAAAATGTGGAAAAGTTCATGAAACTGCTGCTGCTCATGCTAATTCTCACAGCTGCTTTTGTTTTGTTTGTTTGTTTCGCATGTCCAATTTGGCGGGAAACACAGGTTCAGTACTGTCAAACACATCGCAAGGAAGAGATTTTTTTTGACAATTTTACAACTTTTATTCTAAAAAATAAACTTTTAAAATTACAAGCCGAAAGTGAAAGAAACACTTTTAAATCAAAAAAATTATTTTACATTTGAAAAATTTCATAGTTGAAACTACGAAATTTGGGAAACTTTTAATTTGATCATGCGTTATTCTTAAAGGAACAATTTTTGTTTTTTGTGTGTATATGTAGCCACCTTGGGTGTATAATGAGTCACGCCAAGAGAAAAACAGTTGAACTTGCATCACGGTTTTCGAAAGATTCCCTTTCTTTTCACTTGGCAACAGAGGACTGCTACATCAACTTCAAATGACTTCTAGCGAGCAAAAAAATAGCGTTTGTTGTAAATCATTATATCAGTGATTTTGTCCAATCATCTTAACAAAAAATAGTAGAAATTCTCATTACTGATCGTTACCTAACGTATCATATGACAATTTAATGCTCACTGCGTGTATATGATCATTTCTTCGATCATATTTTATATTGTATTGCAATACCTTTCGTGGACCTTTCATAGCATCGTAATGTTTGTTTACTTTGCACGATAGGTAGCCGGTTTGACAGTTCAATAGGTAGACTTGGCTTCACTCTTGGCGTGACTCATTATACACCGACTCTAGTTTCCACTATATGGGATTTCACAAAATTTGACAGTACCTTCTTAACTGGTCTATTAAATTAATGGCCCATAACAAACTTGAACAACCCTGATAAATTTGTTATTGTTATTTTTCTTAACGACGTGTTTGGGGTATCATCCAAACCATTTGTGGAAAAGTTCGACTATTTGGGTTATTGTTCGTTTATGGTATTTTTTTATTAGGGAACACATACGAACTTTGCGGCTGTATTGCATATTTTACAGCTGTCGCTTACACCGCATGTGTTTGTTTTGAAAAATTATAATACCATATCAAGAACAACATGTGAAAAGGACATACAAGCTTTTTGTGAACAAACCTTCTTATGCCCTCTTCTCGCCAACCGAGGGTCGCCCACGCAAACTAACAACATCATCGGGAAGGGGAAAGCTTCCCCTATCCGGTGATGTTGATGGTTTGTGTTGGTGTCATATGGGTGGCGAGAAAAGGGCATAAGAAGGTTTGTTTACAAAAAGCTTGTATGCCCTTTTCAAATGTGGCTCTTGATATTGGATAAAACTGTATTGACCTATCCGTAAACCTCATTTTTTGACAGCTGCATACATGGTTTTAAAATGAGTATTGTTTACCCATTAAAGGTTTTAAAGGAGCCAATTTAAAATCGTTAGTTTCGTATTGATTGTTGGTAAAGTCCTCTAAGTACAAGCACAAACGAAGTGACAGACGGAGTGGCTCGAGAACTTTGGTGACGAACCTGCTATTGCAATTTTTCAGTGCACCACATGACAACACCACTACTTCTGGATTGTACAACATGGTAACACTATTACCAACAATCAATACGAAACTAACGATTTTAAATTGGCTCACTACTTGACTAGCCTATTGGTCCCAAGCAAACGATTAACGTATCCCATTCTAGTCGAAATTCTAGTACTACACAATGTTTATTTTGATTCGCTATGAAAGTTTGACAGATACAATGAGGGGTTATTGGTTTTTCTTATGTTTCGAGGGGTGAATCGATTAGCTTGGGACCGAAGAGAGTACCAGAGCTGAGCCAAAAAGTTGAGCACGTTATTTCGGGACCTTCTAAGTGCACCGAAGACACCAAGACGATTAGACGTAAACTTGCAATTTTATCATACTAATAAGTGAAAACGCACGTATTAGTCCAATTTGGTGTGAAATGCGCAATAAATACTTATACATGTCGTTGCATGGGATTCGAACCACGTACCTTCCGATCACCAGCCGCTTGCCTTGTCATCTGAGCTATCCTAGAATTCATCATATAGGCAACTCAATAATCAATAAAAGCTCGCTTGAAAGTAAATCCACTCCCGATCGCCACTATAGCTCCTTCAAGGCCCTGTGGGAATGATTAATAATTCATTAATCGTTGTTTTAAATGAGACCAATGTTGCCTCTTCACCTCTCCAAGTCGAAAGAAAGGATGCTCGGTTATATTTTAAACTAGATCATTGCATTCATTGTCGTGAGTCATGTGATCGATGATTACTATTTAAATTAATTAGACGTAGAACACAAATAAAAAAAGGGTTGAGCTTGCGATTGAATTTGGATCTATGGAAAGCGGAAACGGTAACCACTACTCTACTGATTTCGCCGTGTTGATAGACTGAATCAGTGTTGTCGAATAATGAATCTAATACGTCGTTTATAAAGCATTTACAAATCATGTGATTACAACATGGACGCATAGTGGTATAAGAGCAGTTATGCTGACTGTATTCACCTTTATTCAGCAATATTGTAAAGTAATGTAATGAAATCTAATAATGGAGCTGGAGAACATTTATTAGACGTCTAATAAAGCATCTTATTAAATCAATTGAAAACAGTCGAATTAAAGTGTCAATGTATGTACAAATTACACTTATTCAGTTTGATATTAGATCAAACTTCTGACGTTGAATTGGGAAGACATTTAACACTTTTACAGCTTTTAATAAGTAAATTAATCAGATTAGAGGAAACAGTGGAATAAATGTGCATCTATCGATCTCAATGAGCTTTTTTCAGCACATAATTCGACAGCCTGTTTTATTCAGCATTGTACACTGTTATACAGCATTTATTCAATGTGTATGCTTATTAACTTTCTCGACTCCCTGGGCATAGAGTATCATTGTGCTTGCCACACAATATACAAATTCATGCATTGGTATTTACATCGAAAGCTCTCAATTAATAACTGTGGAAGTGCATTTAGTAGAACACTAAGTTGAGAGTACGCAATAAGCTAATATGCTCTAAGCAATAAGCTTGAAATGCGAATAAGAAGAAGAAGAAGAAGTATGCTTATTTGTGACTTTGAATTGTTTGTTGGTTTGGGACCGAAGATAGTACCAGAGCTGAGCCAAAAAGTTGAGCACGTTTCTTCGGAACTTTCTGGTCTTCGAGTTACCTCTATGCTTGTACCAAGTGTGTACAAGTATGAACGTCTGTCAAAAGTTGTCAAACCGTCAAAATACACTGCTTTACTCGATTTTCTAATTTTTTTCAGTTTTGTGGTGACAGACGTCCATACTTTTACTATAGTACTATACTATACTACCACAGACAAACAGACATAACACTCGCAAGTTGTTCATCGAACAAGCATTTATCGGTCAATTTAAAAGTATCATAGTTGGTAGTACCGCCACCTGTGGCGCGCATAGTCAATTCCCCTGCGTTTGACGTTTGCACACTACCGCCATCTGTTCAGCGTACTACCCACCACAGTGTACTCAACAGATGGCGTTAATGTTTTAGCGACGATGTTTTACAGTGAGAAATATTCAATGAGTTATGTCTGTTTGTCTGTGATACTACTATACTTTTACTATAGTACTATACTATACTATACTATACTATAGAGTACTAGAGTGTCAAGCACAAGCGGTATCATATATTCTAGATAGAGCTGGACTGAGGGCGAAACACTCGGCGAAACAGCTTTTGTAAACAATGACTTCTCTCGATGATTTCTTGAAAGTCGTGACTCTCCCTGGAAAATAGACATCCCCATCGAGCAGGGGAAGGCTTCCATATGTTGCTTTATGTAGGCGGATATGTTGCTTTATGAAGGCGGATATGTTGCTTTATGTAGGCGTGCCTTGAATTCATAGAAATCATCGAGGGATTTCATTGTTTACTACACTCAAAAAAAAAATAAAACAAAACGAATATAGATTAATTTTTATGCATTTTATGGTTTTTCAAAATGTATACATTGGTTCGAATAAAATTTTCGTCAAAATTCGTCAAAAGTCCGAATAACAGAGTGGAATTCGATCAGTGTTTACTAAACTGATAGGTAAAAGAACATCTGGATTCTCTTCGAAGCTTCGTGCTGGTGAAGAGCTTTGTCCCGGCGGTTTTCTACTGCGCCTGTGATCTGCTGGGCAGCTAGATTGCGTGAGCACGAGTTTATTCTAATGAACATCGAAATTGTAAGTACACTGATAGGCAAAATAAAGTGCCCACCCCATCATTTTTTGAATTTCTCTCATTTATTTGGTTCAAATTAAAGTAAATACACTGTAGTATTTTTTATATCTTATTCTTTATATTCTTTTTAAGTTTCACTTATAGAATACCAGATAAAAAGAAGAGACTGACTCGAAGAAAAAAAAATCAAAATGGGTGTAAAAAAGAACAGTGACAAAAAAAAGTGCCCACTGCATTTTAACTCCAGAAAACATAAAATAAAGTAAAAGAATACCAGCCTAATAGTTAATGTGTCCTCCTTTGGCCTTCAGGACCAGCTGCAGGCGCTTCGGCATGCTCTCCACTAGATTCTTCAGGTGCTGTGGATCTAGTTCTTCCCAGGCGCGCTCCAGGGCTTCAAAATAGTTATTTTTATTGGTAACACCAGTTTTGTCAACCCTGGCATCGAGAATCGCCCACAAATTCTCGATGGGGTTGAGGTCCGGGCTTTGTGGAGGCCATTCCAGTGGTTTAATTCGACATGACCGGAAGAAAGACTTAGTCTTCTTGGCAGTATGCTTCGGATCGTTGTCCTGCTGGAATACGAATTTCTCCTCAAGGCCCGTCTGGATCAGCGAAACTTCCAGATTTTCCCGCAGGATGTCGATGTAGGAATCTGCCGTCATTATCCCGTCGATTTTCACCAGGCTTCCCACTCCACCCCACGAAAAGCACCCCCAGACCATCACATTTCCTCCTCCATGCTTCACCGTGCCTTGTATGTGGCGCTCCTGAAGCTCCTCACCCGATCTACACCACACACGAACCCGTCGCTTCCGGTTGAACAGTTCGAATTTTGATTCGTCCGTCCAGAGAACCGTTTTCCAGAACTCTAGGGGCTTATCAGCATGCTCCTTAGCAAACTTAAGCCGTTTGACTTTGTTTGCCTTGCTGATAAATGGGCGCTTCCGAGCAACTTTGCTGTTCAACCCCTGTGCTACGAGACGGCGACGAACAGTTCGACTGGAAACTGTTAGCTGAAGAGCCTCCTGGATCTCGCGGACAGTTACCTTCGGGTTCTTCTTCACTTCACGCATGATCTTGGTGTCCGTTCTCGCATCCGTTTTGCGCATCCTGCCTCTGCCAGGGCGATCCACCACTGATCCGAACGATTTCATTTTCTGCAGAATTTTCCCGACCGCTGTTTTGCTGATATTGTACTTCCTAGCGACAGACCGGTGCGATTCACCGTTTTGCACATCACGAACAACCAATTTTCGGATACACACGGGAATTGCTTTCGAAATCACTACGTCCTCCATTTTTTTCAACTGATTCAAATGCGATCACGTGTACAAATGCACCAGTTCCACCCGTTTGCTTCAATACATGTCAAACTTTCAAAACAAAAACAATCGAGGGGTTTTCCGATGGAAACTTATCGAAAACATACCGATTTTTGAAGTGGGCACTTTTTTTTGTCACTGTTTTCTTTTTCAATCCAAATTGATTTTCTTTTACTTCAAGTAAAACTTTATATTTTCAGTATTCCATAGGTGTAACTTTAAAAGAATAATAAAGGTAAGACATCGAAACAGACTACGGTGTGTTTATTTGAATTTGAACCAAATAAATGAGAGAAATTTCAAAAATGATGGGGTGGGCACTTTATTTTGCCTATCAGTGTATTTGTTTAAATGATATTCATAAAAAATAAAATAATTAAAAAACCTTCTGGGACAATTTTAATTTTGTTGAAAACAATAATATTTACCATAAATAAAATAAAGAAGTGAAAATACATTCCTTAGGATAAACCATATCTATGCATTGTAAGTATATTTCGATTTTATACTATGCCATGCATAAACCATTTTTATACTAAGTTTGCATTCTCTCCCTTTATACCGACCTTTGCAATTTAGCGTAACTTTTATACTATTTAGGCTCTGAACTATTTGGTGGATTTTTTTAACTTTTGGTTAAAATTTGACAGATGGAAAGTTATCGAATAACCCTGCTATCTGAGTATGGTTATTTCCACGGGGTTTCTACCAAGCTTGTAAGGAGATCGGTAATCAAAAATTACCATAAATTATTAAAATAATTAGTTAATTTTGAATTACTCAGTAATTTCAAGGTAATAAAAATAATTGTGGGTAATTTATGAGTAATTTCAGTAATTCCTACAGCTTGGAAAATAATTTGGTTATTTTAAAGGTAATTAAACAGAAGCTCGAGTAATTTCATAAATATTTGTACTCTGGAATTATCATGTGCATCATCTGCTTATTGCGTCTGTTATTTGCGTTGGACGACTGTAGAGAAAATATTTTTGCATGTAAATTTTCCAGGAATTAAAAAAAACTGATTTTCATGCATTTTTGATATCTTTTTCCAATATTTTTACTAAAATCAATACAAATTGTTTGAGGTATAAACTTCTCTTTAAAGCATTTGATCTTCTTTTCATGATATTTGATGAAATAATTCAGTGCCAACATTTCAAAGGCGCGTAATTGCATTTGTAAGCAATGGCTTTAGCCGTGGATTTCTCGCGGATTAAAACTCACTCATGAAAATTAATTGTACTATCAGATAGAGGAATGTTGTTTCTATTAGCTAGCATTGTTGATTTGAAGGAATGAGCTTTTATTTGTGAGAAATCGACGGCTAAAGCCGTTGTTTATAAAAGCAATTACGCGCCTTTTAAATGTTGGTACTGAATTATGCATTTACCCTGATTAATCTTGAAAATCTTAATGCGTATGAAATTATCTAAATCCCCCAATAGCCAATCGGATTTCAAACCAAAATGTGCACCATTCTCCTATGGTGATGGTGTTATAGATTCCATAATGTTTTGAGAGATTGACCTCTTTCTCGTCTTGTCCACCATCAGCTCGCACATAACGCCTCAAGCGATCAGGACTCACTCGGCTTCGTTGCTTACGGAAAATCCATAGCAGGCTAGAAATCTTCACAACAATTATGTCTCCGTTAATCTTTCGAATCTTGACGAAATTCGTTTTGTCGGAAGATTTTTCTGGAATCAAAACAATTTGATTGGATATGTAATCCAAAATCTAAAATAATCAATAGTCACCATAAGCTTTAGTATAATCTGTTAACTGCAATTCAAAATTAGGAACATCGAATAAGTCGGCCATATCCACGACATCATCGTGGATTGCTTTCAAACCTCTATTATCAATGATGTCGTCTGCTTTGGCAAAGATTTGACTTTATTTGGAACTTTTTTATCTGGCGTTACGCCCTAATTCCAGCTCTATATATTATATGAGCAAAACTTTGAGTTTTTGTTTTCAACGATTTCAAACCATGTAATGTACAAATTACGTGTAGGTACTTTCAACTATTCTTACGCCAATACAGAATTCTAAACATAACAGTCGTAATTTCTGGTTCCAATTTTTCTGATTTTATATATCACTTATAAGTGATCATCCAAAAAGTAATTCACGAGAAATTGAATAAAAAATGTCACAGATTCCTAGAATATAATTGTGTTTGGGCCCATGCATTAATTATGTCACGCTAAATCGAGTAAAACATTACCCCCTCCCCCCCTATCGTAACATTTTTCCTATACCTAATGCATTGCTTGTCACAAAATCTTAGATCCCTCATCCCCCCTTAAATCGTGACATAATATATGCATCAACAACAATGTGATCATTTCATCAATACAAAGTATTAAAAATAAGTTAAATAAATTTACAACGTCAGAAAGTTTTGAAAGTTATAGTTATTTAGGTTATTTTGAATTTTAACTTTGTTTACGTTATACAAAACTGTTCTTTCCGTGTCCTGCCCATAGTTTTCTCACCCTGCCCGGCTTCTTTTCATTTTTCACCCACACTATCAAAACTAGGCAAGAGAGAGAACCACGTTTCATCCACTACTGCCATAAACGAGAGAAGCATCATTCATTCGCTCCTCATTCATACTACATGCATAATATAGGTGCTTCAAAGTCTAAAGTTCAACATAACACTTGTTAGTTGTTTTCTACTGTTGCGGATATTTGGACGCATTTCACGACAAGTAAGAAAATTAATAATAATATTTAACAACAAATGTATTACAAAAATTAATATAATTGTAAATTCTAGAAAACTGTGTTCATTCAAAAATGAGTGCTAAATTATTCCGGGCTGTTATCATGGGAGCGCCAGGGTCTGGCAAGGGAACAGTGTCTGCCCGGATAGTGAAAATGTTCAACATGAAACATATTTCCAGTGGAGATATGCTGCGCAGTAATATCGAACAACATACAGATCTTGGCCAGATAGCAGAAAAGTACATCAAGGAGGGCAAACTGGTACCGGACATTTACATAACCAAGTGTATCTTGGGTGAACTTGGGAAACTAAAATCCAGTTCCTGGCTTTTGGATGGCTTCCCACGGACGCCGGAACAAGCGGAAGATTTATGGCGCCACGAAACGATCGACTCGGTTATCAATTTGGATGTACCTTTCGATGTGATCGTTGAACGGTTACGAAGCCGTTGGGTTCATTTGCCTAGTGGGAGAGTCTACAACATTGGATTCAACGATCCGAGGGTACCGGGGAAGGATGATGAGACTGGCCAACCGCTTTCCCAGCGACCAGATGACGATCCGGTGGCCGTTAGGAAGCGTTTAGAAATCTACGATGCATGTACTAGGCCGCTAAACGAATACTTCCACGAGAAGGGAGTGCTAGTCACCTTCAGCGGTAAAACGACTGACGAAATTTGGCCCAACGTGAAGAAATACTTGGAGAGTAAAATAACGATGAGTTAATAATCATAAGCGCAGTATATACATACAATAACTACTAAACAATTCATAGCACAAAAGCTACGTTATCAATTAGAAGATAACACGTCCCTTGGGTCGACAATAATGCGCTATGAGACTGATAAAGCATTTTTGGCTTTATTCAATGTTGTAGAGATAAGAACATTTGGGTGCTAGATAGGTAGATTTGAATCAAATTTGCTTGTATGATGCATCTTGGGTAATAAAGGACCGTGTTTTGTGACCGTATGTACTTCAACTAGGGGTGCAAGAAACGATGAATACCTTAACGGACAGAGAAATTATTTCTAGAATGTCTTAACGATTTGTTACTTATCAAAAAGTTGGACCTGGACTGGGCGACGCAATAAATTTAAATGTGATTAAGTTTAATAATCACAATAATTGATCACATGTTCTAGTTATGCAATTCAAACGTGCTGAAAAGCGCCTACGGTTAAAAATCACGATAATAAAGAAAAAAAAGAGAAACAATTAGCAAACTCACTTCATTTCGAACACGTTTAAATGAAAATTACTTATAGGATTTGTTCGGATAATTAACTGGACATGTATATTTTATTGATATGCATACCTCTATTTACGAACTATCTGCTGATTCTACCTCTCCCAGTATTGGTTCAGCCATAATCGCCGCTGCTTCTTCATCCGCCTCAGTTGTATCTCCCTCTATCGCCGCTGGATCTGCGCTGACAAACTCAATGTCCTCAATGCGTAATGTACGCCGTATAATCCACTGATAGAATCTAAATTTCTTCCAATCAGCCAGTATCAGATCATCTGTAATAGAGTTGTGCACTACCGGTTGTAACAATTCTGCATAGTTACTTTCTGTTATACGACACCCATTGATCTCCATCCACTGCATAAGTGCTTCACGTAGCTTGGTCATGACGTGCGACGTGAGGACAGTGTTTGGCAAAAAATGCTTTTTGTTGTTGAGACTTTCATCTGGATTTTGTGCCACCAAACTAATGCCAAGTGCCTTACACGCATGCCATAGCTCCAGAGAGATATTTGGTTTGGTTCCGTCCACGAAAAGAATCACAGGAAGCGGCACTTTGTTCAACATCAAGTATTTATAGAAAACTTTCGTTACAAAGTTGCAGAATGTTTCATTCGTCGAGATTCCATTCGGGCTGCTTCCATATCCATAAAATAAAGGTACCGTGGCAGCCAGATCCAATGGAATGGTCCCATCATGCGGGTAAACTATCATGGGAAATGCTAACCGACCTTTTGCTGACGATATAAAACCCGTCGTAATCAAATCTGCTTTATGGCTGACGTTGCCGCTGCTACTGCTACTTGCCAAATAGTTGTAAAAATTCGATCCGAGGCCAAATCTGATTTCGGTGTATTTGAACACCCGTGAGCCATTCTTGAACAGCTCTAGGCAGTCTAACTGCTGGAATACACTTTCATAGCACTGCTGTTGCGATGTCGGTTCGAGCTGGTCTTCCCTCATATCCTGAAGGTATGAAGTTACCTGGGGATGGCGCCGGTAAAATCCTTTGCACCAGCTTCTAGCTGAAATCGGAACTCAAATGAGTATTCGGTTCGTTTTCAAACAATGTACCTTTTGCATACACAATGTTCTATCTTTATGTTTCCCCTGCCTTGGGTACGTATCCAGCATCCACCGAGCTGCTTCCAACAATTCTGAACTTTTGCACAGCATCCCTTTCTGGCGCATATCTCGTGTCCAGTTGACCATCAATTGCTCTTCGTCATCGGTGAAGGTCAATGTTGGGCCCATCTTTCCCTTTCGGTCGCGGTCCTCATGATAGCTAGTCAGTGTCGTTCGAGGAACTCCAAACTGCTTTGCTGCCTTTATCAAGCTCATGCCATGACCTACGGCTTCCACAGCTTTTAGCAAATTTTCTTTGCTATACTGGCGGATCTTCCGCACCTTCGTTGCTTTATTTTCCTCCGACATACTGAAAAGGCCACGGTTTAAAAGAACTAGTTTGTTGGAACAATGCAATTATTACAAATACACGGGTTTCTACCTGCTATTTTGGAATCTAAATCAATCACAAATATTAGGCTTAGGTAACAAATTATTATTGTTTTATAAACTGCAGAACTAATCCGTACAAACACGGCAATAAATTAAAAAAAGTCTCGATTTCGAAGGAAACGACGCTAAGTCCTGCCAAGTCAAACAACGAATAAGATGAACACAACAAAACACCGATTTTAAGCTTTATAAGTATAGATACTCATGAAATAGATGCGCGAACTGTCAAATCGTATATGAAAAAAAAACTCGTTTGCACGGACAATTACGATCAACCCAAATTTGAGTTTAGTTTACTCATAAATCGCAAAAAGTGCAGGAACAAAGTTTGGCACATATCCGCAAATCTATTACATGAGTATCTAATGTTTTAAGCCCATCCCGCGCACCGTAATAGACAAGTTAGGCAATGTGAATTTGTCGTCTCTTTCATTCTTCCACTGTTTTAATGGATGACGGAATATGACGTCTCACTCCGTCAGGTAAATGCTTCCGAGAGAAATTCACATTCCCTCACCTGTTTCGATACATTGAACCCCCACGCGGTCGTTGCTTTGGGTCGACAAAGTCGACCTACACGGTAATCAGCGTAAACACATAAATGAGTAAAAAATACACATTTTTTATAGTTATATGCAGCTGTCAAAAAAATGTGTAAATTTGGATATCTTAAAATGTGTAAAAAAAATACACATTTTAAAAATGTAGTACCAGTCAAAAAATGTGTATTTTTATACTCATTAATGGGTAAAAAAAACTTCTGCTTCGTTGATGGACGCCATTTGCCTAAGCGAATTTTAACAGAAAAATGGAGATTTTGAGTCAACCCGCATAAACGCGAACCATAAATTGACCTTACCTAAAATGGTTAAAAATTGTTTATAATCCCTGCTAAACTTTAACTGAAATGGTTATGGAACTTTACATGAACGTTTAATGATAAAGTTTCAACCTTATGTATTATGGTTTTTTGGAACTGGACCTTACAAATAATGGGTTGTTAAGAACCATTACCGTTCCAAATTCTTGTTTTCTCCATACATTTTCGGAAAGAGAACTATATTAGAACCTTTTAACTTATGGTTTGAGAACTTTAATGGTAATGGTTATGGTAGTCAGTAAGGTCCACGAATGGTTTTGTAACATCGATCAACTTTATGTGGAATATATCGCGAATTGGTTGCCTGTAATTTACTGATTACCAATTCACGATATATTCCACGTAAAGTTGAGCGATAATACAAAACCATTAATGGACCTTACTGACTGCCATAACTGTGTGGTTGCCTTAATATATATCGGCAGCACTGCCGTTGCCCCTGTCACGCTTCGCCCATTGTTCCCACCTCATACATACACCTCGGTCATGGCACCCATCAGATCGCGCCCGACACTCGCTCCGGCAATCGACCCGATCGTGCAACACCGAGCTTCGGCCTCTTTCGTATTCCAGCTGCAGCAGAGGTAAGACGTGATTCCCAGACGCGGAGCGTGATGGCGGATTCCTCGGCACCGCGGAAGCCGGGTGGCGGATTCCTTGGCCCAGTGGAAGACACATTGGCGATCCGTGCCAGGCTGCTGAAATTTTCAGCAGAAAAACACGAATCTGTTATTAACGGTCGAGGAGTCAATCATCACGCAATAAAACTGAGTTTTGTAATCGAGTGGCAGGAGGATTTTTCATAGAAATGTTACGAGAATTGTGATAGTGCAAAAAAAAAAAAGTGAAAGAATATGGCTGCCGTACATGGTCTGAGTCGAGCCAGCCGTATCGAAATTGACGGGGGTTCATAAAACAAAATGGATGGTCAGATTAAGCGCAAGTGCATTATTTTCTTGGTTTTCGTTTGTATAAGGAGTGCTAGCATGAGTTTTCCCCTCTCAAAGAGATAAACGAAACATCTAAAAGTTGCGATCTAATTGCGAAAAGTAAATACCGCGAGTGCTAGTGCCGATGAGGAGATGCCGAACGGACTAGAGCGATGTGGTTCAATTGGAACGGGCGTGGATACTTCGGATTCGCGACGTTAGTGTGAAAAATTGTTGCAAACGACTCGAAATGCTAATAGAGGCATCTGGCAGCGGCTCGGGACGACCGCGTTTGTTTGACTGGGAAGCGGATCGGAACGACCGCGTTTAATGGAAATGGTAGCGGCTCGAGACGACCGCGTTTGGTGAATCTGGTAGCGGATCGAGACGACCGCGTTTGATTAATTAGATAGCGGATCGGAACGACCGCGTTTACTAGAAACGGCAGCGGCTCGGGACGACCGCGTTTGATTGATTTGGTAGCGGATCGGAACGACCGCGTTTAATGGAAATGGTAGCGGCTCGAGACGACCGCGTGTGACATGAATAGAAGCGGCTAGTGACAATCTGCTCATGAAAATTGCAAGGAAAGAATAGAAGTGAAATAAATAAGCAACAAGCATGCCTAAAACAATTTTTTTTTAAATTATGATTAAAACTTCGGCCCTCGATTGAAGCTTTTGCCCAATCAATCAAGCATGAAATTTATACATGGTTTCGCACCTTTGTTTTCTCGGCATTTTTTTTTTCAGATAAAACAAAATGTCAGGAGGGAAGAATGTTCGTGCCCCCGAGTTCCAAAGCGATTCGGAAGAACTCGATGAGCATCTGTCGAGCGGATCAGACTGCGAAGGACTGGAAAAGAAGAGACACGATTCTGAAGGCTGTTATGAGAATGACAAAGCTGGGAATTCTTGCGTGGATGAACGAGAAGAAACGGAGGAGTCTATCTCTGAAATCGGTGGCGACGAAGGACCTGAAGGAGAACGTTCATATCAAGGCACCCAGAGGACTGAAAGCGCGGAGCTTCCGACAACGCGAATCGAAAATCAAGAATACTACCAAAAGATGGAGCAAATGGAGAACACGCTCAACCAGCTGGTGCAAGCTATGCGTTCCAATCAACCAATCAATGGACCCAATTTGCCCGCTGGTGAGGTTGACCACAGCTGGAACATCGGCAGTGAAATCCCGGGACCATCAACGAGCGTAGCCAGTATTCGCTGGGAAAGCATTCAACCGTTCCCTGATGATGTCCCAGCGAATGGAATGTGGCAGCAGTGGAATCGGTTCATAGATCGTTTCGAAATCGCTGCATCCCTCTCGAACATCAACGATCCGGTTAAGCGCGCCCAGACCTTGTTCTTGGCAATGGGAGAGAAGCTCCAAGGAATTGCTAGAGCTGCCAGACTCCGTCCGAGCTTGCGAGAACCGAACTGCTATGCCATTTTTGTGAAGAACATCGAGGATTATCTGCGTTCAATGGTGGACATAACAGCAGAGCACGAGGCATTTACGAACTTGAAGCAGGAGCCGGGCGAGCCAGCGCTGGCTTTCCATGCGCGATTGATGGAGAAGGTTCGCCTTTGCGGCTATAGTAGCATCGACCAGGATCGGTTCGTTCGGGCCCAACTGTTAAAAGGGATGAGGAATAAAGATTTGGTTAAGGCGGCCAGGACTTTCGGGTACGAAACCACTTTCATCGTACAATCTGCCACGCGCGAAGAAGCTTATGCGGCGGAAACGATGCAACCCGAAACTTCACAAGCGTTTGCGATGACACGGAACAAACAAGGTCCTTCTAACGAGAAGCAAGCGTGGAAACGGAAGAACGAGGCAACCGGTGATGAATGGACCCAGCGGAAGAAGCGAGATACAGATGAAAGCAGGAACCGTGGACTAGGACGTCGTTCACGTTGCCCAAAATGTAACCGGCTGTTTCACAAATTTGGATCGTGTCCGGCAATCAACAACAATTGTAACGCTTGTGGCAAGCGCGGCCACTTCGCGGTGGTTTGCCGGAAGAAAGTTGCTAACAACGTCCGGATTGATCGAAGCCACGCACATCCTGGTGCATCCTGGACAGACGAAGAAGAAGACAGAAAGGTAAATGAATGAGTTTTTACGATGGTTTTTTTTTTTTTTTAAATAATTTCTAACCAATGAAATATAAACTGTTCCTTTGCTCAAGCCATTGTTTTCCTTAATATCTCGTTTCCAGCACTTAAATACAATCTCTCTAACGGACGCATTAATCGATTGTCGGGTAGGATCTTCATATCCAATCCGTTTTCTGATAGACTCGGGGGCGGACGTCAATACCATTGGCGGTGATGACTGGAAACGATTAAAGCATGAGTTTCATTCAGGTAGAGCTAACCTTGAACCAATCCAACCATCCAAGGGCAGTGACTTGCGGTCTTATGCGTCGAGCAAATCCATTTCTGTTACATGCGCGTTCAGGGCTGACATTGAGGTAGAAGGATGCCACAAACCATTGATCAATGCTGAGTTTTTAGTCGTCGACAAAGGTACCCGTTCACTGTTGGGCCGATCCACCGCAAGCGATTTGAAGCTGCTCAAAGTTGGTGTAGACGTCAACAGCTTGGAGACATCGGAGCAGATTTCCAAATTTCCCAAAGTACCAGGTGTCCGCGTGAAATTCAGCGTTGATAAGACCGTACCTCCGACGAAAAACGCGTACTATAATGTACCTGCGGCTTATAGGGAAAGCGCAAGGGCCAGGCTCGCCGAGATGGAAAGCCGAGGCATAATTGAGCGCGTAACAACAGCTCCAGATTGGATTAGCGGCATGTCGGCGGTTGCCAAAGGTAAAGGTGACTTCCGCTTAGTTGTGAACATGCGGGCACCAAATCGAGCAATCAAGCGCGAATATTATCGCTTGCCGTTGCTCGATGAGATGAAGGTCAAACTCCACGGGGCAAAATATTTTTCAAAACTCGATTTGACCAACGCCTTTTATCATTTGGAGCTACACGAGACGTCGAGGGATCTAACAACATTCTTGTCGGAAAACGGTATGTTCCGGTTTACCCGTTTAATGTTCGGGGTCAACTGTGCCCCGGAGATCTTCCAGCGCGAGATGTCGAGAATCCTGGAAGGTGTGAAGAATATCATTGTGTACATTGATGATATTCTTATTTTCGCGGAGAACCTTGAAGAACTTCGTAAGACTACAGCTCAAGTTCTGAGGATCCTGAGAACGAACAATCTAACTGTGAATACCGATAAATGCGAATTCGATCGGACAAGAATAAAGTTCCTGGGGCACGAGCTCGACGAAAATGGTTTCAACATCGATGAGGCGAAGGTCAAAGATATTCGGCGATTCAGACAGCCAAGTACCATTTCCGAGCTCCGAAGTTTTCTGGGTCTGGCTTCCTTCCTAAGTCCGTACATTCAGGGTTTTGCTGATACTGCCAGGCCGCTATGGGCGCTCACCAGCTCCAATGTTTGGGCCTGGGGCGAGGAGCAAGCGAGGGCCTTTGAACAATTGAAAGACCAAATTGCCCATTGTACAACATCTCTTGGGTACTTCTCGGAAACGGACAGAACTGTTTTATACACAGACGCCTCACCGCATTCTCTAGGTGCTGTTCTGGTGCAGGATGACAACAGAAGACCTCCACGCGTTATAAGCTTCGCTTCGAAAGCCCTCACGACGACTGAAAAGAAGTACCCACAAAATCAACGTGAAGCTTTGGCTGCGGTGTGGGCAGTGGAGCACTTCGCCTATTTTTTACTGGGAAGGCCCTTCACACTCCGGACCGATGCACAGGGCTTCACGTTTATCTTAAACAGATTGCGTGAGGACTCCAAGCGAGCTTTAAACCGGGCAGATGGTTGGGCTCTTCGACTCAGCCCATATAATTTTGATGTGGAATATGTGCGAGGAAGGGAAAACATTGCGGATCCTTCGTCAAGGCTGTATGAAGGTGTCGATGGTCCTTTCGACGAGGATATTAGCCCTTGGGAAATCGCATCCCTTGAGGTGAACGGTGAACCAGACCGGATTCCTAACGGAAGATGAGATCAAACGCGCTACAGTGGTGGATACGCAACTTAAAGAGGTATACTGTTATTGTTGAATCGTAATCAATCCCGTTTTTTTTTAATTTCGATCTTATAACCCAACAGGTGGTAGATGCCCTTGAAACGGGCATTTGGCCGAAACAACTGAGGAGATTTGAAGTACTAGGTGATGAATTGAGTGTACGTGAAGGAATTCTGGTTAAAACAGGTAGCACCGTCATACCAGAGAATCTACGTCAAAAAACGCTCGCGATAGCTCACGAGGGTCACCCATCGATCGCTAAATTCAAAAGCATACTAAGAGAACGCGTCTGGTGGCCCGGCATGGCGAAAGACGCCGAGGCATGGGTTAACTCGTGTGCGGTTTGTGCAACCAACGGAAGACCTGAAAAACCCACTCCCATGACACGAGTATTCGCTCCCGAGTCGGTGTGGGAAACAATCGCTCTAGATTTTAACGGACCCTATTCTCGGTTCAGCGGCGTCTCGATTCTGGTCATCGTAGACTACCGGTCCAGATACGTAATTGCCAAACCGGTGAAATCCACAAGTTTTGAGCATACGAGAAGCGTGTTGGACGAAGTTTTCGAGAGGGAAGGCTTTCCGAAAAATATGAAGTCGGACAATGGTCCACCTTTCAATGGGGAACAGTACAAGCAGTATTGCCTTGAACGCGGCATCAACGCCATCTTCTCCACACCATTGTATCCCCAGCAAAACGGCCTAGCGGAGAGTTGTATGAAGCTCGTTAATAAAGCGATGGCAGCTGCATCTTCAACTGGAACCAATTACAGAGAAGAATTGAATGCGGCGGTCCGTGCTTACAACGCTGCTGCACACTCCGTCACAGGGATACCACCAGAAGAAGTAATGACGGGACGGAAAATCAAACGTGGACTGCCTCTTCTATGCCGCGGGAAAGCTACGTTTGATGACGATCTACTTAACGCAAGGGACCGGGAATCAAAAATACAGGCTAAGAACCGGGAAGATGCTAAGCGAGGAGCACGTCAGTGTCGAGTTGAGCCAGGAGATACGGTGGTTGTAGAGCGTCAGGCTCGCGCAAAAGCGGAGTCGCGATTTGACCCTCGCAAGTATACTGTAATCGAAGAACGGAATGGTATGCTAGTTTTGAGCGATGAATGCGGACAAATCTTGAAAAGGCACGTGTCACAAACCAAGAAGGTTTACGAATGGAGGGACCCAAAGGAAATGATCAGCTCTGAAGAAATCGGTAACACTGATGCTGCAACAGGACAGAAAGCCGATTTGCAACCTGACGTAATTCAGCGCCCAACAAGAGAAAGACGGAAACCAGCCTACTTGAAGAATTATGCTCACGTGGTGGAAAAGGAAACGGTTTAAAACAATAATTGATTGGTTATTCTATTGGCTTCAAATCAGATGAAATACACAGTTAAATACAAATACTAGTAAAAAAAAAAAAAAAAAAAAAAAAAAAATGCGTCGGCGTTTTTTTTTTTTTTTCTTATCCCCAGGTTTTCTATTTTTTGAGAGGGAGGGAGATGTGTGGTTGCCTTAATATATATCGGCAGCACTGCCGTTGCCCCTGTCACGCTTCGCCCATTGTTCCCACCTCATACATACACCTCGGTCATGGCACCCATCAGATCGCGCCCGACACTCGCTCCGGCAATCGACCCGATCGTGCAACACCGAGCTTCGGCCTCTTTCGTATTCCAGCTGCAGCAGAGGTAAGACGTGATTCCCAGACGCGGAGCGTGATGGCGGATTCCTCGGCACCGCGGAAGCCGGGTGGCGGATTCCTTGGCCCAGTGGAAGACACAATAACCATTACCATGAAAGTTCTCAAATCATAAGTAAAAACGTTCTTATATAGTTCTCTTTCTGAAAATGTATGGAGAAAACAAGAATTTGGAATGGTAATGGTTCTTAACAACCCATTATTTGTAAGGTCCAGTTCCAAAAAACCATAATACATAAGGTTGAAACTTTATCATTAAACGTTCATGTAAAGTTCCATAACCATTTCAGTTAAAGTTTAGCAGGGATTATAAACAATTTTTAACCATTTTAGGTAAGGTCAATTTATGGTTCGCGTTTATGCGGGAAGCAATGCATTAGGTATAGGAAAAACGTCACGATAGGGGGGGGGGGCTTAATTTAGCAATTATGGGTGATTGGAGCTACCTGTATGCAGCTTATAGATATATGTAAGTATTTAACCAAATATCGTTCATTCAAATCGAAAATATATATGTTCATTATATTAAAATGGGAATATTTTAAAATAATTTGATAATTTGTTTTCTACAAATATATGTATGTTTGAATTATATTCAAAAGCATATTTATTTCAACAATACGTAATCTGAGTAAACATGTTTGAACGTGTCCTTTTTTCCTTGTTTTACAGTCGGCAAACTCAACCGAAAACAGGCTTCAAGCGGTGAAACCGGTCCGGAAACCCACGCAAGCAAGTAGTGTTCCAAGCTCGACAAAACCGATGGAACCCTACAATATCAACGTCACTCCGTCGTTTCTGATTCCGATCACCATATCATCCTCACCCCCACCCGATGTCGAAGGAAAAACAGATAATCCCCCAACACCAAACGTACACGGATAGAAATCTCCTTATACCTTTTGGCTAATTTCTATTGTTGATTATTCATAAAATGTATAAGTCAACTAATAAGCAGACGCCTTGCAAAAAGTTAATGGAGATCATGTGTCAAATGAAATGTACAAGCGGTCACACATACCTTTTATGTATTCTTATAGGACCTATGTGGTTTGTCTTATGGAAAGTATAAGTCTGATGTTTTGGCAAAAATGTATAAGTGAAACACATGAATAAAATAATTGATTTTCGTTTCGTGTAGAAAGAGGCCGGTATGAGGACCAGTGTCAGAAACGGCAAAACGACGCTAATATCACAAAGTTTCTCCGGTTTTACTAAACTGGAACCCCCACACACCAACCTCGACGGCCCCCCGGATACCAACACCCATAGACTAAATCGCACCGAAAAATAGCAGCAATTTAGATGCCCTGTCTGCTGATTTCCATTTATTTGTTATCCATTTTAAATATTCTGTTTTATCCCGCATTCAAATGCAAAAATAATTTCAAAATATTTTTGTTTATTTTAAACATGAAAAGCATGCTTAAAATAAACATATTTAATTTTGATCACATATAGTTGTCAAATCATCTAAAAATATTCACGTTTATTTTCACGAATATTTTTAAAGTAAACGTAACATTACTCTTGTTTTAAACATTATTATCAATGGCTTTAAACATGGAATACGTTTGAAATCAACCTAGTTTATGTTTGTGGCCAGAACAAACTGAGTAAATTTACCTCAAATATTTTTATTTCGACGGTAAATTTTTCTGCGTATACAAGTGTATCCGCGGCATTATGTCTGTTTGTCTATGCTTAAACCTTAAACTAGATTTGGGGTAAACCTGGTTTGAGATTTAAGCGGAGGTGTAGAAATCGGCCTTAACAACAAAAGCGCTAAGAAATGTTCGATGACAATTTCGAAACATTGAATTAATTATTCCCAATTATCCCCACCCTTGAGAAAATGCATGGACATCCCTACAACCATTCCGAACTATCAACTCACTCAACAGGCAAGGCAGGAAAAACGAAGAAGGAATCAAAATAAACAGAACAAAAGGATCCTTCGATCGATAGGTAGGTTTTCCCAGCGAAAATTTTACTTTTAATCTAAATTATCCTCTAAACACCGAGTAAGTGCTCTCATATTACCAACATAAGCGTAACTTTTCGAATGCTGAAAGCTCATTACGTCTTGCAGGTCAATAAACTATCGATTTTTCGTCAATTCTGTTTTGTTCGGCCGCAGAGGCAGCTCGACACGACGAATGTCTGGCGCTGGAGGACGCTTCTTTCAGAATCCGTTTCAGGACTATGTGGGAGGTCCGGTGGTGAAAAATGACGACCACATCCGGGGGCTCATCCAGTCCTACGTGAATCTCATCGTGGATAATACAAAACCGGGTAAGAACAGTGACCACCGGGGTGATTTGTACGTGGGCGATGCTGGCATTGCATACATGTTCCTGAGGCTGCACGAAAGCGGACTTTTTGGAGCGGATGCCCTGCAGTATGCCAAACAGTACGTAGCAAATGCCAAAGGTAAAGCCGTGCGCTATGCCGCCCGTGCTGAAGAGAGGTGCTCGTATCTCTGCGGAAATGCAGGGATTTACGCGGTTTCGGCTGCCATCTGTCACAAAATGGGACACAGGCAAGAGATGGATGAAGATCTTAGAAATTTTGCTTCCGGGATTACCGTCTGCAAGAAGATTGACTTCAATAAGAATGGAAGTGATGAACTGCTCTTCGGAAGAGCTGGATATTTGAGTGGGATCTATTGGCTGCATCAGACCATCGATAAGAAGTTATTTGCACACGATACGTTGAATACTATTTGCGGGGTCGTTATCGAGAGTGGAAAGCGTTATTCTGCTGCTCATCGTAGTCCCATACCGTTGATGTATCATTGCTGGGGAGATGAATACCTGGGAGCGGCTCACGGAGTTTCTTCCATCATGCACATGCTGTTGGAGTCACCATTCCAAGGGAATCCGAATTGCACCGAGATGGCTGCAGTTCGTGCCACTATCAATAGTTTGTTATCCTTACAGGATGCCGAAGGAAACTTTCCCGTTACTCTTCAAGATTATTTGCAACGAACACGAGATGAAACGCTGGTCCACTGGTGTCACGGGGCACCTGGAATCGTATATCTCATGGCCAAAGCATACATTGTCTTCAAGGACCAAAAATATCTCCAATCATGTGTTCGCTGTGCCGATCTAGTCTGGCGCAAAGGTTTGCTGCGCAAAGGCCCTGGTATATGCCACGGTGTAGCCGGCAGCGGATACGTCTTCCTTCTCCTCTATAGACTGACAGCAGACCCCAAATACCTCCACCGTGCTATTAAGTTTATGGAATTCCTAACGCACGAGGAGTTTATCCGGTATGCTCGTAATCCGGATCGTCCGTTTAGCCTGTACGAAGGCTATGCTGGCACTGTTTGCTTCCTGTTGGACTTGCTACGACCGGAGCGTGCCAGTTTCCCCTTTATGGATGTGTTCGATACCAAGTGTTAGGTAAGTGAGTGGCGAAATTCTTCACATTGGTCTAGTTTAGATGTATTTCACATTGAATAAATTAATTTATCGATTCCTTCGACAATTATGCACACAAAGGAAGACTAGTTTTCAGTCTGTATCACATGTCCTAAAAGCATTCTGTAAGGTGCACTTGGAGAAGTGGACTATAGAGATAAGTGGTGGGATGATGGTACGACTTTTCCCAGAAAGCACTAGTTCCCCGGAAAAGTTACGATCTTCTGTAGGATATCTGTAGATCGGATTTCTAGGCGTTGTTTATAGCGAGGTTCAACGTTGCTACTTTTAACCCCATATAGGATTGACCTCAAACCCTATGTGTAGAACTGTGCGCCAGAAACCTTGAAATTTTCCGAAGTCCAACAAATAGGGTCTGGTGGGGCAAGAGTGCCACCTTAACAATTGCATGTTCTATATATGCCATATAGTAGATATTTATAGGAGTTTGTACACCGTATTGCAAGTTCATAACGTTTTCTTCATAAATCAGCAATGTAATGCAAGTTAAATCAAAAGTTGTTTACAATTTTTTCTTCAAAATGTCATCTCAAATCTAGCTAGTTTTTGCACCTTGTTGCTGGTGGGCGGGCTGAACTTCATGCTTTATAGTGGAGTGTTGGAGACGGTAAGTTTATGACCGGCGTTGCTGGCTCATGCCGCGATAGAATGGCGCCATGGGCAGGCAATGGGGATTTTTAAGCTTCCTCTCTGTGATAAACCACTGCATGAGAGAACCAAAGATCTAGTCTAGCAGTGATTGTATCACACTTGTTACTCTTTTGTTTGAGAGCCGCGTTGTAGTACGCTTTACGTATAGGCACTGACGTTAGCGGGTTTTTCCGCAAATCACTCTTATTTTATTTATTTTTATGCAGATAGATTTAAGTATTTCAGTAAGTGCCCAACAGTGATCCTTCTATTTGCGTGACAAGCTTTTATTGTTGTTTTCATTGAAGTATTACTCAGGGAACAACGTTCCACACCATTTGTGTACATGGTATTATAACTAATCTTATATGTGCTTCATTTTGATTTGGGATAAGTGTTTGAACTATGGCTCGGGATTTCCACTGTGGTGTGCTTCTATTGTTTATTGTTTATTGTTGTTTTACATCAACAGGCTGGATGAAGCCCCAATGATGTTAACAACCTTATCAACTATGGTAAAACAAATACATTCAAGCATGGTCATAACCATGCTTGGCATACACAGTTTTGCTCACTTTGCACAGAGTTGACGGAACATAGTTCTGTTTGAAGCAGTCGATAGTATAGAGTTTAAGCTTGTTATAGATATGTTCTCCCATACCATGCTAGACAATACATCTATGATGCTGCGGTGGTCTGCTTTACGGAAGTCATAAGAAACCGTAGCAGGATAGTCGTCGAAATCACGCACGAGTTTGTCCTCAACAGTGACAATTAGAGGAGGGTGGTGATGTGGAACTAGCTTAGTTAGTGCACAAGGAGCCGAGGATATTGATGGAGCCATATCCTGTGTGCTCACGAAGCAGAGGTCCAAACTACGATCATTTTCGTTAACTACATGGTTAATTTGAGAAAGCGTCACTGCGCTTATAGTTGTCGAGAAGGCTAATAGCTCCTGCGTGAAATGTAGAGCTATCAAGATCTGGATACAGGAATCCGCTATGAGATGGACTCCACGAAACGCCTGGCAGATTGAAGTCACCAAAAATTAATATCTCATCAACTGGAGTGGCACTTTCGATAACAGTGAAAACTGACCGACAGTGAGTATCGATGAGTTCATTGTCCCGGAATCGATCAAGTGGAATGTACAGAGTGCATAGAAATAGTATGCGATCACCCAGATTGATGACTGTCCAAACCTGTTCCACATAGTTCTATGAATCGTTCTCGATGGCCTTTGCCTCCAACCCGCCACGGACAGCTACAAGGACACCTCCATCAGTATATTTGCGGTTGTTGTTAGGATTCCGATCGCAACGAAAGACCTCGTAGTCAGGACCGAAGACTTGACTGGAAAGCGTTCGATAATCGAGCCACGTTTGCACAGGACAATTACATCCTAGCAACAATCCGATACAGCGGTACTCTTCAACATCAGAATTCATTCCACCGGCGTTTTGGTAGAAGATCACGACGTCCTGCTTGCTGCAAGGAATCGAACGACCCTGGAAATCACAGATACATCAGACAATAACTGACCATCATCAAGTCTCATTGGATACTCGCCATAGTGAGTGAGTTGGAAGACCCCCTCTCCACATCAGACAGCAGGTCCGGAACGACTATGATGATCGAAGGCTGCTGATGGCAGGACTGAGACGGAGGGATTGGGGGTTTTTATGGGGCTTTCTACGGTGCGTTCCGGGTTACCAGGATTGGGAGTTACAGAGGCATCATCATAATGACTAACATAGTCCGCATTGCTGAAAATTTGATCGGCATCAGGCAGTGTCTCCGTTAAGACATGAGACACGTACAAACTCAAAGAAATAACGTGATTTCAATGGACTAAGGAGAAGGAATAGAATTACTTCAAACAGGATATCAAACACATTCAGGACCAATCCACTAGAGACCAGAAATCAACAAGGCATCTGTGAGTTATATACTCGGAGATGTACACACTTAATTCAGATCACCGATGTCGGTAGGAATTTACCGGGTTTTTGAACAGCAGAACAAGTCGGTAAAATTTTTCGGGGGAGGTAGCTCATCGATTCTTCCGGTTCGCCTCCTAGCATCGTGTTATTAGGTACCAGGCGATAACCAGGGTAGTTGATCGATGGCTCGATGACGTCATTTCGTTGGCGTCTGCAATGGGAGATTCTCATAGCAGGCGTTGACGATGGGACGTTGTCGAGTTGTTGAATAGCAACTATCGTGGTAACTCACCGATTACCTGTCGATCTGCCAAATTTGGAAAGACGTCTGCATTGAATTGTCTCATATAATAATATTCCGCCCACTATATCACAAGAAATTGCGAGTAGCTGAGTGGAATGGAGATAAGTTAAGCATTGGGTACAGGACCAAGTCTCCCCTGGATGGTGCCAAAAGATGAGCGCAATAGAATCATCAAGTTGCCATAAGGCACGGAATGAGACTATTGCATGGCTGGGTAGTCAAAGTCTTCCATTCGTTAGTCATTTCAGGTGGATTAGAACAGGTTTAGGTTTAAGGTGGGCGTTGCCCAGATTTGGATTTTTCAGATATAATCCTAAATACGACCTAGATTATTTAATACACTAGTAACCTCAACTTCTGTCACAATGTTTCATTGTGACTAATCAACACTCAATGGGTAAAATATCAAATTTGCGGTAAATTTGAAAAAAGGGAACTTGGAGTGTAGAGTGCACTGCCCACTGGACGATTCTGAAGCCTGACCAAGTGAGTGGGTTACGGGTTTATTTGATTGTACGTCATTTCCAAGTTATATATATAGATACATTCATACCATTGGCATTTTGTATTTGAGATAAGACAGAGACAGGATGCGGAGGGCCCGCTTAGGGGGAGCGTAACCCATGTTATGGCTTCCATTTATTAAATAGTTCAGATAGGCTGGAAATGATAGGTTCATGGTGAGAAAATGTACCAAATGGTGCCCGTTCACTGATCAAAATTAGATTCAAATCGTCAGGCCCTGCCCTAGAATAAGGGGATTGACGATGATTTGTCAAGTTTCATTTTGCATTTGCATATAATTGTAAGTTTAGGTTTGCTTTTGTAATTGTAAGATAGATGGTTTGCCTCAATTGAAACATTGAGTTGTATAAACTTGACGAATCATACCTCTAAAATAGTAGTAGTTACAGTGCCGCATAATCTAACAAGCACTGACTGCAACTAATGTTGGAGGGGTCGGCAGGGCTGATTACGGATCAAAACTAACATAACTCTAACACTGAAATGATCCCGAAACTAACGCTCATTCATTGCACTTTGAGTCATAAAGTAGTTTTATTTATTTTCCTAAAATGATTTATATAGTTTTCATAAAAGTTGACGATACAAATACTAATGAGGAAAGGAATTCCGCATTTCCTTTTCCCAAGTCCTTTTCCTCTCCTTCCCTTCCCTTCTTCTCTTTTCAGAAAGCGAGTAATGGCGCTATAACCATATGCCATATAGGGCTAGGACAAGAGTTAGTGCTCAGGTCCCAACCGCTAGAAGAAAATGGTAGCGAGCAAGGGCGCTATAACCTAGGCGAATACAGCATTCCCTCCGTATAGGTTACGTCCGCACACCGCTCTCTGTTGTCCTTCGACTGAGGTCGGCTGGATCGATTGAGGGATGGCAGTGGGTTGGCGGTGCCCTCCACGCTTGTACGGAGGGAGGACTGTACGCTCGAACACAAGGGGTAAATACCTGTGTTCCATCCCAGGAGATCGGACAACCAAGGAGTGTACATTAACTTTCTTAGCTCTGTCACTCCCAACGATTTATATAGCCTATTTTCAAATCCTGCATACGGAGCGGTTGGTACGGTATGTCCCCGCTCTTTGTTTACCTGTGGATTAAATGTTAACCACTGTCTATACTTATTAAGTAGACATGGTAAACATTCACTTCCACAAAAATTAACTAAACGCTACACAGTAGGCCTGGCCGCTTTATTGTTTGTTTCACATCCTTGATGTGCAGCAGGCATTAATAATGACAAGAAAAATGATAGATGTATCATTTTCCAGGATTCTTTCAAGTACTGGCTGTGTATGTGTAGACTAGCAGAACAAGTCGGTAAAATTTTCAAATGACCGTTACACGTGAGAAATCAAGAAAATTTTTAATTTTATTTTTCATCAATAAATGGGGTAAACCGAACAAATTCTGTACAAGTTCAGAATAAATTATCTAATAATTGGATTTTTCACTGATTTTTAAACTTTTACCGAACAGTTCTGTAGTTCAAAATTTACCGAACAATGGAGGCCTGGATTAGTGTGTACCGTATGCGTGATAATGTTTGCACCATCGTACAAATAAGGTTCCCGTTTCACCTGTGCATACAATAATACCTTGGTTTTCTTTGCATGCACGTAACCTATAACTCATACCGTAGTAGGATGTGTATAAAAGAAAATGATTTACTTAGTTTGACAGTTGCACCATGACGAAGTGGCAGCGTATTCGTGATTTGTTCCACGCGCAAATGTCGCAAAAAGACATTTCAATCGCCGTGGGGCTGTCCCGGTGGACCGTCAAAAGGGTTTTGGACCGAGAAAAGAAAGGACAACTATCCGCGAAGGTTATCGCTGCTATCAAAAGGAAGATTCGGGTGAATCCAGTGCGTTCAGTAAGGAAAATGGCAAAGGAACACGGGATCAGTGACTTCACGGCACGGAAGATCGTAAAGGAAGATTGCGAGGCGAAGTCGAGGGCACGGAAAAAAAACTTACATACATGATTACCAACCGCATCCGGGAGCTACGAGTAGAACGATGCAAGAAAATCTTGAACTTGCGAAAAAATCCGGTAATCCTGTTCACCGACGAGAGCATGTTTACCGTAGACCCCGTATCACATTCCAGAACCGACCGGTATATTAGTTCTCTTCCGGTCTGACCAAGCATCCTACTAGCGTTATGGTGTTTCGGTTGGTGGCTTCCGATGGCAAAAAATGGATCCGGTGTTCATTCCAGAAGGCGACAAGGTCAACACGGAGGTCTACGTCGGGATTTTAAGTAAATATGTTTTTCCGTGGATCAAAGAACAGTACGGTCCGAAGCCAAATGTTGTATTGCAACAACGTGCCACACCTCAAACCGCACTCAGAAGTGGTTGCAGGAACATCTTCCGTTATGGACGAAGGATATGTGGCCGCCATCCTGCCCCGATCGTAATCCACTGGATAACTCAATATGGCGCGTCATGAAGGCCAAAGCCTGTTCTAAACGCCACCCGAGTACAGCAAGCCTCAGACAAACATCGACCCGTATCTGGAGAGAAATGGATCCAGACTACATTATTAGAACCTGCCGTGCATTCCGGAAGCGTGTGGAGTCCGTAATTGCAGCAAGTGGAAAATCGATCGATGATTAACATAATTTAAGACTCTGAGAAACATTCCCCTTTTGAATAAATAAAAAAAAAACTCGAAAACGAAATTTTTGAGAATTTTTTTAATTTTGACATTGCTCTATGGTGCAAACATTATCACGCATACGGTACTAACTTAAATCCTGGTGCTGTCTTCAGCAAAGTTGTTCCTTATAGTTTAAGCTACGTGTACTGAAATTCTGAGCTTAATCGAGTTTGAATAGAACCACGAAAGAGTGAAGGAATATTTTTTTTTTCTTTATTAGAGAGATTTTTAGCCATAGGCTAGTTCATCTCTTAGAAGGAATATAATTTCTCCATACATTTCAATCAATATCCCCATATAAATTTTAAATCAAAAGCGCCAGCTCGTGTTATATCCGAATGAGCTGAAATTTTCAGAGAGTGTTTTTTTTTCACTTAATGGCACAAATCTATGGGTTGGCCTGTTGAAAAAAATGATAAAATATTTCCCCCATATAAATGTGGACCAGTCTATACTGCCAGTGATGGAAAAGTTCGCGAAAACTCTAATTCTAATTCGACTTACGAACCCCCTGTTTGGTTCGTAAATAAAGGTTCCAGTGTAGGTACATGTATTCTATCGCTTTGGCGTGTGATAGAAATAAACAAATGAACGATTTAAGTACTAGTTTAATGACAATACAACGATTTAAATACTTAATTTAGTAAAACTCATACGGGGCAATGGGAACTTCAGAACTCGTTGGTTGAAGGTTGGAACCACTTCCGGTGCCATGGGGTCCGGATCTTGCATAACCATTTCCAGGATAACGGTAACAATCTTCAGAATAGGTGTTCGTTAAGTTACCGCTGGCCATATCCGGTTGGAGAGTACTGGTTGATACGTAGTTAACGTTGTAGCTATGCTGATAAGTACCTGTTTCATTTTGGAAGCAGTAATTGACTTCGTCACATGTTGGGCCATAAGCAGTTTGAGTCCTTTCGTACTGGCCACCGGAACTATTATTATTATTGTTGCCATGCGTAGACCCGATTACCTTACTAGCCTTCTTACAAGCCAATTGATTATCACAGTCGTATCGTGTCCTTTGAGCAAAGTTACATTCGTAAGGTTTTGATCCAACTTCTTTTTTTATATTCTTTGCCACGTCTAAGGAATACGTAGAGCGAGTCGGTGCATGGCTGATTGAAGACCCTGTTGGTTTGTTCGCATACATATTACCCTGGGTTGACATTTTGCTGTCAAACGCTGGACCGCAAGCTCCCACATGGCCTAGATAATTGTCACCGAAATAGTTTCCATTCCCTCCGATAAAGTAATCTGGAGTTATTTGGTTGCACTTTTTATAAATTGCACCGCTACCAAGGTCTAGGAGCGTGGTTGGTGGAGGGTTGATGCTGGATGGTTGCTGAATGGTCGTTCTTAGAGGCTGATCCAGTTGGAAAATTTCGTCCGGTTGAAAGCTTTCAATACCGTTTGTTGAATATCCCGGTATGTTTTGCCCATCTACACAACCAGAGGTATCGTAGATTTGATTCTCGGGCGCGTTTGGGTAGCAAGACCACGTGGTCTGCTGCGAACATCCATAGGCATTATCGTGGAACGCATTGCTAGAGTTGAGCGTATCGTTGGTTTTGGAGGATAAAGTACAACCAACATTAGCGGCTCTGCATGTACACTGAAGTTTGTAGCAAGTTTGGCATTTTGGTTTGTCTGAAATTGATTAAGAATACAGTAAATTTCTACATTCCGAAATGTTAATCTACGTACCTATATCGGAGTCCGGTATCAACGGAGGTGGTTGAAGAATTTCCCCAGAAACGTTATTGGTCGGTTTGGTCGGTTGGTTTTTAAGCGACATAAGCTAGAGGAGTAATATCAAAATTAGGCTGAGCATAGGAAACCTGTCGAAATATCCTACCTTATTCTCAAGTGCAGCATCCCTCAGTAAAAGCACGGATAGCTTCTTGGCCTTGGTCTTTGATGAAACCCCAACTAGCTTTCTTGTTTCTCCCGAAGTCTTCGATTCTGGTTTTGGATGATCATGACTGCCTTTGGCTTGGAAGAAAATGGCTTTATCTGTGTGTCGCCAATAGTGTGTGACAGGGTATCCGCAGTGACCCCGGCAGGGCAGCACCTCTAGGCGGCCATTTTTACAGTTGCGATTGGGGCACGCTCGGCCCTGCTGTTTTCTGCGGGCTTTATCACATATCGCCGGTCGAAGATGTATTTGGCTTCCGTTCGGAAGGCGGCAACGGGCCGAGCATATAAGCACCCCCAAGCAGCTTTTCTTCAGAATGCTTACATTATGATTATTGGTATTTCGCATTGCCCAGCCTGAAATGTGCTTTCGAGCTTGGTCGTCTGTTGGAAGGTAGACATATCGACAGTGCCCATCTGCCCAATCGTTGAAGTTATCGTATGAAACGTCCTGCACAAAGGGAATGTGTGCATCGTTTATGTCCCACTCTGGAGTCATCATTCACTGTGGGGGAAACAAATGTAATCAATTGATTTGATCTTCTTTTTATTAAATGAGAGAATTTACTAAAAACATCGAAGGTTACTTTACAGTTATGCATAAATAACATACACAATATGTAATAAATCACCGTTTCGAGGTAATAGCTACTTCGCCGGTGGTAATACCCCCTCTAAAATGGATCACATCATTCGAGCAGTTTAAAATGATGTTTTCAACCACTCGAACTTTGCCGAGGAACAATATTTTAATACTTTGACTATATGTTTTAGTATTACTTCTACGTGAAGTCAACGATTTACATAGTTGAAGATGCTAATTTTAAATAACAGACTGTAGTGGTAATTTTTATACGATAGATGGAGTAGATGAAAGCATAGAGTTGATAGTTCCGTTAGAGTACGGCAGTGTGAAGATTGCATATAGATATTAGAATAGCGAGCTAGGACAACTTTTAAGGAAGGTACAAATCGGTTTTTTTTTCTATTGTATAAAAATTACCACTACAGTCTGTTATTTGAAATTAGCATCTTCAACTACGTAAATCTAATAACACTGTGCAGCAAGACTTTCTAGGACTGAGAAAATTCACTTTATTTGACTTTCTCGTGGACCCCTGAGTAAAAGTCTCGAACAAACTTATCTTATACCGAAGACAACAAATCAAGAAGACTGGCAACTCTTCCATTTTCTCATACGAACGCTATGAGACAGGTACAATCGCGTCATCTGCCGCTCAAAGGTAAATGCTTCGAACGAATTTGATAGCAAAGATTACATCCTCAGAAGAAGGGTTTGTGTATTTGCTCATTTTTCTATGCGTTGCTTCCACCTTCACTTAAGCGCAGCGCCACTGTATCTGTCGCTTGGATTCTGGCAAAGTTGCCAGTCTTCTTGATTTGTTGTCTTCGCTTATACATGTTATAGGGTAAACTTCTACCCACACGATCATGGTGTTGGTTTGTGTGGGCGGCCTTCGATTTGTGAGGAATGGGCTTTGGAACGATTTGTTTACAAATGCTGATGAGCCCTTTTCTATTGTTGATCCAGATTTGCACTCGTGACCATTAGCATGAGAGGTATGGGTGCTCGTTGGAAATCTTTTTATGAAGTTAACGATAGCTCATCCTTAAAGTTTCCCAGATTTACCTCCGAAATTCCATAAAATGTTTGCATGCAAGTCTCCTGGAAACGGCGCCGGTGGTGTAGTGGTAAGCGTGATTGTTTATGATCATATTTTGAATAGGTAAGATACAAGAAGAGGTTGCAAAGAATGTGTTTGACATATTAAACCTGTTTATTTCACTTCATGAGAGTCACAATCAGCGATTTTTCACACACTCACTCACTCACTCACTCACTCACTCACTCAGCGATCAGCAAATCGTTGATTGTGACTCATAGAAAGCAAAATTTACAGGTTTTATGTTTCAAACGCAAACGGCGCCGGTGGTGTAGTGGTATGCGTGATTACCTCTCACCCCAGCAGGCCTGGGTTCAATACCAGTCGGCGCCGCCGGGATGTTCTGAGGCATAACATCTCTGATCACGCCTTCCTTCGGATGGGAATTAAATGGGGTATGTCGTTGGTCCCCGATTCATGAGTTGATGGGTCGATAGGTAGGGTCCAGGTGTGGGAGCTGCCTTCCTGGCACGTCGGTAGCATTGGTGCTCAGCATGGAAAACAAGATCGACGGAAAAAACAAACAAAAGAAAAAAAAAATGTTTCAAACGCATACTTTGTAACCTCTTCTTGTAAGTTACAAGTAAAACATGTCTTCATACCATCTTTTGGTTTTATTATTCCGAAAAACATTATTTTAGCTGAAATGAGTATTTGCAACCTTGGTTGCAGGTCCCCCGAAGTTGTCTTTTGTGTGCTAAAATAGAAACACATACTTTGCATACATACAAAAAAAAATATGACTCGATCTTCTTCGATTTGGATGCAAAATTGGATAATAGGGTTAACTACCCCATTTCCGGCCTATTAAGGACAGCCCACACTTAGTCTTTCTTAATCTAGCGCAGTTTAGCACAAAACGGAATGTTATTATCACTGATGGCTTCCAAATTTATTTACCTTTCCGTACGTACCGTAAGATTTGATAAAGAGAAACCAATCGTTGAGATATTGTCAAAAGTCTAACACTGCTTCTTGACGCCAAACTCGGCCTACGGATTCTAAACTCGGTCCAACGCATTGCAATGCCATTGAAACGCTAATGAATTCACTTCGGCCTATCGGATGAAGATAAAAATTGATTCGTTCGGAGCGCTTCTCTTGTTGAAAAATGCTATCTTTTGAAACCTTGATTTTTTTTTTAAATTGATTAAAATCGTGGAACAAAAACTTTTGCCATTTTTTTTTTCAAAATAAAAGGTCATTATTATTATTATTCCTATTATAGTCTCTTTAACACTCTTGGGCCATTCGGGATTTGTCTTGGGATGAGATTTGAACTCGTGACTTTGGTGTGCGAAGTATGTATGTTAACCACTACGCCGGAGCCGTCCCCTTATTTTATTATATAAAAGCAACTTACCGTAGACCCTTAAAATCATTTTTTAGTTACTGGACGTTTTGTGTACACTAAGCCATTTTCATAAAAAAAAAATTACCAAAAGTTTTTGTTTAACGGTGTTTGTAAGTTTTAAGTATCCAAGATTTCCAATATTTCAATACTTTGTATTTTTCATAAACTTTTAAAAAAATATCAAACAAGGCCATTCTGAGTTATTTTAGTTTTTAACACCTTTTCGGAATTTTTTCTCAATATACAAAATACCGTGTATGTTTTTCCAAGAAAGACCCTATTTTTTACAACTTTGTCTCAGACGTTTGAATTGAAGTGACGTTTTCATGCTACGATTTATTAAAGATGTCAAATACAACATTTAAAAAAAAAATGCAAGATCTAAACTGGCCGAATTTTAGTAGAAATGTGAATAATTGCCCATAATACACAATTATTCAGTGGATCATGCACATCTGAGAAGATTGAGCCAAAAGTTTGTTTTTGCTATTTATGGCCTGAAACTGCTCCATAGTGAACAATTAAGCAAAGTTTTATAAAAATCTGAGAGGGATAATCGTTGTTTTAGGCTATTTCAGACAAATTTGGCTACTTCATTTTATGATTAATTTCATTCCAAAGCATGTATGGGTTGACAGATTCCAATGATGATTTAAATTTGTGGATGAATAGTGTCTACTGAGCAACTTTGTATACTTGTGTTCCTCCTGATTTTCATTGAAAAAAAAAATGGATTACCTAGGGTCAACATTTTTTTTCTATTATTTTACAAAACATTATAAGATAAAAATACTAACATCTGGTCTTGTAGTAAATTGTAGATAATTTACCAAACTTTAAAAATTCAAAGTTTCATTCCAGCAGTGAACAAATTCTTTCTAAAATTAAAAATATGTTTCCTCAAAATTCCCAATTTTTGAAAATTATTAAACTTTTTGTCATAAAAGATGCCTTAATTATTAACAAGTGTCCATGCACTGCAATATGGGCAGATTTATGGAAAAACACAATTTCTAACAACAACTTTGTGTTGTCTGTACTGAAATAAATCTAACAAGCAAAGGGAACGGTTGATTACTGATATGCTTAAAACTAACTCCATGTTTGATGCTATTCAAACTGGAGTAAAATTTGCGAACAATGTGACTTTGAAATTCAGTAATGGCTTTTAAATCATTAAATATTTTAAATTGGAATGCTCGATCTCTTAATACCCCGGACAGACTATGGCTTATATCATGTAATATAGGCTGTCTTGCAATGAGCACTCATATATCTAGTTTTCACTGGAAATCCTATGTATGAGTGCTCATTGCAAGACAGCCTATATTACATGATATAAGCCATAGTCTGTCCGGGGTATAAAGATAATGAAGACGAGCTATTTAACTTTTTGAGAGTTCATAACGTGCATATTGCCGTTATAACTGAAACGTTCCTTAAACCTGACCATAAGGTTAAGAGCGACGCAAATTATTTCATTTATAGAAATGATCGTCTTGATGGAGCCTGTGGTGGCGTTGCCATCATTGTTCATAGACGAATCAAACATAAAATTCTTTCTTAATTTGAAACCAAAGTTTTTGAAACTTTGGGAGTTTCTGTTGAAACAAAATTTGGACAACTTACGTTTATAGCTGCATATTTGCCATTCCAATGCGTATGCCAGCAAAAGAATTTTCTCAAGGGTTACCTTCAGAAACTTACCCGTCATAGGTTTAAATTCTTCGTTATTGGTGATTTTAATGCAAAACACCGCTGATGGAATAATGCTCAAAGCAATTCCGATGGTAATATTCTGTTTGATGGTTGTTCTGCAGGTTATTACACTATTCAATATCCAAACAGCCCAACATGCTTTTCTTCTGCAAGAAATCCCTCAACTATTGATTTGGTCTTAACTGATTCATGTCAACTTTGTAGCCAATTGGTTACCCATGCTGACTTCGGTTCTGATCACCATCCAGTAACTTTTGAAATATCCCAAGAAATAATTTCTAATCCCAACAGCCCTACCTTCAATTACCATAGAGCTGATTAAGAGCAATATCGAAAATTTAATTAATTCTGCTATTGAATCCCTGACTACTTAAGTTGCAGCAAGAGCTGCCTCAGTACCAAAATGCGAGGTTAAATTCGATTCAATTACAATAGACAACGATCTTGATCCGTCTTAAAAATGTCCGTAGGAGGCAACATCAAAGAACACGCGATCCTGCCATGAAAGCTATCTTACGGGATTTGCAAAAACAAATTAAAAAGCGATTCTCTGCCCTGAGGAACAAAACTTTTGAAAATAATATTTCTAAATTAGACCCGAGTTCCAAACCCTTTTGGAAACTCACAAAAAAATTTGAAAAAAACCTCAAAAGCCTATTCCAGCGCTTAAAGGTGGTAATTTTGATCACAAATTCGGAAAAAGCTCAGAAACTTACTAAGCAATTCGAGAGTTGCTCGGGATCATCTGAATATTTTATCTCGGGAAAATATTTTTGATGATTCCTGGGGAACTGATTACGGACAGTCTTGTATATGGGATCTTTAGTTGTGGCCGCAAAAACTCAGCTTTCCACCACAAAGCAGACGATGAACTCAAAGGTGTACTACAGCTGGATGTATTCCAGTGGTACCGTGACAACGAAGTGAATTTTATCGAAAAAGACATTTATTCCACCCCATCGCCTCTAATTCCGCTCAATCAAAAAATGCTGGACAATTATCGTAGCTCGGCACCTCCATCCGTTATCGTATTGACCGAGATTTGGGATTGATCTCGGCCTCTTAGATGGAAAATGGAATTTACTTATATAAAGATAGAGAGAAGGATTAGTAATTTCCATTTAATTCCACTACCTTATTTGCTTATCCTTGACGCGTATTTCGTCTACTATGTGCAGACTTCCTCAGTGTTGTCAAGTATTAGTACAAAACACTGAAGAAGTCTGCACATTGTAGACGAAATACGCGTATCTGTCAAGGATAAGCAAATAAGGCAGTGGAATTAAATGGAAATTACTAATCCTTCTCTCTCTCTCTTTATATAAGTAAATTTATATTTTTCAAGAACAATTCACTTCACAGGTGTAGGAGCTGCCTCCCTGGCGTCGGTAGCATTGATGCACACAGGGGGCGACCCTGGCGTAGTGGTTAACATCCATACCTCTCACGCCAAAGTCACGAGTTCAAATCTCACCCCCGGACAAGTCACGAATGACCCAAGAGTGTTAAAGTGACTATAATAAAAAAAAAAAAAAAAAATTATGCACAGCACGGAAAACAAGATCGACGAAAACCAAATCAAGGAAAAAGTTCACTTCAGTCAGTTCTTTAAATCATTTTTTAGATATTTTATTCCACCGAGTTAAAATATACATGACATATACGAGTTTTCCGTTTACGATGTGCCAACGCCAGCAGTTTCGAAGGCACTCATCCCATAGCTATTATCGGCATAGTTGAAAACTAAAATAACACCCTAGGGGATTATGCACCTATTACGTAAGATTTTAAAAATAAATTTTCTTACGTTTTCTTCCTAGAATATACCATAAGTAAGGGTGAAATTGGGCCCAGTTAATCGAAATTTATCGTTATCTACCTTACTACATTCACATTTTAGCAAGTAAAAGAATTTTAAGGATATGAATATATCAATGATTTATTTACGACTGCCATGGAAATGGTTAATTGAAATTGATATCCCATTCTACTAAAATTAAATAAACAATGGGCCAACACATAAATTTGGATAAAATATCTTAAAATATGCAAAAATGTGAAACGTAGCTATTAGGAGTACACTTGGTTATGATCACAATGTAATTTGTATTTATGGCTAAAGATCACGTGTAACCCTCGTCTATCCACATAAAATTATGTTCAAACTTTTAAGTTTAAGTTTAAGTTTACAGCACTATTTAGATAAATCATCTTGTTAATATTATTTACACTTCACTCCAGGAGTTCAAGAACAATATGATAGTCATCATTTTCTGTATTCATGATATTTGCTTCAATAAACATTTTAATTTGGCACAATGCCACCTCGTCTTATGGTACCTTACGAAAGCATGAAGAATACATATCATGTTAATGTTCGGTGTTAGATCTTACTAAGGAGCTAGGATAGAAACATCCTTAGAAAAACCTTACATGGAACCTAGCGAAAACAGGTTTTACTCTCGTTCTGTACGTTAAACATACAGTCGGGTATCCTTATTTCCCCCTTTAAACGGATTCCTAGATGCTTTAGCTCCGGCAGATAGAATGCTGACCGGATATGTTATCCTTTTCTGTGAAATACCTGAGGGGGCGTCACATCTAAATCGCAATTCTAGATGATCGAAAAATCTCATACTAGCGAATCGCTTTACGAAAAATCTTTTCTCGCATCTACTTGTATCGTGCATCATCGTTTTGCAGGAAATCTTCAGAATTGTCATCAATTCAGTGCCAACATTTCAAAGGGGCGTAATTGCATTTGTAAAGAATGGCTTTAGTCGTTGATTTCTCGTGAATGAAAGCTCACTCATGAAAATGAATGACACTAGCACGCAGAGGAATGTTTCCTGTATCAGCTAGCATTTGAAATTTGTAGGGGTGGGTTTTCATTTGCGAGAAATCGACGTCCTAAGCCATTGATTACGAAAGCAATTACGCCCCTTTGAAATGTTGGCACTGAATTCTATCTACTCAGCGTGTACGCTGCTAACCACAGCAAAACAAAATCTTTTCTGCATCGTAGATAGAGTCACCGCTCGGAACTAACGGCGTCCAAGTCGAGGTCCAAGTATCCGGAATAATACGGACGAAAAAACCATCTGACATCCGAGAATAAGAATTCCTTGCTGTAGGCTAGAGATGAACTAGCCTAAGGCTAAAAATCTCTTAAATAAAGAATTAAAAAAAAACCTTGCTGTAGGCAGAGATGCCAGGCTTATATTGAAAAAATCTGGTAAAACCCAAAAAAAAAAAATGTCTGGCAAAAATCTGGCATAGAGTTCTCTACCATCGTTAGTATTAGTGAGATGTTTCACTAATGCATGCATTTTACTGGTTGAAAATAAAAAACAAACCGCTGTCAAGTCGAACACTTTGACAGCTGATTTCGTGGTTGAAAATAATAAACAAATCGATTGTACACGGCTACGCTCGCTAGGTTGTATTAGTGAGATCCTGCTACGAGAAGTCAATAGCAAATTAACATAGGAAGCTGCCAGATTTCTCAAAAAATCTGTCTGGCAAAGCTTAATTTTTTCTGGCTGTGCCAGATAAATCTTGCAGCCTGGCAACGCTGGCTGTAGGTTATGCGGTTATGTGCTCAACTTATTAACGAAAGAGAAAGTCGACGAAGAGAATCGATCAATGTTACCTACACGGTAAGAAAAAACTACCCAAAAGTAAGTTCTTTTCGCTCATCTCGGCACTACACGGTTAGAAAAAAGTACCCAAATTAAGTTCTTTTCACTCATCTCGGCACTATAGTGCAGGAACCCAAAAGTAGGTAAAGCGGGTCAAAGTAATTTTCATTTACTTGTGTGTAGTTCGTATGGAATTTTCCACTAGCTTTTTAACCAAAAGTAAGTTAGTTGTACCCAACAGTAGGTAAATATGATTATACCCAACGTTGGGTTCCCAAACTTTACTACCCCTGTTGGGTGGTTTTGCTCCTTTTTTTTTTAAACTCTATTTGTTCCAAATTCAAAATAAATTACATTTCATTTTAACCTAGGTGCTCCAGTTACTGCAGTAACGTACCAGCCTTAATTGTTATGATATATATCTAAGTGTTTTTACATTGTTCATGTTTTGGCAATTCAGTATTTTAAACAGGTTTTTTAACCCTGCATGTCAGTATAACAATTGATATCTTAAAACTAAAAACTAAAACTAAATCTTATCTAAGTATAAAGGGAATTAATCGTTGCAATTGAGGATCGAAATTCTATGTACTTCGGTAGTACTGTACCAGGGAGGCAACTTCAAAATCATCTTCAGAACTTTGTTCTGAATCCTTTGAAGTGCTTTTTTCCTGGTAGTGCAACAACTAGACCATATTGGCACAGCGTAAAGCATGGCCGGTCTAAAAACTTGTTTAAATATTAGAAATTTATTCGTCAGGCAATGTTTGGATTTCCTGTTTATAAGAAGATGCAAACATTTTATATATTTGTTACATTGAATGCCCTCATTGTGATCTTTAAAGTTAATTTTTGGTCAAGTACTAATCCACGATATTTCACTTGGTTTGACCAGGAAATTGGAACTCCGTTCATAGTGACTATGTGACTACTACTAGGTTTCAAAAACGAAGCTCTAGGCTTATGTGGAAATATTATAAGTTGAGTTTTGGAAGCGTTGGGAGAAATCTTCCATTTTTGTAAATAAGAAGAGAAAATATCTAAACTTTTCTGCAGTCTGCTGCAAATAACACGAAGACTTCTTCCTTTAGCGGAAATGCCTGTGTCATCAGCGAACAAAGATTTGTGGCAACCCTGAGGCAAATCAGGGAGGTCCGAAGTGAAAATGTTATACAATATAGGCCCAAGAATGCTACCCTGAAGAACTCCTGCTCTAACAGGTAGTCGATTAGATTTGGAATTTTGATAATTTACCTGCAGAGTTCTGTCAGTTAAATAATTTTGAACTAATTTCATAATATAAAGTGGAAAATTAAACTTTTTCAATTTAGCAATCAAACCTTTATGCCAAACACTGTCGAATGCTTTTTCTATGTCTAGAAGAGCAACTCCAGTTGAGTGGCCGTCAGATTTATTTGAACGAATTAAATTGGTAACTCTTAAGAGTTGATGAGTAGTTGAATGCCCATGGCGAAATCCAAACTGCTCATCTGCAAAAATTGAGTTCGTATTGATGTGAAGCATCATTCTATTTAAAATTATCTTTTCAAAAAGTTTACTTATTGAAGAAAGCAAACTTATTGGGCGGTAGCTAGAAGCTTCAGCTGGATTTTTATCCGGCTTCAAAATTGGAACAACTTTTGCATTTTTCCATTTATCAGGAAAGTATGCCAAATGGAAACATCTGATAAATAATTTTACCAAGAAAGACAAGGTACTCTCTGGGAGTTTTTTGATGAGGATATAGAAAATTCCATCATCACCTGGAGCTTTTTTTTAGTTATAGACCTTACTACGTCCAAATCAGTCCCCCAGGAATCATCAAAAATATTTTCCCGAGAGAAAATATTCAGAAAATCCCGAGCAACCTGATTCTCAATAGGACTAGTAAGACCCAAACTGAAATTATGGGAACTCTCGAATTGCTTAGCAAGTTTCTGAGCTTTTTCCATATTTGTGATCAAAATTTTACCACCTTCTTTAAGCGCTGGAATAGGCTTTTGAGGTTTTTTCAAAATTTTTGTGAGTTTCCAAAAGAGTTTGGAACTCGGGTCTAATTTAGAAACATTATTTTCAAAAGTTTTATTCCTCAGGGCAGAGAATCGTTTTTTAATTTGTTTTTGTAAATCCCACCAGATTACTTTCATGGCAGGATCGCATGTTCTTTGATATTGTCTCCTACGGACATTTTTAAGACGGATCAATAGCTGAAGATCGTTGTCTATTATAATTGAATCGAATTTAACCTCGCATTTTGGTACTGAGGCAGCTCTTGCTTCAACTATAGAAGTAGTCAGAGATTCAAGAGCATAATTAATTTCATCTTTGGTTTGCAAAGGAATGTTTGGATCGAAGTTATATTCCATAAATGTTCGATACTGCTCCCAATCAGCTCTATGGTAATTGAAAGTAGAGCTGTTGGGATTACAAATTATTTCTTGGGATATTTCAAAAGTTACTGGAAGGTGATCAGAACCGAAGTCAGCATGGGTAACCAATTGGCTACAAAGTTGACATGAATCAGTTAAGACCAAATCAATAGTGGAGGGATTTCTTGCAGAAGAAAAGCATGTTGGGCTGTTTGGATATTGAATAGTGTAATAACTTGCAGAACAATCATCAAACAGAATATTACCATTGGAATTGCTTTGAGCATTATTCCATGAGCGGTGTTTTGCATTAAAATCACCAATAATGAAGAATTTAGACCTATGACGGGTAAGTTTCTGAAGGTCACCCTTGAGAAAATTCTTTTGCTGGCCTACGCATTGGAATGGCAAATAGGCAGCTATAAACGTAAGTTGTCCAAATTTTGTTTCAACAGAAACCCCCAAAGTTTCAAAAACTTTGGTTTCAAATGAAGAAAGAATTTTATGTTTGATTCGTCTATGAATAATGATGGCAACGCCACCACAGGGTCCATCAAGACGATCATTTCTATAAATCAAGTAATTTGCGTCCTTCTTAACCTTATGGTCAGGTTTAAGGAATGTTTCAGTTATAACGTCAATATGCACGTTATGAACTCTTAAAAAGTTAAATAGCTCGTCTTCATTATCTTTAAGAGATCGAGCATTCCAATTTACAATATTTAATGCTTTAAAATCCATTACTGAATTTTAAAGTCATGACAATATTATTTGCAAATTTTACTCCAGTTTGAATAGCATCAAACATGGAGTTAGATTTAAGCATATCAGAAATCATATCAATTAATGAATTCTGTAAAAATTCCATTTTAGGGGCAGTAATGCTTCCTAAGTCAAAATTGTCAAAATTTCCGTTAGAACGTTGGTTAGTATTTGGTTTCTACCCGCTGCAATAGCAGCATAGGTAGCTCCATTAACTCGCTGAACATTGTTAGCAGCGAGGGGAGTAGGTACAGATGAAACATTTGAAGCAGGGGTGATATTTGTACCTACGGGTGCGAATGTAGAATTTGTTCCTCGCTGACCGTTGTTAACAGCAGAGGAATGTGTACCTGTTCGGAAACGTGGAGCGCTTCCTACCTGACGGTTAGCACGAGATTGTAGGATCGCTTTGCGAGTCTTACATTCCCAAAAATTGGATTTGTGGTTTTCACCACAATTTGAACATTTAAATTTCTTAGGATCTTCCTTCACAGGACAGTCGTCCTTTGCGTGAGAGGAATCACCACAATTCATGCATTTAGCTGGCATGTAGCAATTTTTAGTTCCCTGGCACTTACGGCACTGGGTGAGGTTTTGGAAATTTCCTCCAGTCTTCCTGAAGTGTTCCCACTTCACTCGGACATGGAGCATAAGGCTAGCTTTTTCTAAGGCCTTAAGGTTGTTTAGTTCACTAGACTTGAAGTGAACTAAATAAAAATCATTAGAAATCCCGTTGCGCGAATCGCCAGGACGGGATTTCATTTTCATTTTGATTACTTGGAGTGGCACAACTCCAAGTAATTTTGCCAGTTCATCTTTGATCTGATCCAGGGATTCACCACTGGGCAGTCCTTTCATGACAACCTTGAACACACGTTCAGTTTTGGTGTCGTAAGTAAAAAATGTGTGCTTCTTCTCAGTAAGATACTTGAGAAGACATTTAAATCCGTCCAAGGTTTCAGCCAATACACGGCATTCACCCCGACGTCCAATTTGTAGTGAAAACTTAACTTTCACGAAATTCAAAACTTCCATGCGAAAAGCATGGAAATCGGAAGTGGTTATCACAATAGGGGGAATCTTTTCCTTCTTGGCATTAAGCCGGGAAAGTTTACTAGAATTTTTCTTGGATGATAGATCATTCTCATCATCCGTGAGCAAATCAAATTGATTACTCAAATTAATTTCATCAGAAGGGGGGTCAAGAGTTTGCCCCTTTCTTTTGCGTTTAGGCGCCATGGCGGCAGTAAATTTTTATCCAAATCGACTTCCAAGCAGATTACTATAAGAATCTGAAGGATCGAAGAGGAATTTTCCAAATCGATATCCAAGAAGGATTACCTCGGGTAGGGTCCAAACAAGGATCGAAGAGGAATAAGAGTTGAACAAGGTAGAAAATTTTTTACAGGTTGAGCACTGAAAAGTGCTGTTTAACTTTGTTGTAGCTTTAGGTAGTAGTAACACTTCCTTCAGCAAAAAGCAAATAGATCCGCACGGCAAGAGAGCACGATGCGGACTGGGTTTTGCTCCTTCTTTTTTGACAACATTAGAAGGAGAAAATTGAGACAAACTAGTCAAAAGTAGGTAAAAGTGAACTGGCCGTTGGGTACTTTTTTCTTACCGTGTATAGTTCAGGAACCCAAAAGTAGGTATAGCGGACCAAAGTAGTTTTCATTTACTTGTGTGCAATTCGTATGGAATTTTCCACTCGCTTTATACCCAATAGTAAGTTAGTTGTACCCAAAAGTAGGTAAATATGATTATACTCAACGTTGGGTTACCACACTTTACTACCCCTGTTGGGTGGTTTTGCTCCTCCATTTTTGACAACATTAGAAAGAGAAGAGGAGACAACCTAGTCAAAAGAAGGTAAAAGTGAACTGGCCGTTGGGTACTTTTTTCTTACCGTGCAGGACCTAATGCAATGTTCAGCTTGAAATGTACTAATTTTCGACAACTAAACACTAGACCATCTCATACAAATAAAAAAACACCAAAACTTTGTGTTTAAACGATTTCCGATAAACGATTATCCAAAATACGTACGTAAACTTGTCACTCCAACACGGTAAGAAAAAAGTACCCAACGGCAAGTTCACTTTTACTTACTTTTGAATAGTTTGTCTCCTTTTCTCCTTCTAATGTTGTCAAAAACGGAGGAGCAAAACCACCCAACAAGGGTAGTAAAGTGTGGGAACCCAACGTTGAATATAATCATATTTACCTACTGTTGGGTACAACTAACTTACTTTTGATTAAATAGCCAGTGGAAAATTCCTGGGAATGTCTTTACATGGCCGTGGGGATACAAAGAGAAAGTTGACGAAGAGAATCTGTCAATGTTACTTAGGACCTAATGCAATGTTCAGCTTGAGTTATGAATGTATATTTCTAGCGCTCAAAATCAAAAGGGCTTCGCAGTTAATGATGATCGATTCTCTTCATCGATTATCTCTTTTGCTTATAACTCGGCTGGATTAACATTTCTCGGTGCGTGTGATGTTGTATTTGCATGCTAATACAACCATTCACTACCAGAGCTGGTAAATATCACGGCCGTTATGAGACAATGAGAAAACATGTTCTCTCACTATCATGAGACGAAAATACCTATCATTAGCGTTCTTGTCATTTTCCAATGTTCATGCGCTTATGAGAGTAATTTACAGTTCTACCTAATTTAGATGAATTTTGGCAAGCAACAGAATGTAACCTGTTGAGTGAATATGTTCTTAAGATTGTCACGGTGCATATAACAATAATATCAATAAATGAGCTAGTAATTGCTGTCACGTTTTCTCATGACAAAAAAATCGATGAAATTTGGAAGATAATCTCTATCATTGTTTAGAGATGAACTAGTCTTTGGCTAAAAATCTCTATGATAAAGTAAAAAAAATAATCTATCATTGTTTTCTCATCCGATGATTGTGACAGAAAACAGTTCATTGAAAATGACATTTGCCAGCCCTAGCAGGGATAGAAAAATTCGTAGAAAAATCTTACGTAGTAAAAGCATGGTCTCTAGCTACAACAGATTTTACTCTCGTTCTGTACGTTAAACATACAGTCGGGTTGTCTTATTCCCGGGTGGTTTGTAGCCCGTATTCCTTTATTCGGATTCCAACTTGCTTGAGCTCCGGCAGAGAGAATGCTGACCGGGTATGCTATCATTTCCAGTGAACTAACGGCGTCCAAGTGTCCGAAAAAAAATAATACGGACGAGAAAACCACCCGGGAATAAGAATTCCTTACACTCAAAAAAGTTTAGTGATGGAAGTGTTTGAACACTTGATTTTTCAAATTCACTATCACATTTATTTTAAGTGTATTTCACCATGGTTCAATGTGTTCTACACGTTGATTTCTAGTGTTTGAAACTTTAAAATGTTCTACTACTACTGTTCAAAACAGATGGATTGGAAGTGGTTTGTATTTCAATGCGATGTGAATTGCTTGTTCTGCAAGGTAAACATCGAAAACATGAGTTGTGACTTCATCCTTATCAATCAGCCTAATGAGAACAACCGTGGCCCAGTGAGATTGAACGAAGACAACGGCAGCAGCACACCCCAACAGTCCAGGATAAATTCCCAAATCTCATACCAATTAAAAAGGCATGTGTAAGCTCTGCCCTCTGGCAGCTTTGTTTATATATTTGTCGATTCAATTTTGGAGTCGGTAAAGTCTAAGTCGATAAAGTGGAATATTGTAGAACTTGAACTATGATGTACAATGCTATTTATATCACCATGTGAGGCACATAGACTCCAAGTGTGTCACAATTTGAACCAATAGTGAATGTATTCCACAATAAGTGCACCATTAAGGTTCAATTTACTTTGATGCATTTTTTAAAAATTCAAAAGCAGTTTTTTTCGACGCATTATTTTAGATTGCAAAAAGCTCGCGTCATTTTGTGTAAAATATCAAAAGGAATCAAATAGTGCGAGCTATTTGCAATCTGAAATAATGCGTCGGAAAAAACTGCTTTTGAAATTGTCCAAAAAGCATCAAAGTAAATTGAACCTTAAGTGTGAGACGCATGATGATGACGTGTGTGAGCGTACTATATTGTCGGATAAGTGCGCTGTAGTCGCACAATGATGCGCTATATAGCGCACTACTTCCGAAACTATGTTCAACGTAAAGAATGAGAGGAAAATCGATTGTCGCTAGTGGGTCATTCCGGTTTTCAACTTTACCGATAATACACAAACGTTCAAACGTCAAACTCCACACACTATGTAAACCGTACGCCGTCAGTGACCATGACTAATAGATTTAAATCAACCATGACTTGTTGGAACGATGGACAGAGATGCCGATAGTTATGAATGTATATTTGTAGCGTTCAGATTCATAAGGGTCTAACTGCGATGCTCGATTCTCTTCATAGATTTTCTCTTCTGATAATATCTCGTCTGGATTCACATTTCTCGGCACATATGATGTAGAATTTGGAAGCTTTCACTACACTGTGTTGTAATAATTTCGGAAAATTGGTTCAATGAACTGTGGATATGCGAAGAGAAAATCGATGAAGAGAATCGATCATCGCAGTGAGGCCCTTATGATTGTGACCACTAGATTTACTAATTTCCGACCTCTAGTGGCACTAGACCATCCCATACATTTAAAAAACACCAAAACTTCGTGTTTAAACGTTTTCCGCTAAAAAGTTTTTCAATCCCATATCAGATTATCCAAAATACCTACGTAAATTTGGATATAAATTTATCGATAAATTTATGTTCAGCCTTTTTTAAAAAATGGTATATTCGACCTAGTGCTAGTTCAAAGATAAGTACGCTTACACTACTACCATGCCTTTAAATTACTCATTTGTCAATTAACAATGGAAACAATCATGTACATATTTCATAACTCGAACGAATTACAGAACATCATCAAATTACGCTTGAATTAATCTTTGTTATAGTGGGCATTTGGTTTGAAATTGTGTAACATGCATACATTTTGTTTCTCAATTTTTAAAGCAAGGGAGCGATGTTTGGGATAATGAACGAAAAATTACAACAATTACATTTTCCCCTTTTTAAATCGATGAAATGTAATTGTAGAATATGTAAATCACTTATACTTGGAGGAAACACTGATCTTTGAATACACTCTTTAATAGTCATAATAAATATAGTTTTTGGGGATTCATAAGGTCTAAGTCTAAGTCTTAGTCTAAGAAAAGTTTAAGTGTAAAATAAAATGTATCGCAATAATAAAAAATAAAAATATTCAAACTCAACCCTATAATCATACAAAATAAATTCATATAAAATAAAGAAGCATGCATTAAGAATGTCATCTTATGAAAAATTACCGCTCCCGTTCTTTCCTTTCAACAAGTTTTTCTTATACCTAATGCATTCCTTGTCACACATTTGTAAACCCCCCTCCGCACTTAAAGCGAGCCGTACTTAATCGCTAGAAATGCGTAACAAACATGGAACTGAAATATAAAGAGTCAATAAAGTCTCACCTCAATTGATAATAAAACCCGGTCAATCTTGATTATCAGATTCCTTATTGCAGTATCCGACGGTGTGTAAACTAAACGTATTCAGTTCACTAATGTTAGCCTTTACATTTTTCCATGACTCTATATTTCAACAACAAACTAATTCTTCAATTCACCCCGACACATCATTATTATTATTACCAGCACAGACCACGCCGTCGCTTTAATTGAAAAGCATCAATTCATCTCGCGCGAAAACTGAAAACAAAGCACCGCAGCTCTTAAACACTGTTCACCTCGCAATCGTCTATCGACAAACTGAACCCGCAATTGAACCGAATTTGATGAAATGTTTGCTTCTTGTAAAAGTATTTCGAGAAAAATAAAAGATAAACTACCATCCTCTATGTGGGACTCCCTCTCCAAAACGCGGCCTTTTCTCACTCTCTCACTCTCTATTGAGTTAAAATGGTTCAGCAATTCCACCATCATCAAACTGAAAAATACGTTCCGACGGCGCGCACTCATTGGTAGCATAAATTACACAGAGATGGAGGAAAATTCGTCATCATCGTCAGCACCGAAATCACCCATCACCACCCACCACACCACAGTGCTGCACCCCTTTTCACCAGTTGACGTGCATGTTTATGCTGCTACCCTCGGTATAACAGTTACTATAATCATCACAACTATCATCATCATTGTCATCATCATCATCGTCCACGCGGACAAATAAAAAACAAACCGAGAGGGTTTCCCTCAAACGCGGGCGCACGCGAACGAGTGAGTAATCTTCGTCTAATGTTTCAAATGAAGGGGGTGTTCAGAGCATGATTTTTTTCTTCGCTCTGTTATGCTCGGTCCGTTGTCTGTTGGTTGAGTGGCGTGTCGCTCTCTCTCTCGCTTTTGCTTTTTTATGATTATGGTTTTCCGTTTCACTTTACCACCCGCCACGGCGTGATGTCTCTCGAATAACCCACCAATGCCCACTTATGCTGCACATTACACAAAAGACTTGCGTGCTACGAAGCTGCTTACTGTGGACAGTTATGCGGGACAGAAGCGAGATTCGGGGGCGCGTGTTTTTTTGTTTTATTCGTAAATGTTTATGTGGGGAATTTTTGCAGAGCTGTTTCCTTTCCAGATCAAGGGCACTCCAGTGTGCTTTAACTAACAAATTGAAAGCAATAATTTCAATTGAGACGTCTTGCCAAACTAGTTGAATTGTGAGTGATACGAGTTTATCTTGGCATGATTATCCTATTGTATTGAAATTTTCGTATTTAGTTAGCTTTTTCTATACTTTTTTTAGAATATTGTTTATTTATCCTACAATCTCTTTGGTGTCTGGTGTCTTAAATAGTTCCTAATAACATGAAAAGAGAGCATAGAGCGTTAGGATACGTTGATGCTGTTTTTTTTTTTGATCTGAAACGCGTTTATGAAACCATTTTTAGGTCCTTATTATTACGATAGTTTCAGAGGATTCAAATCTTTTTATTTAACGCTTTATTTGTTCCAAATTCAAAATAAATTACATATAATTTTAACCTAGGTGCTCCAGCTACTACAGTAACTTACCAGCCTTAATTGTTATGATATCTAAGTGTTTTTACAATATTCCTGCCTTGGCAATTCAGTATTTAAAACATATTTTCTATACATGCATGTCAGTAAAGGATGTCCACGATGAAATTGCCACACTATGAAATTGCTCTAACTTTTTAACCGTTGGGTATAATTTAATGAAAATTTGGGTGGATTTAGTTCATAGTGCATTATTTACATCCTGCAAGTTTTAAAGTCCTGTGATCAAAACTCGCGGAAATGGAGTCGAAAGAACAGCTCGTGCGTGATAAAATCTTGCGCATTCATCACGAGAACAAGGATCTCTCGCATCGTTCCATCGCTAAAACGTTGGGAATCGCGAATTCCACGGTGTCGCGAGTGATTAAGCGGTTCGAGGAACGGTTGACCACCGATCGGAAGCCCAGAAGTGAAGGAAAAAGTATTCCGTACAACACCAAAAATCACAACCGCGTAGTTGGGGCCTTCAACCGAAATCCGAACGCCTCCGTTAGGGATGTGGCTAAGAAGCTGCACCTAAGCCGAAGTTTTGTCCAGAAGGCCAAAACTAAGGCTGGGCTTCGAACGTTCAAGGTACAAAAGGCCCCTAATCGCGACGAGAAGCAGAACAAGTCCGCCAAAACCCGTGCCAGGAAGTTGTACCTCAACATGCTGACGAAAGTTGAATGCTGCATCATGGACGACGAAACATATGTGAAGGCCGACTTCAAACAGATCCCCGGCAACTTGTTTTTCACGGCCAAGGATAAGTTCAGCGTTCCGGAGCATGTCCGCACTCAGAAGATGTCCAAATTTGCGAAGAAATTCCTGGTTTGGCAAGCCATCTGCACGTGCGGGAAGCGGAGTGCACGTTTCGTGACCCAGGACACGATGAACGGACAGGTGTACATAAAAGAGTGCTTCCAGAAGCGGCTGCTTCCTTTCCTGAAGGCCCACAACGTCCCAACAATCTTCTGGCCGGATTTGGCCTCATGCCACTACTCCAAGGACGTGCTGAAGTGGTATGCGGACAATAAGGTCAATTTCGTGCCGAAAATGTTCAACCCTCCCAACACTCCGGAGCTCCGCCCCATCGAGAAGTACTGGGCGATTATGAAGCAGCACCTTCTTAAACGACCTAAGGTAGTGAAGACAGTCGGGTAACTGAAGAAAGTATGGGTTTACATGCAAAAAACGGTTGATTCACAGGTTGTGCAGAATCTTATGGCCGGGGTTAAGGCCAAGGTGCGGGCATTTGCGTATGGACTGTAAATAAAATACGAGTAAAATGGTAAAATGAAGTTTAATAGTTATTTCTCAATCCCTGAAAATTTGATGGCAATCGGATGAAAACTCGAATTTTGCGAATCAATTTTGTGTGTGGCAATTTCATCGTGGACACCCTTTATAACAATTGACATCTTAAAACTAAAAACTAAAATTAAATCTTAGCATAAAGGGAGTTAATCGTTTCAATGGAGGATTGCAACGATTTTTGCCTGAAATTATCAATTATTTTGTTGGACATTTGTACTAAAGTCTCAACATTAGAAATTCTATGTACGTCGCCAACTCCAAAATCATCTTCAGAACTTTGTTCTGAATCCTTGAAGTGCTTTTTTCCTAGTAGTGCAACAACTAGACCATATTGGCACAGCATAAAGCATGGCCGGTCAAAAAACTTGTTTAAATATTAGAAGTTAATCTTTCAGGCAAAGTTTGGATTTCCTGTTTATAAGAGGATACACACATTTTATATATTTGTTACATTTGGCTTGAATGCACTGTGATCTTTAAAAGTTAATTTTTGGTCAAGTACTAATCCAGGATTTTTCACTTCACAGCAAAAAAATAATTTTGATATCACATCAAAGTGGATGCACTACAATCATGTCGAAAATTTCATGTAATTTTTATGACCACATAAATAAACAAATGCAGTAAAAGCAGCGTAATGTCAGTTCATGCATTGTATTAATGATAATTTTGTCCTTTTTAGCAAGTAATATTACACCATATTTTCGACATGATTGTAGTGCATCCACTTTGACGTGATATCAAAATTATTTTTTTGCTGTGTTGACTTCACCAAGCAATTGGAACTCCGTTCATAGTGATTATGTTTTTTTTTTTCTTTTTTTTCTTTATTATAGAGATTTTTAGCCATAGGCTAGTTCATCTCTTAAATAGTGATTATGTGACTACTACTAGGTTTCAAAAAGGAAGCTCTAGGCTTATGTGGTATTATTAATGTTGGGTTTTTGAAGCGTTGGGAGAAATCTTCCATTTTTGTAAATAAGAAGAGAAAATATCTAAACTTTTCTGCAGTCTGCTGCAAATAACACGAAGACTTCTTCCTTTAGCGGAAGCCCGTGTTAGCCCGTGTCATCAGCGAACAAAGATTTGTTGAAACCCTGAGGCAAATAAGGGAGGTCCGATGTGAAAATGTTATGCAATATAGGCCCCAAAAATGCTACCGTGAGGAACTTCAGCTCTAACAGGTAGTTGATCAAATTTGGCAGATAATTTACCTGCAGAGTTCTGTAAGTTACATAATTTTGAACTAATTTCATAATATAGAGTGGAAATTAAACTTTTTCCATTTGGCAATCAGACTTTCATGCCAAACACTGTCGAATGCTTTTCCCATATGCATGGTTCAGGTAATCATAACAAGCTATGACCGACGTGACGATTGTTTAAGACCTGGTTGAACAAGCTATTCAAATGAAATTACGTTCTCGAATTTTACTTGGTATGTAATGAACAACAGAAATACGCGATAATTCAGCGGTTGATGTTTAATTTTAAATATACTAACGATACTGCCTACGACTAGGACGGCGATTACGACAGCGACTACGACAGCGACTACGACGGCGCCTACGACAACGACAACAGCGAATTTGTAACTTACCATTTGTCTAGGATAAACACCTTTGCCCGGCAACTCCACTGGTTCTTCATGTCCGCTATCTGTCACTGTTTGCAAAATATCTAATAGCAATTACCTTCCAATACCAATACTTCTTGTATTGCCATGGTCATCTGCAGGGCTGTTACAACAGGCGCGGATTTCGCGAATTTCGCGGATTTCGCGAATTTCGCGGATTTCGCGATTTTCGCGGATTTGTCGCGGATTTGAACTTTCAGTCGCGAAAATCGCGGAAACATTAAATGATGTCGCGAAAATCGCGAAGGGACTGATGTGCTGTCACAAAAATTGTAGAATACATTGTAACCTTTCTGTCCCGGATGTCATCAATTTTGTTGTTCATTTGGCTCTCAATTTTTTACCGGTTCAATGAAATAATCTCAATTCCATTAGTCACACCCGATTTACAAGGATATTCCCTGAGGTCTGTCCAATGTGAGACAATTTCATATAATTTTTTTATTTCCAATATGAACGTAGCATTTTTCGTTGTGAAATCATAAACGAATCGTATAGATGCGAGTAATTGCCATGTGCACCGGATATTCTAGGTTCTTCAAATCGTCCTGGAGTTTAGTTGATTTGTTCTACTATATCAACCAAGACTGCAATAATGTCTGTAGTATCGAAATATGTCCAAACAGATTCAAAGTGTCTATGTAGATCGTGCCCGACCTATTGCTATTATTTTTTTCTACTAGATCACCCAAGACTAATTCAATATCTTTAGTATCGAAATATGTCCAAACAAATTTGCAATGTCTATGTGGATCATGTGGACCAACCTATTTCCGTGTATGCCAAATGCTCTAAGATTTCCAAATCGATATTTCGATACTATTTTTGTTGATTTAGTAAAACAAATCATCTGAACTACAGGACGATTTGGAGAACCTAGATCGTCTGGTATACGTGGAAATAATTAAACAGTATCCATATAGACACCATGAATCTGTTTGGACATATTTCAATACTACAGACTTTATCCCAGTCATGGTTGATTTAGTAGAATAAATCATCTGAACTCCAGAACGATTTGGAGGACTTAATATACATGGAAATAGTTCATACATGATCCACATAGACACTGTAGTGTACATCTGTCTGGAAATATTTCGATACTAAAGACATTGTCCCAATTTCGGTTGATCTAGTAGATCAAATTATCTGAACTCCAGGACGATTTGAAGAACCTTGAACATCTGGATTACTTGGAAATAGATCCACATAGACACTTTGAATCTTGTTGGAAATTTTTCGATACTACAGACATTATTGCAGTCTTGTTAGATCTAGTAGAACAAATCAACTGATGTCCTGGACGTTTTAGAAAACCTATAGTTTCCGATATACATAGTAATAAGTCGTGCATGATCTACAAAGTCACATATATACTTATACACATATTGGACAGACCCCAAGGAATATCCGTGTAAATACAGAACCGCGACGTGACCAACAAGTGTGACTTATGAAACTCTGGTAATTTCTCGAATATGTGCAGGGTGTTTGGTTTGAATTGGTAAAAAATTGAGAAAACTAGAGCCAAATTAACATTTAGGACAGCAAAATACGTCAGAGACGCAAAGGTTAGTTTTCAAGAAAATTTGTATTTCAATTGAAAATGCATTATTATTTTTTAAAATAATGTTTCATCAAATCTAGGGCGCTATTATTTAATAGAATCTCAAAATGTAAGGGTGTTTTATTATGTTCACTAATTACACAGAATTTATACTATACATAAATAACTGAAGATGATACATTGATATTTTTATTTATTTTTTCAAAGGTTACAAACGATACTTCTTTAGCTCAGTCGGTGAAGGCGCAGCTACAAAGCAAGTCCATGTTGGAGACGACTGAGTTCGTTTCCCGTCCGGACTATTAATTTTTCGGGTTGGAAAATTTATCTACTTCCTTGAGCATAGGATGGTACAGGCATAGAAAGCTCTCAATTGTGAAAGTACTTCAAAGAACACTAAGTTGAGAGCAGGCAAAAATCTAATATGTTATAAGCAATAAGCTTGAAATTCCATGTAGTAGTATACAAATGGTATTTCTAGGTAATGAAAACAGTTGTTTTTTTTTGTCGCGGATTAGTATTTGAAGTCGCGGATTTCTTTTGAGAAATCGCGGATTTCACGGATCAAATTTAGAAAATCTTGTAACAGCCCTGCATCTGGGAGGAGGGTCGCATCTAGTGCTGTCCCCAGGAACCGTTCACGGCCACCAGCTACTGCCCGTCCAGTCTTGGGCGTATCCAGCGAGGCATCCTTCAGATTACTTACAATCTCCGACACTCAATGCAAATCGCAGGCACACTTACGCTAGTTACAAAAAAACACATCTATGCAAAGAAACGGATCAAATAAATGTCACTCTCGCGAAAGCACACCCGTCGTCGTCGAACGGCAAAAAAAAGGAATCGGTGGGCAATTTTGTGATACGGATTTCCAAAATCAACCGGGAATACACGAATTTCACCACACCCAACTACGAAACACGTTCAGAAGCACTTTTGGTACACTTTCGTTCGAAAACACTTAATTTTTTTTCAAAAATAGTCGCGAGTGAACCAACATCGTAAGTGAAGCAACAAACTCGTAATCATGTCAACTAATGATTACACACATCTGTAAAAATTCAATTTTATGAGCAGTAATGCGAAGAGCATGGAAATCGGTAGTGGTTATCACAATAGGAGGAATCTTCTCCATTCTTGGCTTTAAGACGGGAAAGTTTATTCTCATCATCCGTGGACGTATCAAATTGATTGCACAAATTAATTTCATCAGAAGGGGATCAAGAGATTGCCCTTTTCTTTTGCGTTTAGTTTACCGTTTTTCCAAATCGACTTCCAAGCAGATTACTGTAAGAATTCGAAGGATCGAAGAGGAACTTTCCAAGTAGATGGCCAAGCAGGATTATCTCGGGTAGGGTCCAAACAAGGATCGAAGAGGAATAAGAGTCGAACAAGGTAGAAATTTTTCAGGTTGAGCACTGAAAAGTGCTGTTTAAATTTGTTGTAGTTTTAGGTAGCAGTAACACTTCCTTCAGCCAAAAGCAAATACATCGGCATGGCAAGAGAGCACAATGTGGACTGTGCTCCACTGTAGGTAATTCCAGCTTCTTGATGACATATCGAAATTCTGATACTCCTAAAATTATCTTCAATAAAAACGTAATCATGCCCTGACATAAAATTACACCTTCACTGTTGAATTTTCTTCGTTGTAGGCCCCGTTTATCATACCGAAACACACTTTTGTCCATAATTCTTGGAAAACACCACCAATTTTTGGTTTTTTTTTTAAGTCTGGCTCTAAAAGACACTTAAAACAAGTGCTAAAACAATTAGTTTAATTTTGCACAGGTGAAAATGAACTTTGCCCCACCTTACTGTATTTTAAAAATAGAAGCATTTTAAATCCATACGCATACCGCACCGTGAAATCTTCATCATCAAACCTTTTTTTTTAAGATGGCCACCAAAGGCTCAGTTTTGATGACCTTTGACCCAATGGTCAGTTAAGGAGCAAGTGGCCGCTGATCATTTTTTAGAAAATTCAACAGCAGTTTTTTCGTTCAAAACTAAAAATATGTTTATGGAAATGTGTACACTGTATAGCGGTTTTGATCTAATTTCCGTCCTACTAAGCACAACCTGCGCTTTACCTCTCTTTTTTGAACGGGTTTGAACAAAAAAATGAATATTTCTGTTAAAGGAATTGAACCGAGTACTCGCGGTCATCTCGAGGTTAGTGGAGATTTAAAGTTTCATTGATGGGGAAAGGGACAAGGAAGTTTGAAATATGATTTACGATACAAATATTTAATTATTCCTAAAACATGAACTTATTTCTATTCAACTTGATATCAGCAGTGTAATTATACTATTATAACAAAACAAACATTAAAAAAAAAACACACACACACAAAATACAAACTAAACACAAGGTTAATCAAACTTACCATCTAAGGTTAATATTATTCAAGAAAACATATGAGTCATTCCAGCTCAAGTGGGTACACCATCTGTGGTCGATGTCACCGATTTGAACCACTTGGCCAAAATGCTTATTTTGGCATTCTGAACAAACGCCTTTTTTGATTTTGCCCTGAAGTGCCTAGATCCCTCTCGGCTACGGCTCTGGATTGTTGAGATTTAAAAAATATCTTTCAGAAGAGATTACTCCATAACCAAATAAGCTATTCGTGATCTTATCGTCAATTTGAAGGTTTTTAATGAAAATACTTATAGGTGTACCCAAATTTTGTTTTTGTTATAGTAACTACAGTAAACAGGCTTATTACCAGCAGGCATAAAAATGGTCAAAAATAGCCTATTTTCACCATGGGCGGGATTTTTTATTCCTTCATATTTTGGGCTCAAATTTTCACCACACTTTGGAAAACTCTTCTACTTGATGTGTTTTCAAGGGCGAATGATTTGGACAAATGGTGTTTGAGATATGACCAAATGAATGAGTGGTAGTTTTGAGCTTTTCTGGTGGAAAATCAATACTATTTAATATTTTATTTTTTCTTGAATTCCTTCATGCTGATGGCACAATATTATTTTTATGTTATTTTCACATGTTCTGGGCAGGATTCTCGTTATATGAAATCATAACTAGCTCATTTATTTACTTCTGCCCATAATTTAATTGTCATTTTTTGACAATTTTGATTACTGTAGCTACTATAACAAAAACAAAATGTGGGTACGTCTATAATGATCTACCTTAAAAAAACCTTATTGACGTTCTAAGATCACAAATAGCTTATTTGTTTGTGGAGTAATCTCTTCTGAAAGTTGAATTTTTTAAATATCCCGGAAATCCAGGGTTGTCTCCCAGAAGGAGGCTCTTCAGACCAAAATCAAAAAAGGCGTTTGTTAAGAATGCCAAAACAAGTGTTTTGGACAAGTTTGGTTTTAAATTCTGTACCCACTTGAGCTGGAATGACCCATATACGAGTTTAATAAACTCCAGATCGCGTCCAGCCAAAACATCCTCCTGAACTGGAACATCAGATCTGCCTCCAATATGCTCAGCACGAGACCAAATAATGTGATCCCTCCTGATGTGTGTTGTCCCTTTTCTATTTTAAACTTTGGGATATTTCTGTATTTGAATTTGGAAAACATGTTTGCACCGGTTTGCACTTTTTAGCACATTCAATTTTATTCAATAAATTCTGTATATTACGATAAACATTAAGTATTTCCATCGACAAAGTATTTAACAGTCCGCTAATAAACGTACACTGATAAATCTGATGGTTTCGGGTGAAAGAACATCGACGAATCATTTCCACCCTCAGACCGCCAACCAAAACGGTCGCACTTAGGTTCTCCGGCACCGCAAAGCAACGCCGCGTAGGATGAAATCTCTGCAAACGAATCATCATCATCATCATCAACCGAACCGAAGTGGATGGAATTCCCTCGCTTAGTAGGTCTGCGCGTACGCACTTTGAACTCGACGTCACTCGACGCGCGGTGAGGCGGTTTGGGAAGTCTGTTCTCTGGTGCTGCCCGCATAATCAAATCCCAGCAAGAGCGAATTAAAAATCCGACAGTATTTACGCTGTGACTGATACCGCTTTCACATACACGTAAATATAATAATGTTTGAGGCAGAGATTGATGAAAATTGATTATTTTTTATTTTATTGAGACTTAATTGATGGAAATTCAAACACCTCCCGAGTGTGCTGGGTATCGGACACACAAACTGCCAGAACCAGAAAACACGTGAGTATCAATGTATTCCATTGCATAAATTTTCTTACGTCCACCCGGTTTCAGAAAATTGAGCCGGTCGTGGCCTTCTAGGAGGGTGTGTCAATTAGTTTAAGGGTGAAACCGCCCTCATAATTTCGTTCGGCCTAGGATCCTTGTGAAACCAAAATTTAGAAAGAAGCGAAACGTTTTCCCACGTTCAAGTGCTAATAAAACCATCATCTTCGATGCACTTAACGCGGTACATACAAATACCAGAAAACCGCACCATTTCTGCTGGTCCCGTCGTCGTAGTCCTGTTGCACACTTGCACCACGACCCGAACCCAATGTTTGTGGGCTTAAGTTGGGAAGAAAGGAAATATTGCTTCCCTCGTGTGCGGAACTTGCGTGATTAGAAGTCGTTGATGATGGAGGGGAGATAAGCGGTTTAAAGTGAAGTCATTTTGTTTCCTTTTTCGAAAATAAAAACTATAACCGGCAAGTCAAACCATCGCTAATCAACGGTGAAACATTTATCTTTTTTTTTATCGGAAACAATAACCGATAATCCTGAATGGGTGAGAACTAATGAGTCGAGGGATGAGCGTGAGGTCGATTACCTATTTTACACTTTTTCACGTGAGAATTTTTTGGATCATCTTGACGTGGAAAATTGAGGGTTATTTTGGTGCTAATTTGTTAAACAATATATTGCCTGCTGCTGGAAGTGGAACCCACACTTCTTAGTGTGAATCATTTGAAGAAAAGTGACTGAAAGTTAGCTTCATGAAATAGTATTAAAAATTGACTATTATTGGTATTAAAATGTTCTTGTGCTGATAAATACCAATAGATTTTGGATGGTCTGTAATTCCTACGATTAGGCGTACAATGTATAAGCTTGTAGGCAGAGTTGGTAAATATCACGGCCGTCATAAAATAGGTCCTCTCACTAAAGGGTGTCCACGATGAAATTGCCACACTATGAAATTGCTCTAACTTTTTAACCGTTGGGTAGAATTTAATGAAAACTTGGGTGGATTTAGTTCATAGTGCATTATTTACATCCTGCAAGTTTTAAAGTCCTGTGATCAAAGCTCGCGGAAATGGAGTCGAAAGAACAGCTCGTGCGTGATAAAATCTTGCGCATTCATCACGAGAACAAGGATCTCTCGCATCGTTCCATCGCTAAAACGTTGGGAACCGCGAATTCCACGGTGTCGCGAGTGATTAAGCGGTTCGAGGAACGGTTGACCACCGATCGGAAGCCCAGAAGTGAAGGAAAAAGTATTCCGTACTACACCAAAAATCACAACCGCGTAGTTGGGGCCTTCAACCGAAATCCGAACGCCTCCGTTAGGGATGTGGCTAAGAAGCTGCACCTAAGCCGAAGTTTTGTCCAGAAGGCCAAAACTAAGGCTGGGCTTCGAACGTTCAAGGTACAAAAGGCCCCTAATCGCGACGAGAAGCAGAACAAGTCCGCCAAAACCCGTGCCAGGAAGTTGTACCTCAACATGCACGAAAGTTGAATGCTGCATCATGGACGACGAAACATATGTGAAGGCCGACTTCAAACAGATCCCCGGCAACCTGTTTTTCACGGCCAAGGATAAGTTCAGCGTTCCGGAGCATGTCCGCACTCAGAAGATGTCCAAATTTGCGAAGAAATTCCTGGTTTGGCAAGCCATCTGCACGTGCGGGAAGCGGAGTGCACCTTTCGTGACCCAGGACACGATGAACGGACAGGTGTACATAAAAGAGTGCCTCCAGAAGCGGCTGCTTCCTCTCCTGAAGGCCCACAACGTCCCAACAATCTTCTGACCGGATTTGGCCTCATGCCACTACTCCAAGGACGTGCTGAAGTGGTATGCGGACAATAAGGTCAATTTCGTGCCGAAAATGTACAACCCTCCCAACACTCCGGAGCTCCGCCCCATCGAGAAGTACTGGGCGATTATGAAGTAGCACCTTCTTAAACGACCTAAGGTAGTGAAGACAGTCGAGTAACTGAAGAAAGTATGGGTTTACATGCAAAAAACGGTTGATTCACAGGTTGTGCAGAATCTTATGGCCGGGGTTAAGGCCAAGGTGCGGGCATTTGCGAATGGACTGTAAATAAAATACGAGTAAAATGGTAAAATGAAGTTTAATAGTTATTTCTCAATCCCTGAAAATTTGATGGCAATCGGATCAAAACTCGAATTTTGCGAATCAATTTTGTGTGTGGCAATTTCATCGTGGACACCCTTTATCACGAGACGAAACTACCTATCAATGTATCAATGATAAAGCACTCATGAGAATATTTCTTATGCGGTTTTGACATCAATATTTCTAACTGTTTTAGAAGAATTTAAGCAAGCAACCGTATGTAATCGGTAGAGTGAATATATGTTTAATATTTCCTCGGTACAAGTAATTTTAATAGCAATAAATGAGCTAGTAATCACGATGATCACAACACTGTCATGTTCTGTCATGACAAAAAAATCGATGAGATTTTGAAGAAAATCTCTCTCATCTTTTTCTCATTCTATGATAGTGACAGAAGTATCTCTGTAAATATCGCGTGAGATCTTTCATTGAAAATGACATTTTCCAGCCGTGTTTGTAGGTATGTGCGTAGCACTTCACGCTTACTAGAAAGTATCCATTTAATGAGAAGCTGGTATTCATTTAGTTTATTGTTCTGAACTGTAAAAAATGATAGCCATTACATAGTGATAAAAAGGGTATTATTTCTTCTTTTTTGCAAGTTTATTCAGAAAAAAATAGTAAAAATAATAATAATTGTAACCTGTCATCTAATGTAGTAAAAACGTGAAAGCACAGAATGTTCAGATTGTAAAATTTCTTTCCATTCGGTCGAAATTTTGGATGAGATGAGTGCTGCGACTAGTGCTGCAGTTATATGATCACACGGCCTAGATGTGATTGAGCCAGTGGATTCCTTTTGGCCGGTGTTCATTAAGGCTATAAACGGGCAGTGGCAAATAGCGCTTTCGACGGCAGTTCCGACTGTTACGAGGTAAGGAAAAGAAGTGAAAGCAAGGTGAAAATTAACACTAGGTATTCTAAAAAGTGTTTCCGTTCCAGATAAGCGGAGATCTTCGAGAAGGAAGTTTACATCCTGATGAATGTGGGTGGCTTAGTGGAATACCTGGAGAAGGAAAGAGAAAAGGATTTGTGATTTCCATTTAATTCCACTACCTTATTATTCTTTACATATACGAGTGCTGGTCAATCTCACCGGCTGCTTTTTTCCAGTATCTGGCCAATTGCTACCGTTTGGGTAGTTTACCCTAGCAGCACTGAGCGATGAGAGTGAGTGTAGGTATTGGCAATCCATACTGCTATAAAGTATGAACGAGCAAGGCGGACTGTTTTTTTTTTTCCTTTTTTTTTCGTGTTGGGTATTTTGATCACTGCGACCAGTACTTAGATCTATTGTGATATATTCCCCGTTTTAATATTGCTTTATCAGCATGTCGTATCACCATTTTATGACTGACCGAAAGCATTTTCCCAGCCAGGTATTACATTTCGAATGAAATTTACTACTTGGCTGGGAATAAAAATATCAAAGGCTTCTGTCAGCCTTTTATCCAGAAAAATACGCCTCTTATTGAAGATTGCTGTACAAGAGCATAGCAGGTGTTCAGAGTCTTATTTTTCTATGCCACATAATCGACACATGTCATCTTGAAGTTTTCCTATTAGCTTCAAGTGATATTTTTATATTTATTTATTGTGTTACAAAATGAAGATTGGACGAAGAAAAAATATCACTTCGATCGTCTTTACAATGTAGCAGATGCGGATCGCGATTTGTGGGACAATGGGGGACCAAACGTTCGTCCAGGTTCAATTGTCTTTTATACAGACGGCTCAAGATTGGATAATCGTGTAGGAGCAGGGGTAGCAGGTCCAGGTATAAATATCTCAATATCTATGGGCTACTGGCCTACCGTGTTCCAAGCAGAAGTCCAAGCAATCCTTGAATGTTCTAAAATTGTTCTAGACATTCGAATATCTGCATTATGTGTGATGTTAGCCCAGCAGCACTAAATGTTTTGAAATCAGCAACATGTAATTCTAAACTTGTATGGGAATGATCAATGTCACTCCAAAAATTGGCCTTCCAAAACCAAGTGAACCTTTTTAGGTTTCTGGTCACTGTGGAATTCAAGGGAATGAGAAAGCCGACACACTAGCTAGGCTTGGATCGTCTTAACAATTTATAGGACCAGAACCATTCTGTGGAGTTTCTGCTTGCTCTCTTAGAATGGAGTTCAAGAAATGGGTCCAAAGAAACGGTCAAATTAAAATTATCAGAACACAATTTGTTAAACATAAGGTACACTTCCCATACAGATACCACAAACAAGTTCGGATCATAGAAGAGGGAAATAAATGGAAATTGAGGTTACTACTGGGACAGATCGAATGGGCAAGTTCTCATCCACTTCAGCTCTTCTCCAAGGAGGTTTGGAGCATAGTTCACAGATAAAAGTCAAAGTGTTTAAACAAGTGATAATTCAAGTCGAAGTGACTTTCCAGTTAAATTAAGTGAAAAAAAAAACTCTGGAACGCGTTAATCAAAAGAATCAGGTAACATACCTAACCCAACTGTCCAGTCGTTTCCCTATAATAAGACCTCCCATTGTTTTACACCCAAGGACCCACTGTCCTTAGGTTAAGTCTCCGCTGTTCAGCGTCAAGCCACCAAACGCTTTCTAGACCGTCGGAGCGGTCAACCCCCCAGCGAGCGTAAAGTTCCTCGCGATCACTGGCGATCATCCGAACGCTATCTAGACTGTCGGAGCGATCAACCAAGCGAGCGTCGGAAGACACGAAATAGTGATTTTGATAGTTGGAAAACGGCAGCTGGTGATACCCAGTGAACAGTACGAGCTTCAGTGAGGTCATACCATACCATTAGTATCCTGAGCGACGAAGCCAATAGCAGATTATCCGCCGGGTCATCCGCCTAGCGATCACGATCCAGCTCCAGCCGGCCATTCACACACCCACACAAGCACACACCCTATTATTCGTAAGTAACATAAAAACCAAAATAAAAAGTGCCTAAAAGAAGTCCGAGTAGAGTGTTATTTGCGCCTCACTTGTGTTATATCAGCCTCACCATCCCACCTTTGTCGAGAGTCGACCTGGGGAAGAGTCGGGCTTAGATAATAAATGTCGCGATCGAACATGCAAGCTTGACACTTGAACGATTAGTTTTTGTTGTGTTGTTAGGTGTGTCCTTAACATGATCCTCAACAAAGCCGTGGTTGAAGGCTGACGGTAATCAAGGCGGGTCGTGTTTGATTGTGGGGTTTGGTGGTTTTGACAACGAAATATAAAAGATAAAACAGTTGTTTTAAAACGAAATAGAGTTCGGTCGAGATAGCTTAAAAGATGTGCAATATGTGTACGCTGGTAAAATCGGCAAGCGTGAAAAAAGGGGCTCAAAAATGTAAAAGTTTTATGGATTCTGTTCCCGTCTTACGTAAGGACCAAATCGAAACAACGAACGCCGCGTAAAAGTAGAATTTGATGAAGTCATAAGCGCTTTTTCATAGCTTTTTTTGCCTCTAGGTTTAAAAGATCATCGGATTTGCTGTTGTCGTCGTCGTAGGGGCCGTCGTATTCACCGTCGTAGTCGCCGTAGGCAGTACCGTTAGTATATTTAAAATTAACCATAAGCAGCTGAAACTATATGAATTATCGCGTATCTCTGTTGTTCATTACATACCAAGTGAAAAATTAATCATATTTTGTAGTGGAGTGTTGTGGTTGTGAGATGCTCGATAAACCTGGAGGGATCGGTTTTGCTTAGTGAGCAGAATATCATGGGTTCATTCCCAAGCTCTCCCACAACAGAATAAACCACCATCGTTGGGTTCCGAGAGCATAAAGCGTAGTTAATATTGTTGAAGATGCAAATTTCAAATAACAGACTACACAGCTAAAAAAATGTAGTGTAAATTTCCGTTACTATGATGCACATAAATGGAGCGTCATATATCATTCAAGTTTAGATTAAAGAACGTGTAAATTTATGAGACATGTCATGCTATATTTCATATATTGTATGCAACTGTCCACTTTTGTTTGCAACATTTCTTGCAAGCTGCTAGTTTACGTGAAAAGGAAGTTTATTAAATTCAGAATTTTTTGGTGTGTAAAGTGGTAATTTGTATACGATAGATGGAGGAGATGAAAGTATAGAGTTGATAGTTCCGTTAGAGTACGGCAGTGTGAAAATTGCATATAGATAGTAGATAGCGAGCTAGGACAACTTTTAAGGAAGGTACAAATCGGTTTTTTCATCTCTCTTTACCAAACTCCCCCTTTGGAGAGGGATGGTGAGGGATGTCCCCCCGCCACCACTGGCTGGCAGTTAATAACCAAAAGTTGAATAGTTTAAACCATGAATTTCGGAAAGGGTGTATGCGTGATCCAGTTTGGAAGACATTGTTGGCTGCTTTCACAGACGTCGCTTCACTTGAATAACTATTTGTTGAGTCGGTCGTATATTGTGGAAATGTAAGGGGCACGGTGGTTTTTTTTTTTTTTAACTAGTTCGTTTATTTGGGAGGCTCAATCGCGTTAGCTTTACGGAGCCGATAGTTCATTGTTCTTTGTTTGTAACAAAATTCACTTAATTCTATGTCTAGTAGGAGTTGGGCCGAATACTCGCGGCTTACTCGAGGTTAGAGAGGTACATTGTCGAAGGATAGGATCAGGGGAGGAGTTTGGGGGTAAGGTTTCGTTGTCTCATCAGAGCGTTGTCGCCAGTATGAATGGTAGTGCGGTTCTAGTTTCGTCTGGAGTTCGACCGGCTATGGTGACCAGTGGGCGACGATGAGACTCATCGAGACGGGGGGACAAGACAAACAAAAACTATTAAAGAGAGACAAAAGACAAGGAATTAAATTCTTATACTAGACATTTGAAGAAACACATAAACCGACTGCATATAGCAGATATCGCGAGTTCCCAACACGTCTCTGATAGGAACATAGGGTTGTCTTCCTTGGGCCTCAAGGGTATTCAAAAGTCGCTCTCTGGCGGCGTAATTATCCGTACATTGCCAAACTGCATGATCGATGTCATCGTAACCGTTTCCACACCGACAGATGTTGCTGTCTACGAGGTTTATTCTATTGAGATGAGCATCTAGCGAGTAGTGGTTGGACATAAGTCTACTCATCACGCGAATGAAGTCACGACTTAAGTCCAAGCCTTTAAACCACGCTCTCGAAGAAACATTAGGAATAATTGAATGTAACCACCGTCCAAGATTTCCATTGTCCCAATCGGTTTGCCAACTCGAAAGGGTACTCTGACGCACTAAATGGTAAAATTCATCGTGTGAAATTTGCCTGTCATAAAATTCGCCTTCCTGCGCGCCCACCTTTGCGAGAGAGTCCGCCTTCTCATTGCCTGGGATTGAGCAATGTGATGGGACCCATACAAAGGTAATCATATATGATCTTTCGACCAGTACACTCATCTGCTCCCTTACCTTTGAAAGGAAATAAGATGAGTGCCTACTTGGTTTCATCGACCGAATAGCCTCAATCGAACTGAGACTATCCGAGAAGATGAAGTAATGGTCTGCGGGCATGTTGGAAATCATCCCCAATGCGAAGTTGATTGCTGCCAGCTCAGCAACAAAAACGGAACAAGGTTCCTGGAGTTTGCGGAAGGCGCTAGAGTTTTCATTGAAGACACCGAAGCCAGTGGATCCACTGAGACGAGACCCGTCTGTAAAATATCTGTTTACGCAATTGACGTGTTGGTACTTTTCAGTAAAAATACGCGGGATAATAATAGTTCGAAGTTGATCTGGAATCCCGTTAATCACTTGTTTCATGGACAGATCATATTCAATTGAGGAACTGCGATTGGTGAAGTGAGCACGGTCTGGAGTATAACAAGGAAGACACATATCCGACGATATGTAGTGGTGGTAGATTCTCATAAATCGAGATTGTGAATTCAGCCCAAGAATTTCTTCAAAATTTGCAATTATAAGTGTGTTCGTCACTCCGCATTTGATTAGTATTCTGAGAGAGAGCTCCCAGAAACGGTTCTGGAGGGGTGTTACTCCTGCCAGAACTTCGAGACTCATGTTATGCGTTGAGTGCATACAGCCAAGAGCAATACGCAGACAACGATATTGAATTCGTTCCAATTTTATTAGGTGACATTTTCTTGCCGAGAGAAAGCAGAAAGAGCCGTACTCTAGAACAGAGAGAATAGTTGTTTTATAAAGCGTTATGAGGTCTCCCGGATGAGAACCCCACCATGTGCCGCAAATTGAACGGAGAAAGTTGATCCTCTGCTGACATTTTTGCTTCAAATACGTAATATGGGTATTCCAAGTGCACTTTGAATCAAACCAGACCCCAAGGTACTTGAAAAACAATGATTGAGTAATGTTTCTGCCCAAAAGATTAAGATGCATTTGGGCTGGGTACCGCTTTCGAGTAAACACTACCAGTTCAGTTTTCTGCGGCGAGAATTCGATCCCTAGATTCCTAGCCCAAGAAGACAAGTTATCTAAGGAACTTTGCAATGGTCCTTGCAAGTCCACGGCATGTGGACCTCTTACGGAAACCACACCGTCATCTGCAAGTTGTCTTAGCGTGCATTGTTCTGCCAAACAGTTGTCGATATCTTTGACATAAAAGTTATAAAGAAGAGGGCTGAGACATGAGCCTTGGGGCAGGCCCATGTAGCTAATTCTGGAAGTTGTCAGTTGTCCAAGGGAAAAGTTCATTTGCTTTTCTGACAACAAATTGTACAAGAAATTATTTAAAATTCCGGAAAGTCCACATCTGTGCAGATTGTCTGACAGAATTTCAATGGAAACTGAATCAAAAGCCCCCTTAATGTCCAAGAATACTGAAGCCAATTGCTCCTTGTGCGCAAAGGCCAGTTGAATATCTGTGGAAAGCAGCGCTAGACAATCGTTTGTTCCTTTGCTCTTGCGGAACCCAAACTGTGTATTTGATAGCAAGTTATTTGTTTCGACCCACTGATCGAGTCTCCGAAGGATCATTTTCTCCAACAATTTCCTAATGCACGAAAGCATCGCAATCGGGCGGTATGAGTTATGGTCAGACGCTGGTTTGCCAGGTTTTCGAATGGCTATTACTTTGACCTGTCTCCATTCAGGCGGTATAATGTTGTTTTCTAGTAAGGAATTGAATAAGTCTAGCAAGCGTCTTTTAGCGATATCTGGGAGATTTTTCAGAAGATTGAATTTAATCATATCGCTTCCCGGTGAGGAGTTGTTCGATGAAAGAAGAGCCATAGAGAATTCCAGCATTGTGAATGGTCTATCCAGAGAGCTGCCGCTCGGAGACGCTTCTCGAAGAATGTGTTGTGCTGGAACTGAGTCCGGACAGACCTTTTTAGCGAAATCGAATATCCATCGGTTGGAGTATTCTTCACTCTCATTAGAAGATGAGCGGTTACGCATGTTGCGAGCCACCCTCCACAAGGTGGTCATTGAGGTTTCTCGTGAGAGTCCCTCGACGAAATTTCTCCAATAACCGCGTTTTTTTGCTTTGATTAATTGTTTCAGCTTTGTCTCAAGCTTTGAATATTCCTCGAAGTAAGTGGAGGTTTTGTGTCTACGAAAAGCTTTGAAAGCATCAGATTTTTCTACATACAGTTTTGTGCATTCTTCGTTCCATCCAGGTGTGGCTGGTCTCCTTTTGAAGGGCGCACTTGGAACTTTTCTTTTTTGTGCTTCCAGTGAACTTTTGTAAATCAAATCGGCGAGGAATCGATATTCTTCCAATGGTGGAAGCGTATCTATTGATTCGGCACCGATTGTCACCGCCGTTGCATATTTATGCCAATCTATGTTCCTTGTAAGATCAAATGGAACTCGAGATGGTTCTGCAGAGTGAGGGGCACACTTAATTGAAATGATGATTGGCAGATGATCGCTACCATGGGGATCATTGATAACCTTCCACAGACAATCCAATGATAGCGATCTTGAACACAAAGATATGTCGAGTCGGCTTTCTCGAGCCGGAGGTTTTGCTATACGTGTCACTTCACCAGTGTTCAAAATAGTCAAGTTGAAATCGTCGCATAAATCGTAAAAAATAGCCGCTCTATTGTCATCATATAGATCGCCCCACCCAGTACCATGGGAGTTCATATCACCCAGAATTAATACTGGGGATGGAAGAATCGAAACTAGATTCCAGAGTTGACTACGGCTAATGGAGGTTCTTGGTGGAACATAAACTGAAGCTATGCAAAGGTCTTTGTTCTTCACATTTATTTGGCAAGCGACGATTTCGATGCCTGATAGAGCAGGAAGGGAAATTTTGTAGAAAGGGTAGCACTTTTTGATCCCTAAAAGTACTCCTCCATAAGAATCGTCTCTATCCAGGCGTATAATGTTAAAATCGTGGAAGTTGAGTTCTTCATCGGAAGAAAGCCATGTTTCACAGAGAGCAAATATATCACAATCAGAATTGTGAAGTAAAAATTTGAACGAGTCTAGTTTAGGCACTAGACTACGGCAGTTCCACTGTAGCACAGTGATCATATCTTCAACCTCGTTCGACGAATTATCCATCGAAAGATATGATTGATGCAAGGAGGGGCCATGAAACAGTCAATTGCTTAAGATATGATTCTAATGTTGGAAGCAAGGCAGAAACTAAGCTTCTAAGAGGGTCTTGTATGTTGAACATATTTAATATGAATTCCACAATGTCCGAAAAAGCTAGCAAACCTCGCTCGGACTTGGATTTCTTTTGAGAAGTTTGAGGAGCAGCTTTTTTATTTTTTTTATCTTTGTTGGGCAATGGCGGAAAATTCTTGCTGCATCCAGGGATTGGTTCAGCAAGAGCCTTCGGTTTCGTTTTTTCATCCCCATTACCCTGGGAATTTGCCAATCTTCTGCAGGTGACTTTAGTTTTCTTACGGCGCACTTTCGGGGAGGGGCATTTTCTTTTTGAGGATCCGTCCATTTTTGAAGGTGCGTGTACCACCGTAGAATCACCTTCATCGGATGAGTCAGAATCCGATTCTTCAGCTGACAAAATCGAAAATTGGTTTGCATCTTGGACGGCTGATGCAGCCTTCACCATTTGAGCATATGTCTGCTTGGAGCGTCCTGAGATTGAACGCTGCACTTTATCGGAGTGCTGCTTGTACATCGGGCACTCCTGCAAGGGGTGAGGATTCTCGCCACAGTACGCGCATTTTACTGATTCTTTGTGGCAAGAATCCTCTTTGTGGTTTTCACCACATTTGCCACAACGAGTTTTGTTGCCGCAATGGCTGGCCGAGTGTCCTAGCCTTTTGCAGTTGGTACAGTTATAAACCCTCTGTACAAACAACCGCACCGGAAAAAAAGCACCATCAACTTTGACAAAGTTTGGGAGAACTGAACCAGCGAAAGTCACCCGAAACGAGTCTGAATGCTGATAGACTTTCTTGCCATCTTGTAAAGACACTGAATGCAGTTGCCTAACATCCAGTATCTTTACAAGCTCGCTTGTGACTTTTCTGTTTTTAAAACAACCCGAGGCACGTTTCAAGTCCTCGACAGACAGACTCGCGTCGGAGACCACGCCTTCTATCTCCACATCTCGAGAAGGGATGTAGATGTTGTACTCAACACTAAACAACTCGTGATCAGCAATTTTATTTGCTACATCATAATTCGGTGCTTCTACACGCAGTTTGTTGAATCTCTCCTTATGTACCAAGATTCCCGGATACTTACGCAGCAAGTCTCTCGAAATATCGAGAGTTTTCAAGGGTTTATTTTTAGGCCGAAAAAAGACAACCCATGGTCCTTTCGAAAGTGGTTGGTAATACCTGGTTCGCGCAACGTTGGCATCGGAAGATGCCATAAGTGTTGCGCAAAAGCGGTGCGCAACCGCTTAAGAAGGAAAAAAAAAATAAAAACCTTCTCCAATTTATTAATTTTAATTACTAGTAATTAAATTTTTGCACGGCGTACAAGCAAATTAAAGCGAAAAAAAAATCGAAAAAAAAAAACTTTTATCTAGTTGCAACAAGTTGTCTCACTATGAACCATACTCCCTTACCAGGGGTGAGAGACAGAACCACGCGCCACGAGGCAAAACAAAACTACAATAGGGAGGCAATGGACTTGCAAAATGTATTGTACTATACTTATGCCGGTTGTGTAAACAACCTATCAGCCGGTGCAGCTAGGTATTCCGTTTGCTGCTGCTACGCTGCGGCTATTGACGGAGATGATGCGATGATGATGGTGATGATTTGATGATGATCGATCACTGGGGTAAAGGTGAACAGTCTATACGTAAGACTCAGCTTACGATAGCTGCTTCCGAAAACCGTGCGCGATTCACCTGAACACTTTTTTTCTACAACGATAGCGATGGAAACGCGGTAAAAAACGAGTGTCGTATGAAGAGACCAGGACGCTGTTAACTGGCTCAGCGCTCGATACGGAATGGCACGGTGGTTATAGAGCAACTGTTTTTGCTTAATGAGTAGAAGATCATTGGTTAAAACCCAAGTCTTATTACACTACTAAGTTAATATATCCAGGCCTCTATTGCAGAGAATCGTTAATAACAGAAATTGGAGGAACGATTAATAAAAGTAATAAGTATATTTAGACAAATGTGACGTACGTCTGAATTAGTTTGGAAGACATTGTTAACTACTTTGGATGATTTCATTTTATTGTAATAGCTTATTGTAACCGATAATGAACGATCGTCGGTCGTAGCTTGTTGTGATGAAAGGGGCACGGTGGCCTTAGAGCGACCGTTTTTACTTGCTGAGCAGAACATCGTGGGTTAAAACCCAAGCCTCTTTACATTACTGAGTTGATAGGGTCGCGTCATTTGCTTAACAGGTTTTAAAAGATCGCCTCACTTTCCAATGTGAATTCAGATCTAATTTACCCTTCCCACTAACAAAAACGTCCTTCCTGTGACAACCGTGGATATGCAGAGGTGTACTCGGTCTCTAGTAGCAACGGTTGTTGAAATAACAATGCTTTCGTTCCCCGATGACCGTGAGGACGTGGCCGGCGCCGTTATTGACCTCAAACATATGGATTCTCCGGATTTTGTACACAGAGAATGGATTGCTAGTCCCAATTCATATGGTTCTTTGTGCAAATTTCGCTAAATCTGGTAAATCACGGAGTAGCAACATCTGAAATTTATGGTCGTCAATGCTCATGCTCATGCTCATATTCATGAAGCTATAAATGCTATATATGGAGTATGAATTCATAAGATACCTATGAAATTGGATGATGCGCTTGTATTCATGTGTTCATACGATCCAGCTTATAAAAATAGAAGGGATAGTTTCCTCAGTGTCATGTCACCCCTAATCTAAAAATACCCATACTGTGGGGTATTTGGCAGTATTTCCCAGTTTTCCGCTAGCCGGAAGACACCATCTTGCCATCGCATCTTGTAGGGTATTTGCCAATCTTTTCATAAACTTTTTTTTACGAAATAAATCCCAAATAACGAAACTTTTTTACGCACTGATTTATGAACCCACAGTTGTTTTGTAAATTCCAGTTTACTTAATTGAATTTTATTGAAACGTGTTTAAATCTGTTTTCAGAAGCGTCAGTTTTGATCATTTAAATTAAAAAATTTGTTTTCGTATGTTTTATTTTATTAATTTATTTAGTTTATTTGATAAAGCTCAATCGAATTAACTTTACCGAGCCAAGGATTCTTGTTCACCATACAATACATCTTAAAACTATAGTCAAAAGATTCATTCCAAAAAAACACTTTATCTTCCGCTATCCAAAAAGCCTCCTCCATCAGAACGGGAGCCGCTTCCAGTGGTTTCATTGTATGGCAATATCACCAATTGAAGGCAGAGCGCTTTCATTGCAGCAATTGACGCAAAACGTGGTCAGCACTCACACACTCATCACGAAACGGTTGCTTTCCAAAGTCGACGACGCATCAACCGAAAGAACGGCTGATGAAGAACAATGAGGAGGACCACACAAAAGTTGCTGCCGAGTAAACAGACGATTGCGTGACACACATTGAGAGTGGTCTGCTTCTGTCGGCAGCTGAGTGAACACTGAATTTAAGTGATGTAAATTGCCTTTTTAGTTAAAATTTGATTAGAAATCTCATCGGTTATTTGACGCACATAAAAACTGATTGCATGAAAAATAAGTGATATACCGCACTTTTTTGATAAAAAACTGAGATCCTAGATAAAATATGATGGATTGTGCAAGCTATAAATAAGACTATGGGAGCCCGAAATGGTGGCTTAAGAAGAATTACCTTTCCCTGGGAGCTATTCCTACGATGGCAGCATAATAACGATGAAAGCTAATTCTTAGGCTAACCACCTACGAAATTTCTAAATTATTAAAGCAATCAATGCAAATCTACATTACAGTAAAGAATAAGACGTCTTGGATTTTGTCACTACAGATTACACCTTCAATTTCCAAGGTGTTTTCATACCATTAGATATAACAGCAGTTTTACTAGAAAGGTTATTATTGTATAAAAAGTCATTGCCAAGGCTATAATTGGTGTTTGAAAGAAACAGGAGTTTATATGTTCTTGACAAAAGTTTATAAATGTAAATAAGTCACAGGTTAATCACAGTAAAGATTGATAAATGAATTTCAATCATTCAATAATCGAAATGTGACGACAACTCGTAACTGACACATTACGAAAAAGACGATAAACTGAAATAATATGAAAAACCTTTGCTGCAATGTGCAAACTCAATTTAATGCGTATCTGAACAGCGAAGATCTTGAATTAGCAAGCGAGCATTTTTAGAGTAATGTTGAAATCAGTATTGTTTGGTTGTTTTTTATTATAGAGAATTTTAGCATGCCTTCAGGGGTACGGATTTCCGGATAAACTGACACGATTGGTCAAGGCAACGATGGATCGGGTGTTGTGCCTTGTTTGATTTTCGGGGAGACTCTCGAGTCCCTTTGAATCTCAAAGGGGGTTACGGTAAGGTGATGAACTTTCGTGTCTACTATTTAACATCGCGGTAGAAGGTGTAATAAGAACGATCTTCAGGAAGTTCATCCAGCTTCTTGGCTTCGCCGATAACATTGACATCATGGCACGAAACTTTTAGACGATGGCGGAAACGTACATCAGACTAAAGGCTGAAGCTAGGTGGATTGGACTTGCCATCAACGCATTGAAGACGAAACACATGAGAGGAAGAGCTTCTAAGGAAGACAATGTAAGCTTCCTACCCCTGAATTCAAATTGACGGTACCGAAATCGAGGTGGTCGATGAGTTCGTGTATTTGGGTTCACTGGTGAAAGTGATACCAACAGAGAAATTCAAAGACGCTATATGGCAGGGAATTTGCCGTCACACAAAGTTGATTATCTACAAGACGTGGATTAGACCGGCGGTCCTCTACGGTCACGAGACCGCGACTATGCTCGTGGAGGACCAACGTGCCCTTGGTGTTTTCGAACGGAAGGTGTTGCGGATCAGCTCCGGTGGAGTGTAGATAGATAACGGCACGAAGTGGACGCGAATGAACCACGAATTGCACCAGCTGCTGGGAGAACCATTCATCGTCTACACTGCAAAAATTGGGCGACTGCGGTGGGCTGGACACATCGTATGAATACCGGACGACGACTTAGTGGAAATGGTACCCGAAAGCGACCAAACAGGAACAATAAGAAGAGGCGCGTAGCGGGTAAAATACATCAACCAAGTAGAAGACGTCGGAGAGTAGAGTGGAGACGACTTCTTCGGACAGCAGAAGTCGGTTGGTCCGTTGTTTTTGCAGTGTTAGTTTATTACCGTAATACTTAAATGTTTGTTTGTATAGTTTTAAAAGCTAGAAACCAAATGATCGATTCTCTCTACCAAGTTTTAGCTCACATGTTGCAAATTAATGCACATGAAATCGAATCAGCGTAGAAAACAAGAAGCATCTTGGAAGATCCCCTCTTTTAGAGGAATGGCCTTTTTCTGAATATAGTTCAAATCTTCAATTCTTAAAGGGAATGACAATCAGTCATATTAATTTATAATTATTTAGCAAGTATAATCAGATTTGGCTGCAGTTTTACTGATTCAGGATTGTTTTATGCAAATTGATACCAATATTTTAAATTGATGTATCTAACTTCTAACTAATCTAATTAATATCTCGCAGCGTAAGCTTAAACACGTGTACAAGGGTACATTAATATATCATAGAATATACCGTGATATTTAATGAAAAACGCATTGCTCAATCTTCGACTGATCTGCAATGGAAGAAAAAAGAGACTTTTATTTGAATGACTCACACAACGACCATTTTATTCGGTTTTTCCCAAGCAGAAGACTGTAAATGGACATGACATCTTTTCCGTTCGTTTGTTTAAAACAAAAAGCTTTCCATCAGAGTTGATTTCATTTAATTTCTTGAACCACGCGGTGACAACTGCTTTCCCATGGCAAGCTCACATTCTCCCTCCAGCTTTGCACCCAGGTGCTGGATGTGCACGCGCTGAAAATTCAAAAAGTGGAAAAACGTCCGCCAAGAGGAGACACTGCGCGGAAAATGCGGGCTGTTTTAATTGTATTCAGGTGATATCCAATTTTTTATTGTTTTCATACTAATAAGCCCGGCCCGGCATCGGGGATGATGTTTCAAGAGAACAACGCTAGCTTCCATGGCTTCTGAGGTGGAACAAAAAAAAAGGAAAAATGAGACTACAAGAGAAGACTTTATTTATCCATCCGTTAACATTTTTGCTCTGCTTCTGCTAATGAATGTATGCGCACATGTGTGATTATAATTTAATTTCCATTGCGGTGACATTTCTGTTTTTCTTCGATGATTTTCTTCTCTCGTCAGAGTAGTACAATGGCTCCCAATCTGAATTATCAGTTCTTTTTCTTCTAGTTTTTTTACGCTTCTGTAGCGAGCGTTTTGCCGGCTTTCAACTTAGTGTTCTAGATGCACTTCCATAGCTATTAATTTTATGCCAACCAATGCATGAATTTGTATATGAAAGCGTGACATCCGAACCATCCATGACGATGGAGTGGTATGACAACCGGAGTCTAGGAGGGAATAAACACTATCATTTTCTTTATCCTACCGATTCGATTGTGGTGGTGTGAATTCTACTTCATCAGTTTCAGTGGGATTGACGCGCCCTTCTTTACAAACCATCCTGTAGGAAGCTTAATAAGTATTGCGAATTGAGGCATTCCACGAAGGTTCGCAAATCGATCCTGACCGATCATTTCCAATTACGCTGAAACTTTGCACAGTTGTTCCTTTTTAGTAAAGGCGCCATTTTGTGCTCTCAGTTTTTCAGGCCTGTGGGCCTGTGTAAAAATAGTACTAATGAATTTAAAAATATATATTGCCGAAACGCTTTGTTCGATTGATTTGGGGTCTAGAGCAAAGTTGTAGATATTATTTTGGCAATTGTGTAAAAAATATACACTGTAAAAAATTTCGTTTGTATCAATGAAAAAAAATTATATTTATTATTAAAAAAGTTAATTTCTCAAAAAGTGTATTTTTGAAAATTTTCGTTTTGAGCCTCATTGAAGCTCATAATGTTTGCTACTAACTGGCAAAGTTTGGTGATGGTAAACTCAAAAAGTTATGGTTTTTTGAATATTTCACGATTTTTACAATTTCATTAAAAACACATTTTTTTTAACCGTGTATATTTTTTCAAGAATTGCATTTTAATTTTGCACAACTTTTTCGAAGACACCATAGCAATCAAGCAAGCCGTTTTTGCAATGCATTAAAATGTTTATTTTATAAGCGCTTTTCTACACAGGCCCTATCGGAAGAGTAGTCGGGGTTCGCTATTACAATTTGTAATAGCGAATCCCGACTACTTTTTTATTTTAAAATCTCAACTTAAATCCACAAAATACATTTATCTGCTCTTTTTTATTTTAGTCTTTTATTCGAAAACCTTATGGACAAATGATACATAATTTATTTTCATTGTAATACACTTACATTCTATTTTTATTTACATCACACAATACATCGAATATTTTGGCATCATTATCATTACAGTTTGAGTATCGTTTGGCTTTAATTTTATTTTCTGATACAGGAATGAAAGAATGAAACTTTTGAGTTCCTTGAATTATTTTTGCATTATTATATTGCTCGTTGAGGTGTGAAGCCATACATTCGTATTCCTCTGTTGTGGCAAAACTAAATGATAATTTTGTTAATTCTTCTTCTTTTCGATTATTTGCCCAATTATAAAGCTTTCTTGCATTTTTTTATTGGATGTTCACGTTCTTTGGCCAAACTTGCTCTAGTAGCCATACGTTTTATTGTACCTCCAATAGCGTCACAAGGACCTTTCCCATTTAAATTTACAAAGGCTAGCAAAATTTTTCTGGTTCTTGTACTGTGACGCGGCTCCATCGGACATAAAATAAATCATGTGGTATCAAACTTGTCAATTTCAAGCAGAAAAATGAAACAAACTCGTCTGCAGGCTTTACAATAGTTTCTAAATCACATCTATCCGTGGTAACCCACTGTTCAAATGAAAGCTGATCAATGCATTTTTCCTCTAATTGTTTTAATAAAATGTTTTCTAATGCGAAAGAGTCTGGACAATCTTCACAACACCGTAGATAGCAATATGTTGTCTTGTTTTCACAAAGTAGGCGTTACATCATTTAAATGGTTAAGTTTTTTCAAACTGTGCAAAATTAGATTGATGTTTTCATGCGTTGTGCACACGCAAACATTGTGGGTTCCAGAGCTGGTTAAAAGTTTACATTGCTTAGGGCGGAGTTTTGCAAATGAAGAGAATCCAATTTTTACATTGCAGTGAATTTCATTGAATCGTTTATAAGCTTCTCTCAAAGTCATCATTAGTAATCTTTTTTGAATGGCTTGTCGTTTTCCTTCTTTCTGCACAGACACATAATCTTTTTGACCAGGCATTGCCCGGCTTATATCATCATCTTCAAAAAAATTTATGACTGCCAATTTTGTTTCATCACTTAAGGCTGTGCCATATTTTGCGGTTTTTGACGAATGACCTTCCTTTATCAACTTAGCCTCTGTTGCAATATATCTACTAGCATTAAATTGATCCATAACTTTTTGTGTTGACCATGAATAAGGCAATAACGATAAAATTAATAATTTTTCACTTCTTGCAGTGGATGCATTGGAAAACTTTTCCTTCATGTTTTCTAAAACTTCTTTGAGTTCATTCACTTCGTCAACCTCAGGCTCGAAGTTGAAAAGATTCTTTCTAATACCTTCGTTGATTTCACGGTGCTTCTTTTCGGGGTAGTGGATGTAGTTGAGTTTTCCCACGTCTATCGGTGATACCTGGATTCCTGCAATGCCTCGGTTGAATATCTCGATGTTGACTGGTTGAGTAAATTCTTGGTACGATTGAACTGAAGTAACTGATGTCATTGATGGTACAGTTGTAAGGCTTTCACAGCTCGGTACGACAGGTACTATCACTGTAGTTGGCATCTTTGAGCTTCCGGCAACATGCTGTTCCTCGTTTGAGATGAAAAGAGCTTGTTTATCAACACGAAGACGACAGGACGTGCAAATGCGAAAACCAGTATTCAATCCTGATGCTTCAGAATATCCAATCGATTTTAATTTCTGGATGGTAATATTCGAAATATTCCTCAGCTCTTTCGAGCACTTGACTTCCTCGAACGGCCGAATGCACCTGATAAAACATGCTCGTTCACTCATGTTGCTTCCTGTATTAAAAAAATTAAAAATAATAATCTTTAAAAATGATTTCATTGAAATACAACTGAAGGTTATGCTTACCTTTTAACCAAATGGTGTTACACTTATTTTCTATGATAACTTTTTAAGATGTATGCGGTAAAAAGCAATCTTTGTGATCAACTGCTTGTTTTCACCATTCAAACTCATTTAAGTATCAGATCGATAGGTATAATTTCTACATTAGGTACAGACAGATGTTTTTGGTGTTCACTACTACAGTGTTGAGTATTTGACTTATTACCGTTAAGATCACTGATACAACTATGCAAAATTGAAGACAATGAATAAAAAAGAAAATTAATCGCTAGTTTGAGCATCATTTCACTTTTATTTAGTTCTAGCTCAATATTCATCAAATGAATTGTTTAGTTTTGTTAGTAACGATACCTTTTCATGGTATCAGATGTAATGAATCCTAACTTTTCAATAGGGCCTGTGTAGAAAAACACTAATGAAATAAACATATCTATATTGCAAAAACGGCTTGCTTGATTGCATTGGTGTCTTCGAGAAAGTTGTGCAAAATTAAAATGCAATTCTTGAAAAAATATACACGGTTGAAAAACATGTGTTTTTAATGTAAATGTAAAAATCGTGAAATTTTCAAAAAATCATAACTTGTTTGTTTTTGAGTTTACCATCACCAAACTTTGCCAGTTTGTAGCAAATATTATGAGCTTCAATGAAGCTTAAAACGAAAATTTACTGTATGTATGTACTTTTTGAGAAATTAATTTTTTTTAATAAGAAATATTTTTTTTCATTGAAACAAACGAATTTTTTTACAGTGTATATTTTTAACATTATTGCCAAAATAATATCTACAACTTTGCTCAAGACACCAAATTATCGAACAAAGCGTTTCAGCAATATAAATTTTTTAACTCATTAGTACTATTTTTACACAGGCCCTGTTAGAAAAGTAGTCGTTATTCAATTAGAAGAACTGATAACACAAATTGGCATCTTTACTAAAAAAGAACAACTGTGCAAATTTTCATCAAAATCGGAGCCGACAAATTAAAAAAAAAATTAAAAATTCGTCAATCTGTAGAGAATTACTCAATTGCGTTATTCAATTTGTTGGATCGTATCGTTGGAAGGAGATTCTTAAATTCCCGAGGATTTCGTGTAAGTGGCTTACGGGTCCGCACCTCCATTTTTGGCCCTCCATACAGCGATATTGTGAATTCAGATCGGTAGCTCAAATTGATCTTGCTAAAGGGTGTCCACGATGAAATTGCCACACTATGAAATTGCTCTAACTTTTTAACCGTTGGGTAGAATTTAATGGAAATTTGGGTGGATTTAGTTCATAGTGCATTATTTACATCCTGCAAGTTTTAAAGTCCTGTGATCAAAACTCGCGGAAATGGAGTCGAAAGAACAGCTCGTGCGTGATAAAATCTTGCGTATTCATCACGAGAACAAGGATCTCTCGCATCGTTCCATCGCTAAAACGTTGGGAATCGCGAATTCCACGGTGTCGCGAGTGATTAAGCGGTTCGAGGAACGGTTGACCACCGATCGGAAGCCCAGAAGTGAAGGAAAAAGTATTCCGTACAACACCAAAAATCACAACCGCGTAGTTGGGGCCTTCAACCGAAATCCGAACGCCTCCGTTAGGGATGTGGCTAAGAAGCTGCACCTAAGCCGAAGTTTTGTCCAGAAGGCCAAAACTAAGGCTGGGCTTCGAACGTTCAAGGTACAAAAGGCCCCTAATCACGACGAGAAGCAGAACAAGTCCGCCAAAACCCGTGCCAGGAAGTTGTACCTCAACATGCTGACGAAAGTTGAATGCTGCATCATGGACGACGAAACATATGTGAAGGCCGACTTCAAACAGATCCCCGGCAACCTGTTTTTCACGGCCAAGGATAAGTTCAGCGTTCCGGAGCATGTCCGCACTCAGAAGATGTCCAAATTTGCGAAGAAATTCCTGGTTTGGCAAGCCATCTGCACGTGCGGGAAGCGGAGTGCACCTTTCGTGACCCAGGACACGATGAACGGACAGGTGTACATAAAAGAGTGCCTCCAGAAGCGGCTGCTTCCTCTCCTGAAGGCCCACAACGTCCCAACAATCTTCTGGCCGGATTTGGCCTCATGCCACTACTCCAAGGACGTGCTGAAGTGGTATGCGGACAATAAGGTCAATCTCGTGCCGAAAATGTTCAACCCTCCCAACACTCCGGAGCTCCGCCCCATCGAGAAGTACTGGGCGATTATGAAGCAGCACCTTCTTAAACGACCTAAGGTAGTGAAGACAGTCGAGGAACTGAAGAAAGTATGGGTTTACATGCAAAAAACGGTTGATTCACAGGTTGTGCAGAATCTTATGGCCGGGGTTAAGGCCAAGGTGCGGGCATTTGCGTATGGACTGTAAATAAAATACGAGTAAAATCGTAAAATGAAGTTTAATAGTTATTTCTCAATCCCTGAAAATTTGATGGCAATCGGATGAAAACTCGAATTTTGCGAATCAATTTTGTGTGTGGCAATTTCATCGTGGACACCCTTTATTAAGTGGAGCTGCATACAAGACAAGATCTTTGAAGGGATGGTGGCTACCTTACATACATACATACATTACATACCAATGCATGAATTTGTATATTGTGTTGCAAATACAATGATATATTCTAGAGCTAGGGTAGTCACCAAAATGTCCAACTTGAAAATTTTCCTTGATCAGACCGGGAATCGACTGCCGTCTCTGGCTTGGTAATACCGTGCCTTTACTGACCATCTAGGCCCACCAACAAAATTATCAGGTGTAAGTTGCTACAATTTGATTCAGAGTTCTTCTAGTTATACAAAAAAAAAACTGGAAAATAGTGAATCCTGATGAATGTGGGCGTCTTAGTGGAATACCTGTATAAAGAGAGAGAGAGAAAGATTAGTAATTTCCATTTAATACCACTACCTTATTTACTTATCCTTGACAGATACGCGTATTTCGTCTACAATGTGCAGACTTCTTCTGTGTCTTGTACTAATACTCGACTCGATACTAGTCGAGTATTAGTACAAGACACTGAAGAAGTCTGCACATTGTAGACGAAATACGCGTATCTGTCAAGGATAAGAAAATAAGGTAGTGGAATTAAATGGAAATTACTAATCTTTCTCTCTCTCTCTCTGGAAAATAGTGTTTGGTTAAAACTGAAACTATGTAGCATCATTAACCATGAATAAACAGGACTTAACAAGATGCCACGAAAATACTATTAATTTACTCTATAGATACGCTACCTGTTGACTTCAAAGGTCAAAATTTAGGCTTATTCGAATTTTATTCTAATTTGATGTCACATGAAACATTCAACCCTATTGAAAATCATCACTTGCTCTGCGCTTTATTCTTAAGGACGGGGGGGGGGGACCTGTTGAAATCTCTAAAAAATAGTATTTTTATATTTTTTAGAGCATTATAAAAAATGCGATCACTTTGGGTTTTCAGTATGTTATCAAGCAATATTTCAGTTTTTTTTTCGAAAAAAATTAGGCCAAAATATTATTTTTTCCGCTCTTGGTAGCCCTGCAACCAGAAAGATGCAGGCGATGTTTTTCTCGCTTGCGGGACAGCGTTGTCAGCACTGAAACATCGGAGAAAAGAAATAATTAGTGTTTTGAGTTCTCTATTAAAATATGTAAATCTAAAATGGGATTTTTTGAAAATTCACAAAATTCCCAAAATGGCGGGGTTCGAAGTAAAGTTCGATTTTTCGTTGAAAAAATCACTGCTCAAATGCGCGAAAAAAAAATCAAAAGTTAAAATATCCGGAAATGGAATTTTGATAATTAATTTTTACACCGCGGGCCGAAGAATCAGCACAATTGCTCGAATACGTCTAAGAGATCCCTGTCTCGAAAAGTAAATCAGATGTGGTTTCGAAAAAAAAACGCGATTTGAGATTTGAGTTATATTTAAGTGCGTTTAACACAAAACTAACAGCGACTTGCATTGATTCAGCTATTTCATACACAACATTCTAGAAAGTACCTATGTATATGGATGCTGAAAAAATCGATTTTTTGAAACCGCTATCACAGTAGCCATGAAATCATTGTTTATGGTATATGGTCTATAACTCGATATTGTGTTAGTGGACATCGAGTTGTGGAGAGTTGACTGTATTTAAGTGATACTGGACATAAAATAAAAATAATATTTACATCAATTTTATAATAAACTTCATAATATATTATGAAAATGTTATATGCACTAATAGAAAGTAGACATGATTTCTTTTGAATTTTACATTTATTATTATCGCATAGGTATCAGTTATGCCATTATACGTTATCGAATATACGTAATGGTACCAGTTTTTGGCCCAAGCCGTTTAAATCACATAGTCTATAACTGGTAAACACAAAAGCTGTGGCAAATTTTAAGTAGCGCCATAGCTGGTCAATTTTAAATGCTTTTAAAGACTGAAACCCGCAAAAATTGGTCGACAAAAAAAAATCGTTTCTTTCAGTCAAAATTCATATCACAAAAATCTTCTTATTTTTATTTTGGTAGTTCAATTCATACATTTAAAGGAAAAAATGTTCGTTTATTCTTTTGGTTTGTGAAATCCGAACTGCCGTGCCTTCCGCTTAACCCCTTCCATTAAATTTTGCACAGTGGTCTTATCGACCTTATTCGCAACCGAACGCCAGTTAGATTTAAACTGCTGTTCGTTTTCCATGGATTTATTAGTTTTTTTGAGATTCCGTTTGACCAAGGCCCAATACCGTTCGATAAGGCGGAGTTCTGGGCTGTTGGGAGGGTTGTGGTCTATGGGTACCACAACCACGTTGTTCGCATCGTACCATTCGATTGCCTTTTTCCTATAGTGGCAGCTCACCAAATCCGGCCAGAACAGCACAGGTCTATTATGTTGCTTTAGGAATGGCAGCAGCCGCTTTTCCAGGCACTCCTGGACGTAGATCTCTTGATTGATGGTTCCCGTAGTAATGAAAATTTCAGCCACCTTCCCAGTCGAGCTTTGTGAGCACATTCGTATACAGCTTTCGGGACCGCTAATTTGCCGACGTGTTTTGTTTGTAATCTCGGTCCGTCACCTTCACCTTCTTAAGGGGGGAGTACATTTTGGTTTTTCAAAAAAATGCATTTTTTTGGCTTAAAATGTTCCTTGGGATGTATACTTTAATTTAGAAAAGACTCCAAGTCCGCCAGAATATTCCTTACCACTTTATGAAGCGATTGCCTAAAACATGTACCGGCGCGCTGAGAGAGCATATCTTTAAACGCGTTTATCTCAAAACGGGGTTTTTCAAACTGGTGTGGGAAATAACTCTAACCAGTTATCATTAAATTTGGATATCGCCTAGGTTTTCTTGTTCAGAATTAAATTCTGCTTAGAAATACGTATCCACATTTTTCCACATCCGATTTGGTCAAAAATGGATTTTTAATCCACGATTTTGTAAGCATTTTTAGGGTGAAAAAATGGACTTTTTTTCCTAAGGCCACAACTTTTGAAAAAATTAATTTTAAAAAAAGTCGAAATACGTATTTCTAACCCAAATTTCATTACTAATCAGGATTTTTGTTCGATTTATGTTCCAGGATCACATGGAAAGGAGTATTTTCCCACGCCGTTTTCCGACTTCCGCGCGAGGAAGCCCGCGCGACCTGGTGCACCGGCCATGGGGAGACACCAATCGAGTTCAAAAAAATACAAATTGTAGTTCGAAGGATGACTAATAAATGGGTTATAACATATTTGCCCTCCCTGAGTGTTTTATTGCTTATAAAAATTAACTAAAATGCCTTACTTTTTGGACGTTCAAAGTGTACTACCCCCTTAAACGTCGATTACCCGGCTCGTTTCTTGGCCCACTGTACAGTAGTATGGGAGGCATTAAGCTTGCCAGCGACGTCCCGGTTAGAGAGGTTAGGATTTCACTTATATTTCACCTCCACCTTCTTCGTCGTCGCTGCCACATCCGGATTACGATTGCCGCCGCTTCCAGGCTTCCTGGCGGTCGACAGACGCTCCCCAAACACTTTTAAAAAGTTTGTCACGGTCTATTTGGCCACATCCAGCATTTTTTCCAACTTGCCGTGTGAGAACGTCGAATTCAAAAACGGCGCCGGTGGTGTAGTGGTAAGCGTGATTACCTCTCACCCCAACAGGCCTGGGTTCAATCCCAGTCGGCGCCGCTGGGATGTTCTGAGGCATAACATCTCTGATCACGCCTTCCTTCGGATGGGAAGTAAAGCCGTTGGTCCCCGCTTCATGAGTTGATGGGTCGATAGGTAGGGTCCAGGTGTGGGAGCTGCCTTCCTGGCACGTCGGTAGCATCGGTGCTCAGCACGGAAAACAAGATCGACGGAAAAAACAAACCAAAAACCAAAGAACGTCGAATTCTCTTGCTGCGCGAGCAAAATTTTGACAAGCTGCTCCTTTTGCTTGGACGTCATTTTAAAAACGAGAGATCAAACGGTGAAAAATTATCATAGCAACCATTGTATGTACACTCAACTTCCAAATGCAGAATTTGAGGTGTTTTAAATGCATTTTTAACATAAATATACTAATTTGAAGTTGACCAATCTTTACTCGTTCCAGAAGTAGTTTAGAAGTAAAACACTTCGTGATGTGATAACGCGACCTAAAACTTGCATTGTATATCTTGTGTATGATGAACCAGTTCTGCCCGCTCTAGATAGTCTTGCAGATGAGATACATATTTGAGTTATTATCAAAAGTCGAAATCTGCAAGCAAGCGCTTGATTGGAATCCGGCAGGACATCGCAGCAGAGGCAGACCCCCCGAGCAAAGTTGGTTAACAAAATGAAAGCAAATTGATATTAAAGTGTGCAGTTCCTATCATAATGAAAACTCATTTTGATTTCAAATGTTGCGACATAAGTCTGATATCATATTGTGCTTTCATTATGCAGTCAAGACGTTTTAAATGAAAGCAACTTAACTTGAAGTTCTGCTGTTTACGTCTTGTTTAAAATTTAATTGAAATTCATCTGTCGTTGAACTAATGATTATCGTTTATTTGATTTGTTTTTTAACACATTTTAGGTCATTCGTGACTTGCCCGCGGTGAGATTGGAGCCTAAGTCTTTCAGCTTGAGAAACATGAATGGTAACCATTTACTCTAGGCCCGTATTCAGTTAAACATTATGAATGCAAAATCAGTAATCAAATTGATTTCATTGAAAGCAGGATTAGTTTTCCGTTTGCTTCAACAGTGTAAAATTTTGCTCTCATTTTTGCTGTGTTAACCGTTAAGTCAACCAAAATGAGATCAACTGGAGTATTCAAAATAAGTTACATCATAACAGCAAATTTTGATTTCAATTTGATGTTCAGCTTTGCTCGGGCCAGGGGCTCATGGCGGCGCAGCCTCAATAAGGAAATTAAGCAAGTCGATAGGAATCTGACCTGGGCCCAAGTCAAGGCAAAAGCGAGCAGCCGCCCAGGATGGAAGTCTTTCACGTTGGCCCTTTGCACCGCTGGTGGTGCACAGGACCCTTAAGTAAATCAAAAGTTGTATCTAATAACAAAACCTACGAAAGCTTCATACATCATTTTACGGAATTCTGAAGATGAAAAAAGTTAGAGGAAAAGAATGTAAATGAATGCACGAAATGAATGTAAATGATTTTCCATGCCTGGCTGGGACCAAACAAAGCGAATAGTTGAACAAATGTTATGCCAATGGCTGCAAAGATGCACTATTTATTTATAATTTACATGAAGGTTTGGAATAAATTGGTTTCAGAATCATTCAGTGAAGTTGAAAGTGTTGAAAGGATATGAACTTTGATTTCCAGTAAAAAAAAAAAAAAATGAAAAAATGCTCTTAACTTTAAATAGAAAATTCCATAGTAATGACATTTAGGCCGAACAGATTTTTCAGAAACTTTGGTTAAAATATGCTCATGAGTTTTGGTATCAGCTAGTCTAGTTTCGTCATAACTTCCATCCATTGTTTACAATAATTTCTCGGACAGAAGCAACCAAGCCTAGATGCCATATGGTTTTCTCTCGCGTGCTGATTCATCGAATCTGCGTCTCTCCTCCTACATGCTTAGTTGGCTAAAATTACAACACTAGAAGGAAATATTTACACTATCATTATGACGTGTTAAAATGGTTCCGATGGTATAGGCAATCAAATTTCAAACATCCACGGGTATCAACATGTACTTCATCGTGTTTGATCCTGATGCGGCAATTGAGATATCGATCTAAATTGTTGCCACATTCGGTCAAGCGACAGCATGCATGCCATCCGAAGCTTTCACTACACCATAAATGATTTGAATATCGCGTTAGCATATCTGGCTGAATCGTAGTCGGAAAATTACTATGTTGAATGAAACGACCATACGCCAGAATGATCTCTCTGACCATCGCCGTACGTGGGGTGCGCAGTGAATCGTGAAAAGGGAGTTTTTTTTAACTCTAAATTGATTTTATTTCACAAACCACGCGATGCACCGGAATCCACCCCACCACGTCTCGACTTATGCTGACTGCATTGACGAGACGCGTGTGCGGTGCATATTGACGGAATTTTGGAAACACCATATGGTGCCGGCATGACGTCACCTAGCAATGCAATGCACACCCTCAAGTGCTGCGGAATAGGTTCGATCATTTCCCTTCGGGGGTAGTAGCCCTTTAAATTTTTAAATTGCCACCACTTGAGATGCGACCTATGATTAGTCGCGAAAGGGACACCAAAACGTGTGCAAGTGTGAGGGATCTTTAAATTTATTCACGCAGAAGTTCTACGTATGTCGATCTAACCGTGGGCCCGATCGCGTGCTATTGAAAATCGCGGAACAAAGTGGAACATCTGTTCTGTTAGAGTTAGTTAGGAAAAGTGCATTTTGGGGGATGAATTATGGTGTTCTGGATAGGAGAATACCTTCACGGATGGTGAGTGATGACTAATTTTTTAATGCTGTAGATGACGTTTACAATTTATTGCTGCCGAATCATCGAAGCTGCGCTGATCGCAAGTCGCATTTAAGTTTTTGTTAAAATTTAGATTTTTAATACTTCATTATACTGAGAAAAAAAAACAGAACCTTTGTTCACATTTTTTTTTCAAATCTGTTGAATCATTTTTTAAATGCAATGGCATAAATTAGACTGTTTTAGAAAAGCGGAAGTGGGGGTAAAATGAGCAGGTACTTGTATCGTCGAAAAAAACACATCAAATATCACTATTTTGATCATGTACCCCTTATTGCTATGTTATTTCATGGCAATTGGGCAATTCAGGGATTTTTTAAAACTATAAAATGATGCAAAAATAAAGAAAAAAATGTAACACCATCCCAAAAATGAGTTCGGATGTAATTTTTACAATGTCGAACTTAAGTGTTTTACGAGCGAAAATGGTAACCACCACCCATTTGCAAAAATGCAGGTCTTCAGCAATGAATTCACGTCTTAAGATAATAATAATTGAATTAAAAAAAAATCATTTTCGAACATTTTAAAAATATGCTGAGCAATGGGGTAAAATGAACAGGTATATGGGAGACATGAATTGTAAATGTGATAACATGAACCGTAACTTATAATTTATGGATTTCATATGAGAATCATTCATACATAACAATAAAGTTGACTTTTTACGAGTCAGATTCCAAACTGAAATAATTTCGAAGTTTCTTATCCTATTGATTTGGAATGTTCATATGAATTATTCAAAAACAATTGTTCAATCTTATAAGCATAGATAGATAGGGGGACTAACTATACCCCCACCCCCTCACTCATATCAATGGAAGTAAAGTTTCAAACTGAAATAACTTCGGAGTTTCTTTTCTTACCGATTTGGTATGTTTAGATGAATTATTAAAAAAAAAATTACTAAATCTCATAATCGTCGTTAGAGATAGGGGGGCTTACTATGCCCTCTATTTATTCCCTCACTTATGTCAAAAGAATTAAAGCTTCAAACTGAAATAACTTCGGTGTTTCTCATCTTGTCGAGTTCGTTTGTTCAGATGTGTTATTCAAAAATATTTGCTCAATACAATAGGCACAGGTGGGGGGAGGGGGCGGGGGGTTGGATAAGCTAACAAAACTCACCAGCTGCAAATCTCACCAAACTGTGATGAGAATGAGTTTCATGTTTTTTTGCTTTACACCCGACCGCAACCGAAGCTTCCATAACGGCTGGCAGCAGCAGGGCCTCACAAAGTCACTTTCAATCGAAAATCGTCAAGTGTCAATGAAGCTGACGGCGGATTCCGATTTGCGGAAAAGTGTCAAATACCAAAAAATATGGTTATTTTCAGAATAGGGGTGAGACGTAGATGCCGAAAATTGATGTCACGCCGTCTTTAAATCGAGGATGGCGGCTTTGGTTCAGAAAAACTGTCAAATACCGATCAATGTGGGATTTTTGGAATCGGGCTGACATCTAGAAGCCAGAAATCGATGTCCGACGCCATCTTTAAATTCAAGATGGTGGCTTCCGATTTAGGAAGAAGTGACAAATAGCCTACAAATGGCATCGAATATTGATTTTTAGGATCTACGCGTCGTCCCCGTTCCGAAAATACCCAGATCTTTTTTTCAGGGTTTTTGTATTTGACACTTTTTCTGAAGCCCTGTGGCCGCGGTATTGGAGTCCAACATAGCATCGGATATCGATTTTCGGCAGCCACGCGTTGTCTCCGTTCCGAAAATACCCATATCTTAGGGTATTTGACACGTTTTATGAAACTTGATGGCCTCCATCTTGGATTCCAAAATGGCGTCGAATATCGATTTTCAGCATCTACGCGTCGTCCCCGTTCCGAGAATACCCATGCCTTAGGGTATTTGACACTTCATAAAACCAATGGCCACTATATTGAATTCCCAAATGGCGTCGGGTATCGATTTTTAGCATCTACACGCAATCCCTGTTCCGAAAATACCCTATTGTAGGGTATTTAACACCTTTTTGAAACCCGATGGCCACCATTTTGAATTCCAAAATGGCGTCGAATATCTATTTTCGGCACCTTCGCGTCGTCTCCGTTCCGAAAGTACCCATATTGTAGGGTATTTGAAACTTTCCCTGACCCCGATGGCCGACATCTTGAATTCCAGAATGGCCTCGTTAATTTAATTCTCGTTTAATATAAAATAATTTATTATTACTACATATAATCCGGATGCCATCCCTATCGGCAACTGATATTGTGCCGATACTACCCGGGTATTATATTTTGTCACGTCAGGTCGTGATAAGTCGAATGAGCCCCGAATTGAAGTGAAAGTGGAAAAACGAAGAAAGCAGTTTTCGAGTAATTCATTGCGTCAATTGAAACAAGTCTTTGCTGCAAATGAAATGAACTGTAGCACTTGACGAACGAATCAAGCGATATTCCAGTCATGTTTGAAAAGAGGAATGTTCATCTTGACTCGATAACAAGAAACAAGATGACTTACAACATGATATTGCTCGAAATTAAGCGATTCTGGGGAGAGTTCATTTTCTTTTCTTTGCTTCGAAAATGCAGAACCCTGGGCAGCAGTCGCTCCGCTGCTACAATCGGTGAAGATAAAAAAGACTCCAAAAGAGGGAATTTGATTTTAAGCATTTTCAGTCGGGTTGCTTAGTAACTTGTATCTATCAAAGAGTTGCTCATGGTTTAAAGATGGAGTCAACTCCAAGGGAGATAAATAAGTTTTGAGCATTTTCGGTTTGATTGCTCAATATCTTATGTCTGTAAAATAATTGATTACTTTTATAAGAAGGATCCAACTCCAAAAAAGGAAAACGCTATTGAGCATTTTATTCAGATTGCTCAATAGATTTTATCGATCAAAGAACTGTTCATGTTTAAAAAAAACTGTTTACTCCAAGAGAGATACATTACTTTCATGCATTTTTTTTTTTTTTTTTTATCTTTATTAAGGAGACTTTCAGCCGATGCATTTTCTGTTTAGTTGTTCAATATCTTATATCTGTCAAATAACTGCTCAAATAGTGGGAAATAGCTTTTGAGCATTGATCAATAGATTTTCTCTATCAATGAACTGCTCATGTTTTAAAGAAAAATGTCACTCTGAAAAAGAGAAATTCCTTTTGAGCATTTTTGTGTTGATAGCTCAATATATTTTATGTATCAAAGAACTGCTCATGGGTTAAAGATGGATGAGTCATTTATCAATGAACTGCGCATGTTAAAAAAGCAGTCTACTCCAAAACAGGATAATAGCTTTTGAGCATTTGATTTGGATTGCTCAATATGTTTTGTTAATTAAAGAATTGCTCATGTTTTATAGAAAGGATCAAATCCAAGAGAGGGAAATATTTTTTAAGCATGTTCAGTCAGATTGCGCAATAAAAAATTCTGAAATAGCAAACAATAATGCTAAGAGTATATTTTTTTAGGTTTTTTATTTAGCTTTGTGGGAGAAATACAAGAAAAAGTATTTGTCTATGAATGATGGATGAATTTTCGAACTTTTTGCTGAATACCTTTCATCGTGTTTTGCACAGGAGTACCATGTAGTTCTGTTAACCTTATCTGCCATATGTTTCCACCACTTCTCCAAATCACATGGTGTTTTGATTGTTTTGCCACATTTCTTCAATTTACGCTTGATAATTGCCTTAAATAGTCAAACGTGATGTGTATTTTTTTACTTGATTTATTTTCCGTCGATCTTGTTTTCCGTACTGACTATCAATGCTACCGATGCCAGGGAGGCAGCTCCCACACCTGGACTCTACCTATCGACCCATCACAACTCATGGACCAACGCCTTTACTTTCCATCCGAAGGAAGGCGTGATCAGAGATTTTATGCCTCAGAAAATCCCGACGGCACCGACTGGGATTGAAACCAGGCCCTTTGTAGTGAAAGGCAATCACGCTTTCCACTACACTACCGGAATCGTGATGTGTAATTCAGCTTGCTGTAAATACTTTGTCAAAAAGGAAATACGAAAAAATACGGCCAAATAGATCAGGATTCTTTTATCATTTGTAAAGTTATAAATACGTTACCACATTTTGCTCCAAAGTAAACTGCTGCGCTAAAATAAGTACTCAAACAAATTTCACACATGCGGTAAATGGCTCTAATGTTGACCTATGAATCTAAGATTGGGCCCATTGCTAAAAAATGGCTATTTATCAATTTTATCTAGATGAACGCACATTTTTTTTTTCAAAGTACTGTCACCACTTGTATGTTAATTTAATAGGGGAAATGGATGTAATGTCAGCCTGGGCCCAAACATAAATTCAGCAATCGACCAAATTTTCAATAGCGACCAAAAATATCCCTTAGTACCCAATAACGCGTTCATCTAGATAAAATTGATAAACAGCAGTTTAGCGATGGACCCAATCTTAGATCTATAGGCCAACATTAGAGCCATTTCCCCTATTTTATTGCATAATTTATCACTTTGCTGCATTCACATCGGTAAATTTTTATTTTTACTCGACTGAGCGAAAGATGATTTCGGAGTGATTTTTTGTAGTGCAGGAAACTACAATGGTGCAATAGATGCAATCCAGCAAAATTTATGCATGCAAGAATTCTTTATGATATGCCAAGTTTAATTTTAATTTCTTACATTATGCCAAATGACCACTAGGAAAAATGACCATTAAGTTAAACAACCACTATATCAATCAACCATTACACCAAATGACCATTATGCCAATCGACTTTATGCCTAACGACTTTATGCTAATCGATTTTATGTCAAATGACCTACCTTGGCCCCTATTTTGAGAACTGTATGATATATCTACATGGAACGAAATCGACACGTAAAAATTATTAATTTTCATATAAAATTGCACTATTGGGAAATCCTATAAAACGTAACTTTTTTCCAGATGACTACTGTTCCCCGAAATATGTGTCTTAAAAGATGGTTATTTGACAATTATTGACACATAACTTTCAATGGATTTTTAAAGCGATATTTTCATCGGATATCCAATGAAATTAAGAGGATTTTACCATTGGCGATTTCGCTAAGTTTTGCTTCAGTGTACTAATTCCACTAGTTGGGTAAAATCGGGCGAAATGGACGATTTATAAGGTCTGCACAATCGTTAAGTGCATTTGAGTTCATTCTTTTTGGTGACTATTTTGTAAATCACTTGATATATTCAGTAATTGCAGTATGTGGGAAAAAGAAGATTTACTGAGGTCTACACAAGATGATATCCTCTCGATTCGATGCGCCATACAATTTGACAATAGTTCAGCACATATTGTATAATACTGTTTAAACAAGCGAAGTGTATGATTGTTCAAATTTTCATCCGGAATTAATGTGAATTCGGGCAAAAAGTGTCATCCGTTCTCATCAATTTTTAAAATAGATTAAGCTATTTATCAGAACGGCGCCGGTGGTGTAGTGGTAAGCGTGATTACCTCTCACCCCAGCAGGCCTGGGTTCAATCCCAGTCGGCGCCGCCGGGATGTTCTGAGGCATAACATCTCTGATCACGCCTTCCTTCGGATGGGAAGTAAAGCCGTTGGTCCCCGGTTCATGAGTTGATCGGTCGATAGGTAGGGTCCAGGTGTGGGAGCTGCCTTCCTGGCACGTCGGTAGCATTGGTGCTCAGCACGGAAAACAAGATCGACGGAAAAAAACAAACCAAAGGAAAAAAAAAGCTATTTATCAGGACGCTTATGCAGCGGTTTTTAATTACGTGAGATTTTGGATCCCTTTTACCCCACGGTGGGCCACGACCCATAGATTGAGAAACGCTTGAATAAGGGTTAGAATCCACAAAGGTGTTGATCGATCTCATCTGGAGCTCGAGTTTCTCACAAAGGACATTCTCAAGGTGATCATACTGATTCATAGCGTAATTTCGAGTTCAACACTGGTGCTTTTCAATCTGAAAAAAATCTACGATGTGGTCGGCAATCAAAGCCTAACAGTTCATCATCAGCTTCATGGACGGCAACATTCAGTCCTAAATGTATTGGGCTAAATTTAACTTTATTATCATCCTACGATACTGTTTGGACGGTCTCATACTTTCATGAAAGCTCGAAATTGAGACCACACAAGCATTTCAATAAAAAAAAAAACTATCCATCATATTTTGAGCCAGGTGTTCCAACATATTTTTGCATATCTACCGGCTTGTGCGCATAGACGTATGGCACAATTTCTCCCAATTATACTCCATTACGACAATCCGTGCATACATATTAACGCATCTATCATGTTTCTGCAGGGGGTACACTGTGCCATTCTCTATTGTTTAATTAGTAGTAAAGTTGATAAAAAATGTGTTCCGCAAAAATAAACAACAATTTCCGATAGATGCATACCGCTCAAAACTAGGTGCTCATTCGTTCATTGTGTGTGGCTCCTTCGATAATTTATCAAATGGGCACGTGCTGTATGAGCAGCTAGACACTACAGTGTGTGTTATACGTTAGCAATAAAAGGTGTTTTTTTGCTTGTTTCGTCATGCCTTTGCTTGACAATTGTGTCCACGTTCCTAGCATACAAATGAAAATGCTTTGCACGTGAAAACAGATACATCATCTATCGTCTGCTGTACACACAAAACAAACGTCAAATACATCAGTTAACCGATGGCTGTAGGACGAATCTTTTGCTCTATGATTTGGTAGCTATTAATTACAACAAGCATTAGCCGGCGCCGGTGGTGTAGTGGTAAGCGTGACTGCTTTCTAGCACCCCAATGGGTCTGGGTTCAATCCCAGCCGTGGTCGGTGGGATTTTTCTGAGGCATGAAAATCTCTGGTCCCGGCCCATGTGTGTTGAGTGGGTGCGATATCCTACGCAGGGTGGAAGCTGCCTTCCTGCACATTCGGTTGCCGTCAATGGATGGCAATCGATGTCCGTCGGTGATTGGCACTAGATTGCGGAACAGAGACCGACGTTAAATAAAGGAAAAAGAAGAAGAAGAAGACAACAAACAAGCATTTGATGAGAAAGAGGCGTTCGTGCTATAACCCATGGGACCATTGTTAGTCTTCTGAATATGTTTCTTACGAGAAATGCATAGGTAGTACAGTCAAGATTCCTATAGTACGGATTCGTTCTTGCCACTGGACTCCTATAGTACGGTCGATCCGGCATTAATGAATACACGTAGCATATGGGATTTGAACTAATTGGGACCAAACACTGATTGAACGGCAATTTGAAGAGATAACTTCCTGGTGTCTCTGGAGAAGTTGTTAAGCAGATAGTTGGTCATCTTTTGGGAATAGTCAGTTCCCGGTAAGTCAGAAGACTGGTCCGGAACATTCGTGAAAGTGGTCATTTTATGAAACTCATCCTAAAGCTCCGCGTTTTTTTTTTTTCTAAACCACTCAAAAGCGTCTTATCACGACGTGTATTCGTTAATACCGGTTCCTATAATGCGGTCCCTATTAACCGTACTATAGGAATCTTGACCACTTTTACGGATGTTCCGGATCTTCCGTCGGACCATCGCTTGGTCCCCTGGGAGCATATTCAAGACACAGCTCCAAATGCATTCTGATAAGACGTCTATGAGTTATTTCGAACAATCTGTGGAGCTCTAGGATCAGTTTCATGAATTTACCACTTTCACGGATGTTCCGGATCTTCCGGTGGACCAACTCGTGGTCTTCAGTGTCCATATTCCAGTCACAACTCCGAATTCATTCTGATAAGATGCCTAGGATCTAAAATCTCTTTAATAAAGCTATGAAAAAAAAAGGCCTAGTATGTTCCGGATCTTCCGGTGGACCATCTCGTGGTCATATCATTCTGATAAGACGTCTATTAGCGGTTTCGAAAAAAAATCATGAAGCTAAGCAGTTTGATGTTGGTATCAAAATTTGATTTCGATTTGCTGTAATTTTGATGCTGGACTTTGCCCGGGTATCAAACATGCAACTTTTTCCTACATCAATATTTTCGTACAAAACCTTCGCAAGATTATTTTTAGAGACGAATGACCACAGCATGGTTAAAAGTTTTTTAGTAAAACCAAACAAACAAACAAACATTCACAAGATTATTGTTTATGTTCAGTGTATTGGTGTAAATTAATTTTTTTTTAAATTAGCTACCTAACACACAATTTGATAACTATTTAGTATAATTCATTCCTTCGGCTATATTACAGAATCTTTATACAAGTTAAGTAAGCCAGTATTTTCCCTTAGTGGTCTTCTAATTGGTATTATCTTAATTTTCAATTTGATTCATTCTCTACCAGATTTACGTTGATACAAGGTAATAGCATATATTTAACCTTTTTTTTTCATACAGCAAAGTTTTTTGTAAATTTTCACATTACACATTAATGCATTTTATGGTATTAGGTGAAACACACAGCTGTGCAAATCTAATTTTACGTAAAAGTATGTAATAATTCATTAATTTGTATTGCATCAATGAGTTTAGAAAACAGCGGAAAATTCAACGCGAAAGCGAAAATTTCAGGCTTCATTAATTGAATTACTGATTTTTAAACGTGTAATGTTATATTTAAAATCCTGCTCCAGTTTTTAGTTGAAAATTACGAAATATTTGTATCTGTGTACGCAAATAAAACCATGAAAATTTATTTAAAATTTGAGTTGGACCCTAGGGTCAAAACCTGAAGCACTAGTGCCATATCTGGCACACTAGCTCTATATGCGTATATTTTTTTTTATTCAAAACTGTAAGAGAATCATACATTCTCCGGTTGGGTGTATTTTCACGTCTCCTTTGTCGAGTTCTTTCTCCACTTTTCTAATTTATTAAAGCCATTCTACGCCAGGTGACTGCATTATTTTCCATTTTTTTCCTCCCATCCATAGCACAGTGGCTCTGTGGAATCCTCTTTACGCCTATAAATGTTGTCATTGAGTGGCTCATCCCAACAATAAGTTCCATTCTCCCTCTGTTCGAAGGTCCTTTTGATTGGAACGCAGAAGAAAACTTTGTTTACCCTCCAGCAGAACAAATAGGTATTCAATTACCCACTTCAACGGTGACGATCCCGGGAAAATTTATGACGCTCAAGTAAGGAATATAATTTCGGAAATTATCGAACGTGGTCACTAATTTTCGGTTGGGTATTGTCTTTTTTCACGGTGGTCACTTTTTGTTGAAAAACAGTGGGTACGGTCCCGGAATAAATATACAGGGCATTGGTGAAATAAATTGTAGTGAAGCGATCAGGCGTTGAATTCCGAGGAATGTTCCGTAGGGGAACGTTATCGAGCACGAGTACGATATTCATTAATTTTCATATTGATTATGCAGCCTGTTATGATCAATGCGAACAAACAAATGGATGCTGCATTGAACCATAATTGAAATTTATGGTTGGAAGATGGTACATTGTGGCCTGATTAGATTCAGTCTATCAGATAATAGTACAATCGGGAAAGGAAGTGGGTGTATGACTAAACGAATCGTTAGACAAATTTTCAATTTGATCAGTACAACAGTACGAACAAATGCTAAGAACTGAAAGGTAACAATTTAGTGTTGACCACTTATTCGATGGAGGTAAGTAACGTACTTTTAATGTAATCATCCGGCAGTATTACCTCCTAGACAGATGTTTTGCATCTGGTTAACAACTGCTGTTGGTAATTAAAAAAAAATACCTTCAGTTATTCACATTATCAATCTTTACATTTCAATCTGCCTTGTGGATGTCCTTGCGCTGATAAACTAGAATCGACGGAACAGCTACACCGCTTAAGTACTCTTTAATTATTTTGCTTATCAGCTCGTGTTGTCCAGCTCAGCGTACGAAAAAAAACCCGTTAAATAGGTGAAACCTACTCCGTGGCCGGGTGAAAATAATAATTTACGGATTGACACCCGACATAAATGGTGAATACGCGCAGTGATCGGTTATCTCGCCTCATGCCAAGTTCGAAAAAAACCGTGCACATGAATCGAAAAGGAACGCAAACAATTCTGCATCAATAATGCAATAAAAATTGTGAAAATCGCTGCAGAAGGTGCACTGGGACTGCTGCAGAGTAAACCGAAGCTGATCCAAAGCGAACGAGCAGTGCATAAATTAACGCAATGCACAGCACGAGCCTTAAAAGTGCGTTGCTGGAATGAAATGATTTTTCTCGAAAAATAATTGCTGGACCTAGACTGCTACTGTGCGTTCACTTCATGAAGCACTGCAACTCGCCACGCCGTCGCAGGATTTATTAGTGTATTCTGTGCACTGCATTGAGTCGTCCCAAGTCGCTTTGCAAGCTGCTGCTGATGGTGCAGCCTGGTGCCACGAGGCCAAAGAGGAGCAACTGCGATTTAAACGCGTTGATAGCTCCAGGTGTAAAACAGTTTGCGGCGCTGCGTTCATGTCTAGGCGGTTCAGTTCAGGTTGACCGGCGTGTGGCGTGATTGCCTAGAAGGAAAACCAACTGTCTGTCACATTATGCAGAATATGGTGACAAATGCGTAATGAGCGCTCCGAACGGTAATGGCAAAATAATAACAGCTGAAGTTTTTATTTTTTTTTGAGATCGATCGTCTGGAGTTGCCAACAGTGTTGCAGAATTTCCTTAGCAATCGTACTGTAGAGGCATTCAAGTGATTCCAGTGCAGCGATATTATGAACAGTGTGCATATTTTTCTATCGTTTGAAGCAGGAAGTACAGCAAGCAAGTTGAGCCTTGAAGTTCACAGGTCAATCCGTAGGCACGGCTGTGCTGAGCGAATAATGGAAACAATGCTATCTAGGAGTTTGATTGGAATTCGCTACAAAAGTCATATTTCTTCCAGCTGAAGGGAACACCTTAGCAACTATTTCAGCTGACACTTCAGTGTGCAGTGTGAGGTTTGGTGAAGTGGATGAATTGGTCATGGAGCCCATCGGTGAATAAATTAATAGCACTACATGGCGTTCTTACTGACAAGTTTTGATGTTAGTCATGGCAATCAAATCTGCAGTGGTTTTAAACTCTTTCATTTGAAATGAGTTATGAAGTTGATGCAGTCGTTAATGAATACTGATGTTACAACCTTCATTTCCTGATCTCACGTTTCCTGGATACTAGATTCATCATATAATTGCACCAGCTCATTCTTCTCATACATACGACCTTTTCATATATGTACCATAATAAAGATAGCTTTAAGCATGCAACGCGTAGAGAACTACCGATCTTATCAAAGTCTTTTTTCATATGGTATACTTAGTAAGGGGGCGAAGTATACTAGACCTCATTGCTTGTGAAGTCCGTAGCAAGCATGAGTTACTGCAATAATGCGTCTCCAAATTTGTCTGCTGCAATTGTTATGTGATGTCCCCAATCCGATGTACACATTCACCACCTCGAACTCATCTCCGTCATTTATCACACTTCTATCTATGCGAGCTCTGTTGCGCTCGATCCCTTCAGTCTTCAGCTTGGTTTACAGCTTTGTCATCGTTCTTTCAACTTCCAATAATAAGGCTGTTCCCGTACTTACTTTTTTGCTTTTGCTAACCGAGACCAGGACCGACAGGAGACCACATGAACGGAGGATGAGATATACCGAGCTGCGGTCCATGCAAGAAAATAGAGGAAGAAAAATGTGGAGTGTAGGTAACTCTAAGCATGAGCATAGAGGTAACTCTAAGACCAGAAGGTCCCGAAGAAACGTGCTCAACTTTTTGGCTCAGCTCTGGTACTATCTTCGGTCCCAAGCTAATCGATGCACCCCTCAAAACATAGTAAAATCCACGAACCCCTCATTTTATCTATAAAACTTTCATAGTGAATCAAAACAAACATAGTGTAGTACTAGAATTTCGACTTGAATGGGGTACGCTTATAGATGTACTTTGGACCAATAGGCTAAGGACTGTTCATTAAAGAAAGTGGACACCTGTTTATCAATGGTTTAGGGTTAAGACGTAACGAAAAATTGTGAATTTTCGCTCAGTGTGTAAAAACATTGTTTATTTTAGCAACACACCTGAAAAAAAATGAGAAATTTCGAACGATGGGTCGGATCAGCTTATCAACTCGCAGATTAATTCTGCACAAATAATTTTCCGAAAAGTTGTCGTTTCGAGAATTGGCAAAAAGCGTGAAGTGCAGTAAATCTACAGTGTTCAAGATTGTTAAGAAGTTTGGAAAAACGTGTTCTCTTGAAGATTTCTTGAAATCTGGGCGCAAAAAGAAGGCATCGGACCAGAAAAAGGAGCTGGCATCAGTACGCCTTTTGAAATCGCATAAACCGTGTTCCGTTCGTGAAATTGCCAAAAAATTGGACATTATAGCGTCAGAACTGTGCAGAATATCAAAAACCGTAACAATATCAACATCCTACTAGAAGCAAAAAGCACCCAGAAGGACGGATTCACAGAAAACTTCTTCGAAAATACGGTTGCGGATCTTGTATGACGTTCTCCTTCAAAAGCCGACCCCGTGCATTTTGATGGACGACGAGACTTACGTCAAATTGGATACCAGTACACTCCTTTTTCAACGCTGAGCAGAGAATCAGAACCGAAAAATTTGCAAAAAAGGTTTTGGTGTGGCAAGCCATTTGCTCCTGTGGCTTGAAGCGTTCTTCGTATTTCACAACGGGCACAATCAATGGTGAAAATTACAGAAAATAATGCATCAAAAAACGGCTTCTACCCATCTACCGAAAGCATACGGATCCTCCATTGTTTTGGCCGGATCTGGTACTGCTCACTATGCTTCTGCTACGTTGGAGATGCTCAAGAAGGAAAAAAACGATTTTGTCAAAAAATTCCAAAATCCCCCAAACTGCCCAAGTAACATTTTAAGTTTTATGAAATACTACAAAGCAACTATAAAACAACATTCATATAACCCTGGTCAAGGCTATTTTGTCATTAATGCATCCACCATAACCTCATTAAGACTAGAATATGTCTAGTTGGCCCACCCTGGAGAAGGTTCTGAAGGGTGTATTCTCGAAGCTCTTCAAGATTGATTTACTGCAAAAGCTTGTATGACGAACGCATTGAGAATCATTTGAAAGCTACAATAAAAGCTATTTAGCAACAATAAAAACCCTTTCCGAGCCGTTTCCCCTAGCCGCATGCTGAATCCACTAGGAAAGCATCAATCAAGATAGAAAAGGATTTATGAATCCGATCATATCAAAATAATTAAAATAGAAACTGATGGTATAAAATCCTTGTTGAATATCCTAATTTATTACAATAGTTCTCACTAGTTTTAAGTGCCATATTAAATTTTATGTGAAATGTACGTGAAAACATAGAAAAAATTAAGTCCACCCTCGTTAAACGTCGATTTGACCAATTATTTAACATTGTAAAAAAAAATATATTCTTCAGATCGAGCTTGGCCGAGGTTCTTTTTATTATTTTCGCATTTAAATGTTTGCTCATTGCTAAATTTACCAAAATATAGGAAATATTGATTGAAAATCGAAGATTGTAAAAAACAAGCAACCTAATTGTAACATGGCGGTGGCATAAAAGTTGATTTTCATGGGTCATTTGTGAAAAAGTTGTTTTGCTTTCAAGATTTCCTTAACAAATTAATAAGGTTTTAAAATGGCTTTTATGAAGAAAACTTGCAGGCTGAATTGTATTTATCTAAAGCCATTTTGCTTGATCCTAACCCGTTCAGATTTATGGCAGCATTTATGGAGGCAAAGTCGCCTGCAAAAGTTAAACGTCAAAGTTTGTTTATCTTTCGATAGTTGCGCTGTGAGATCCAGGATTCTTCCAGGCGGTTTTCTCCCGATGGGTTGGGAGCAGTTACTCAGATAATTTGCGATACTAGTTTTACAACATTTCGCTTTTCGAACAGCTGGAAGCGCAATCGTTCCCGAAAAAGATCCCCTTCTTCCGGATGGTTACAGAAATGCACCATCCAATGATGCAGAGATGTACGGTTGAATGAAATTTTCGAAGAGTCTTTCGCCGAATAAAATCGCTGCTTTGGATCGGAAACCAGCTAATCTCCGCTAACTAACAGTTTCAGTGGTTTGCTGTCGGTTGGTATTTCGATTGTCAACGCAAGGTCTGGAGAAGGCTGGTATGTTTTTCAACTTTAGACAATATTTTATGAGTTCGAGGCCCCTGCTCACTTTACTCTTCTCCGAAAGATGGTCAGTCATTGATGGTGTGCTGGTTCGTCTAAGGAGTAAATTTATCTGAAATTGACTTGATTTTTTCATCCTACTTCGTCTATCCTTCGAGATTTCCTTGTCATAAATTTGGCATTTATTAACTATGAGGAACCATCATTTAAGCTCAATTTGTAAACAAAGTAATTGGGGAGTTAATGATGCTTATTAAAAAGGCTAAAAAGCAACAATAAATGCTTTTTTTTCTCTAATGCAAAACCTAATTGTTTTATGGTTACTTTTAAATGATAGAACACGTTTATAAAGTATTTTATCATGACATTAATAAACAATTGCTAATGACGTTTATGCTTGAATTACAGAACAGTTTTAAGGAGGGATTGATAACTGTTTTAAATTTATTTTTAAAACAAGGCAGTTTTTGATTTTCTTGCCAGACTATAAAAGGTTTTTAAAACAGCAAAAAGCTGAATTTCTAAGCAGGAATGTTTTACACTTTAAAATGCTATATTTAAACTAAATGGATTGTTCATTGCCGTTATAAAACCATCATAAATCAGAGTGGATGCTAAATGGTGACTGAATTGTTACTTGGGTGCCCAGAACTGCGTCCGTGCGAAAGATATTGGGCAATAATTAATCGGCATCTTAAGAAAGACCTGTGCTTTCCCCACTGCTCTCTCCAACTTTCGGAATATGGGTCGGCTAAAAGTGAATTAGAAGCGTTTATTTCCTCTCATACTCGAGTTCGTATGCTTTTTCTGCTGAACGGGAATTGGAGTAAATCGTGGCAAGTGTGTGCGTAGATATACAATGTTATAAATAAAATGTATTGTCGAAAGCTGTAGCCGCTTAGTTAAAATGTTCTAGGTTTTAATGTGAGCATGCTGTTTTAGGAAACTGTGGTGTTTTTTTTAGTGTCAGTGTGGGGATAGTTGGATTAGTAGAAAAAATGTAAAAATATGTGATAGTAGGATTAGTTGAAATCGATATTTTAATAAACATAAATGGGCGAAACAGGTGTTGTGATCAACTGTGGTAGGAAAACTGAATAGGAGAAGGAGACGATATGGATGGGTGGTGATAAGCTACACTCAAACCAAAAATTTATTACAATGAATGTTAGTTCCATTTCCTATCATCCTCTGTTCATGAACATCGCAGCGACTGTAAGAAATTGACCTTGCAGACGATGCAATGATTTTGAATCTTTTTTTTATTCCGAGTTCCGTCTATGCTTTAACCTTTACAAGCAAGCATTTGCCTTGTTTTTATATGTATAACATGGTAGAACGACGCACACACTTGTCTCGATTCTCTCCAGCAGAAAAAGCAAACGAAATCGAGTATGAGAGGAAATGAGCGCTTCTTGTTTGCTGTTAAGCCTATCTATATCCCGAAACATGGAGAGAGCAGTGGAGAAAGTACACACGCAGGCAAAAGAACGTAAGAATTCCATAAGAAACACTTTTGAATTTTAGCCACAAGAAATCAGCATTTATTTCATTGATTTGCCATATGAAAAATAATGTAGACAACAAAATAATAAATCGGAGCAGACTGGAACCAAACCATGGATATTGAGATTATGAAGCTCGTGTGTTGACCACTCGTCTTTCAACGCTTAAGAAAATGAAATGCCTAAAGGCGTATAAGAGCTAAGTTATGTTACACGAAAATCTTTCATAAGTCGCGGTTATGAAATTTATATTTGTCGTTCATAAGTCGAGTCTTATGAAATTCTTAAGTCTATTTGCTTCAGTGCAGGTCTGATAATCGCAACTTTCGTGGTTCGAGCCCCCCAGTCCGACCAACTCTTTTTTTTCGACATGATTATTTTCACTCACTAATACCATAGAGGTAACTCTAAGACCACTGGGTCCCGAAGAAAATCATTATTATTTTTGGCTCACTCAGTACCAGAACAACGGTCCCAAGCAGTCCCAAGCTATTTCACTCACCCCTGCATGTTCTGCATGAATCCACACACCCCTGATGTTATCTGTCAAACTTTCATAGCGAATCAAAACAAACATAGTGTAGTAATAGAATTTCAACAAGAATAGGGTACGTTAATCTTTTGCTAGGGACCAATAGGCTACTAAAGTGGTGAGCCAATTTAAAATCGTTAGTTTCGTATTGATTGTTGCTAATACCATAGAGGTAACTCTAAGACTAGAAGGTCCCGAAATAACGTGCTCAACTTTTTGGCTCAGCTCTGGTACTATCTTCGGTCCCAAGCTAATCGATTCACCCCTCGAAACATAAGAAAACCCAATAACCTCTCATTTTATCTGTAAAACTTTCATAGCGAATCAAAACAAACATTGCGTAGTACTAGAATTTTGACTAGAATGGGGTACGTTAATCGTTTGCTTGGGACCAATAGGCTAGTCAAGTAGTGAGCCAATTTAAAATCGTTAGTTTCGTATTGATTGTTGCTAATACACTCCACATTTTTCTGTCTCAATTTTCTTGCATTGGACCCGAGGGGGACGACTCTATCTACGATGCAGAAAAGATTGTGTTTTGCTGTGGCTAGCTGCACGCACGCTGAGTAAATAGAAGGAAGATTTATGTCTATTTTGAAGATTTCCTGCAAAAAGATGAAGCACGATGCAAGTAGATGCGAGAAATTAAAGATGATTTTTCGAAGATTGATTCGCTAGTGTGAGATTTTTTGAGCATCTATAATTTAGATTTAGATGTGTCGCCCCCCTCGATTGGACCGCAGCTCGGTATATCGCATCCTCGGTTCATGCGGTCTCCACTAACATCGTCCGACGATGAATCCCACATAATTGTAAGCAAATCTTACATCCCCTGGTTTGGTGTACAAGAACGGAAGATGAGGGAAATAAGGAACGAATGAAAAACTGGGATGGTCAACCATTGCTCACAAGTAAACCGGCGTTCGAGCCTACAAGACGTGAGTGGAAAATAAGTCAGTACTAAAGTGAACCGAACAAAGTGCCTTAAAGTTCAGTGAACGATCTTTTTCCGTTCCTGGTGTTCGTTCAGGTAACTGAGTTGGACCAAATTCGATTTTGGCTTGGTTTTAAACAACCATTTGTCCTTCAGGACTTTTTTATGTTCCACGTACAGATCCTCACGATCGGCACGTTTCGACCAAGTCAGTCTCGACTGTCGCGGTCTAAAAGTTAAGGACCTTTCACTCTCCGGTTTGATAATCGCCAGAAAGGAGAGCATCCTTGAACTCGGAAGTCCTAATTGATAAGGAGGAAGACCCTGCTCTGCTCGACCAAGGTGACCTTGTCACGGTCAGCCGATATTTGCCAACGAAGGGAGACGCCGTTGATCCAGAAAAGGCTACTTAGGTAGCTGCACAGGGATCGCTACATTCCCTGGTTGCGAACCGCCATCGCAACGCGCAAACCCAAGCCTCCAATCTGCCATGTCGTGACCACCAGTCACCAGGAGCCATCGGCCTCAACAAAAGCACTATCCGCGAGCGCTCGCCATCGTCCAGCAAACACCACCGGTACTTACCAAAGCAGCAAAAATGGGAAACACGACGTTAGGTATACGGTCGTTTGGCAGAAGGTCGTTAGGCATACGGACGTTAGGCATACGGACGTTAGGCATACGGACGTTAGGCATAATGTACGATAGGCATAATGGACGTTGGGCATAAAAGACGTTAGGCATAATGAACGCTAGGCATAATCTACCCGATGAATTCCAGAAGGATGATAATGGGGACCGTCTATTGATTGCTGACTTTGGTGACAATAACGAAAGAGCCTTAATTTTTGGAACTCATGAAACTTGCGACGTCTTGGACAAGCAAAGTATTGGGTTACAGATGATACGTTTGCCACAGTTCCTTGTTTGTTTCGGCAACTCGTCACTGTTCATGGAAGTATCACCCCTCACATCAGCAGACGGTTCCGCTAGTTTTTATTCTGATGACAACAAAAACCGAATCGTTGTATCGAAAAGTATGGCAGGAAATCCTGGAAGCAGCAGGTATGTTTTTTGTTTGTTATTGAACGAAAAACCACAGAATTCACCATTCTTCATTTCATGGGCTGTTCAACCTTAGCTGTTTTTTTTTTGTTATTGAAGGAAAAATCACAAAATTCACCATTCTTTATTTCATGAGCTGTTCTTTGAGGAAAACGTTTTCTTCTTTGACAATTGCAATATGTGTGTAAGAATATATTACAACAAATGTGTGATTTTTTTTTATTTCTAGATGGGATTGATTTCAAGATATAGTTCAAAACTATGCTGAGTTTTCATTGCCAGATTACTTAACCGCTATCGCTACTAATCTTGGATCTAAGTAAATATGTAGCTACATCACTTATGATATGATAAATAATGGATTCCAAACTGTGCTTATTAAATAAAACTATGTTTGTTTAACTTGTATCATTTTTTATTCAACGCTTAGCCTAACTTAACCATGCTCGAAACAGGTTTCTAGAGGTGCACAGCAGCAAGGTATTTTTTGCTTAACTTCCATTATGCCTAACGTATATTATGCCTAACGTCCATTATGCCTAATGACTTTATGCCTAACTTCCATTATTCCTAACGTCCATTATGCCTACTGTCCGTTTGCCTAACGTCCGTATGCCTATCGTATTTATGCCTAATGGGGTACACTCGCAGAAACCCGTGTTGTGGCCCATAATAGCCCAATAAAACCATAGTTCTACCTCTATAGTACCTTCATAGTACAACCTCTTATTGTAACTCACAAATTCAAAATATCAATATAACATCTCATGATTTCATAATACCATAAAACATTTTATTATGCAAAATGAATGGAAGTAACCCTGTACCGTAGGATGTCAACACAGACAACCCTTCCTACGGTATCTGAGCAAACAATAGAGAATGTGAAAAGTTTCTAATATCTTGGCATCTTATTATTATTATTATTTAACTTTATTAGGGAGGCTTTCAGCCTTGGGCTGGTTCGCCTCCAGTCTTGGCATCTTGATATTTACCGTCAGACGGTAGAATCAACAATCAATACGAAACTAACGAATTTTAATTGGCTCACTACTTGACTAGCCTATTGGTCCCAAGCAAACGATTAACGTATCCCATTCTAGTCGAAATTCTAGTACTACGCAATGTTTGTTTTGATTCGCTATGAAAGTTTGACAGATAAAATGAGGGGTTATTGGTTTTTGCTCTGTTTCGAGGGGTGAATCGATTAGCTTGGGACTGAAGAGAGTTGCCAAAAAGTTGAGCACGTTATTTCGGGAGCTTCTAGTCTTAGAGTTACCTCTATGGTAGAATCATGAGCAACATAGGTGCAAGAATCAAGAAAGCTGGGGTTGTCATTGCGAGTTTACGAAATATTAACTAACTAGCCAACGTATCAAGATCCGAATTGTCAATTCAAACATGAAACCAGTGTTGTATCACCGGAAAACACTCAAGCGCTACAGGTCTGCATCAACTGATGTCTGCGATATATAAATCGTACCTAATGGCCTCACAATTGGATCTCGAATGCCGAGCTCCTTTGTCAATGTTATCAGAAGCCGATATCAATAGAAAATCGGGAACACAAGTGTTCATTCTTAGACATACGTGACGGAATCCATCTTTGACATAAAGGATGAGACGTAAACAAACATGTCATGTAAAATTAAGTGCTCCGAGACTGAAAAGTTCGAAAGTACGTTTTATTGGGCTGAATTTTGCGTCTGTTATGACTCAATCTTATGTGAAAATTGACGCTCGTATATTTCAGTCTCAGAGCACTTAAATTTACATAAATTTTTCTAAGAGTGTAGGTGGGTCGACTACACACTACGAAGAAGGGGCGAAAAAGCGATCTACAAGAAAACGCTGCACACTACGAAAAAGGTATGTAAGTTTAGGTGCCCTGAGACCGACACATGCAAGCGGCCCATAGGGTTTTTGATCTAATTTCCGTCCTACTAAGCACAACCCGTGCTTTGCCTCTATTTATGTGCATCATATTTAACAGAAATTTACACTACTTTTTCGAACTGTGTGTGTATGTTTCGGTTTCAGAACACTTAATTTTACATGACATGTTTGTTTACATTTACATAATTTACGTCAAAGATGGATTACATATCGTGTAAAAATAATTATTTATAAGTGTGTGGATTGGATACCGGTAGGATATCAAAGCAGAGGCAGGTTTATTTTGTCTTTTGTTTTTTTAAAGGAAATTCCACAAGAATTGAGTGGCATGGGCCCAGGTCAAGGCAAAAGCAAGTGGTCGGCCAGGATGGAAATCTTTCACATTGGCCCTTGCACTTGCAGTTCAGTACACAGAAAAAAATCTGAATTTTAACTATCGTGTATAATCTCCTTTCGTTTAATTTTGAGCTATACTTGGCACAAACAACGAAACCGTTTGCAAGTTTGCATACAATATTGCTAATTTATGCGATATTGCGCTTAAAGTTACATGAAATATCGCGTAAATTTATGCCAAATCTAGCGTTAATTTTATGTGCGCTATATCTCGCAGAAATTTACATGAATTTTTCATACGGAGTGTACGGGTGCGTGACGAATTTGTGCAGTAAATGGCATATTTGAGAAAAAATACACCAGTTAGTTATTCTAGCAATGAATTTTGTGCGATTTATTTTCTTTCGTAACATATGGAAGTTGTAAGTAAATTTATTCAAAAAAATTGCCTTCCCTTTCGACGACTGTAGTTAGACGCTTCCGGAAACTGCAGTATGCACGTTTTAAAATGTTTCGATCCATAGATGTCATCACTGCCTTCACAGATAAAAATTCTGAATTTTAATTGTGATGTAAACATTCATTCACGTAAACTTAAATTTAATTTCACACAACCGAGCAACTTGTAAACAATGTTGTTTACAAAGATGGGCTTTTGTATACAATATTTGCTACATTGCATGAATTGTGCTAGAACTTTACATGATATATAATGTAAATTTATATGATATATGACGCTCCATTTGTGTGCATCATATTGAACAGAAATTTACAATACTTTTCGAACTGTGTTGATTTTAGCTTTTAGCGACTTAAGTGTGGTGTGAGGGGTTCTATTGGTATCCCGTTGGACGACGCCCTATACAAAATAATCCAACGGATTGATATCGGGACTGCTTGGGGGCCAAATTTCTTCCTCCCAAATTTACGAAATATTTTCCCTAAGCCATTTCTGTGCTTTATTAGCAGTATGAGCAGGTGCTCCGTCTTATCACTTTCCCAAGCCTTTTTTAATATTATACACTGTTTTTTCAGACACATTTACCGACCGAATTATTTCTTTCATGCATACTCCGGTGCGCAACAAAGCGACAACGGCTGACAGATTGCTCTCTTGTTTCGACATCTTTACGTTTACTCAACATTGTTTGTTTAAATCTTACACCTAACAGTATGAGCTATCCAGTGCTGCCAAATATATCTAAATCATGATGCACAAGCATGAGAAATTACTATTTGAAATTTACTGCAAAAATTCGTCACGCACCCTATACATGACGAAGTCGATACGGTTGTCACTTATTAAAATCAATGGAAAAGAGATTTCCGTTTCAAAATTCCAATCTGATATCTTAAACAGAAAAGAAAACAATTCAACAATTGTTTTATACATTCACAATCAGAAAAATTAATGTAAATTTAGATGCTCTGAGACTGACATATACGAGCGTGAATTTTGACATAAAATTTAGTCATAATAGATTCGAAATTCAGCTCAATCAAACGTACTTTTCGTCGAGTATCGAACTTTTCAGTCTCGGAGTACTTAATTTTACATGACATGTTTGTTTGAGTCTCATCCTTTATGTCAAAGATGGATTCCCTCACGTGTAAAATTAGGTATTTCTAAGTATGTGGTTGAGCTGGTTGAGCTAGTGAACCAGCGTATATGCAAGTCACTAAAACCACTATTTCCTTGAAGATCGATCGCTACTTCTTACTGGGGGAAATGGATGTAATGTCGGCCTAAATGCCCCTAATTTGGGCCCATACATAAATTCAGCAATCGACTAAATTTTCAATAGGGACCAAACATATCCATTAGTACCGTCCCAATCTAGATTCATCTAGATAAAATTGATAAATAGCAGATTTTTAGCGATGGGCCCAATATTAGATCTATTGACCAACATTAGAGCCATTTTCCCTATTTCAAAAATATCGTCCATAGATTTTCACACGCCTCCTAAATTTTTTTAAACACGCAAAATATTTCATAAATGAAGGAAAGAATTCCGGTGTGAAATGAGGGTTTACAGCATGGCAAGAGTTTTTTTTTTCTAACCATCAGCAATCAAAACACCAAAACCACCAAACTATCCCTTTATTGAGGGTGGCGAATCAACCGTAGTTCAGTTTTGGCGAAAGTCTATCAATTTTCACCAGTAGGTACCTACTCGGAAACAACCGGTTCAGGACTTGCCTAGCTGACCCCTCTCGACTATTTGCTCCTAATAGAATAATAATAGTATAACATTTCCCAAAAACAGAGCAACGTCAGAACGCTCAAGATTTGACTTCATTTTTCGCTCTCCTTCTCGGCTGTCTGGCCGATTTCAACATCATCGAGCTGACTCTCGATAATAAACATCAATGAGCATAAATCATTCCACCCCTCCGGGTTCTTTTGGTTGTGAACTGATGCCACCACCACGGCGACGACTTCCACAGTGGTGCTGCTGGAATCAGCGGTTGACGGGCCTCCTGACAGGAGAATATGTTTTTTTTATTTATCATTTACAATTTAACAGTTATTGAGGGGAAATTAGGGGGAAGGATTCGTTTGGGTTTGGTGAGAAAATATTGTCCGTAAATGTTTCGCCGCTATTTTTTCGAGGATATCACCTCCGTTGAAGATGACATAAGAAAATGATTTCCGAAAACAGTAAAATTCTTGTGTTGGAACGATCGCACCTAATTGAAGTGATTAATGAATTTGCGGTTTCACTCGTGAGGTTGAGTGGCGAAAAGCTTTTTTTGATTAAGCTCCTCACCGGGGATTTGTAACGATGGCGTTGATTAATGATGTTAGCGCTTGATGAGCGGAGTGCGAAATTCGATCCAATGTTTGCGATTATGTAATTTGCTCATCATCATGATACTTTTGGTACCGTTTACTTTTTGTGGCTATGTGTGTAGGTATAAGTTTGTTTTGACATTGGTTGTTTGATTTGTTGAAATAAGTCAACCTTTAACGTCCTGAATATTGTTTTTTTTTTTATGATCCCGAACAACGGTAAAAGTTGTCATTTCAATTTGTTAAGTAGAGGAAATGGCTCTAATGTTGGCCTATGGATCTAAGATTGGGCCCATCGATAAAAATCTGCTATTTATCAATTTTATCTAGATGGATTATCATTGGAACGGTACTAATGGATATTTTTGGTCACTACTGAAATTTTAGTCGTTTGCTGAATTTATGTATGGACTCAAATTAGGAGCATTTAGGCCGACATTACATCCATTTCCCCTATAATATTAACATACAAGTGGTGATAGAAGTTTGAAAAGAAAATTCTAATATGTGTGAAATTTTGTTGAGGGGTTATTGACCAGTATCACTGGGGAAGTTTGACATGTCGCACGACGGATTTTGATTTTTGTTGAGAATTGTCTACATCCCCGGGGGCACCGGAATTTTTTTTTTGAGTGAGACAATATTATGTTCACCGTGTGTATGATTATTACAGAACAGTAAAGCCGAATGTCAACTCAGAGTGACCCCATGAATTGATCAATTTCTATTTCTGACGGATTTAAAACTTGAATAGATTTCAGACAAAATGCAACTTATTGTGTAGAAAAAGTTTGTGACATGATGTTTTTAGAGCTAATTGAGGCACGCAAAGGTTAAATGAAAACACTTTTTAAAAAACTGTTCAAAAATATGGCCGAATGTTCTTGTTGTACGATTACCCAATTGTTAATAGTTCATAATTTTGAACATTCCAAAAGTTTGAATTTTTCATTAAAAAAAAAGAAATTGGACAAGGACCTTTTGAAATATTTAGGTTCTATTTTTTTTAAATTTAACTTGAAATGACTAATATCATGTTTCTGTATATTTTTCCCAGTAAAACATTATTTTTCTCTATAGCTTTCATCCAGATGACATTTCGATTAGAAGTGCCGTTTTCATGCTACAATTTTGGAAAGAAATGTTATCACGCCGTTTTGAAACTTTTTAATGTTTCAAAATGGCTGAATTTAAGAAAAAATGTAAATCATTGCACAAATCAAACAATTATTCAAATCGGAGAAGGTCTTGCTTTTCCTACTCTTCATTTGGTGTGGAACTGCTCCTACGTAGAACTATCAATATCACTAGTCGGAAAAAAATAATTGCGCGGTTCAACCAAATGCAACGAATTTAATAGATTTTGTTTCGCTGAATCCAGATAGGGGAAATGGATGTAATGTCGGCCTAAATGCCCCTAATTTGGGCCCATGCATAAATTCAGCAATCGACTAAATTTTCAATAGCATAGCATAGCATAAACCATGTTGCACAATGTCGTAGGTGGTACGAACTCCAAACTGTTGTTAAGAAGGGGACCCACCTTCATCCGTTGCTGTTAGATATTATTTTGTGATTAATTACTACCTCTTAGATAAAAGATGTGTCTCCCTCCAACAGATCAGAGTTGTCCTGGCCACGTCCTTGCATCTGGTGGGGAAAGGGGAGGAATGTTAGTTCGACACTTACTTAAGAGAGATGCAGAGAACTCTACGACCCCTCATACGTGTCACGAGAAGGGTGGATTTTTGTTAGTAGGGAGGGTAAGCCATAGGATACGCCCAGTCGGCGTTGCTGGCAATCGTTATATCAAGCATTTAATAAATAGAAGCTGTAAGTAGTTTATATTTCCGTTGTTGTTGCTCATTACCTAAACATAATATTCAAAAAAGTCTTCAGATTTTGGAATTAAGAAACGAGAGCTCGATCCTGTTGCTCCTTTGCGCCTGAAAATGTTTGTTGATCCTAAGCACATGTACAATTCATTCTGATCGATAGGAGGTTCTCATGTGTAAAAGGTTATTAATAGTATGAGGAATCGTAGATTAGAATGAAGATTCGTCCTTGGCCTAATTCCCACTGTCTGGCAGTGACATTATGGATAAAATCTGCATGCAATCATTGCTTATGAATGCAAGAAGCTTGAACCCGGGAGTTAGAAGGTGACAGCTTTCCGCAGCTACAATATCCCATTTCAAGAACGCAAGCATTCCGAAGCTATTTTCACACATTATAAGTCCCGCTCCAATGCATTATCGAATAAAATATACACCATTGATCATGTACTGAAACTTTCAATCAAGCATGATTAACGCATATTTAGTAAGTTTTGAAATGATCGTCTTGAATTAGATGGATATTTCCTATCGAGGACAGAGGAACGAAAAGGTAAATAAACTTAGCTGAGCGTAACTACGCGTAGGTTAGAACATCACTTCTGTACTTTCAAATTAACACTTTTTAAAAATGAAATTGTAAATTTATAACATTTTCACTAGAACGAAAACGACGCAGTAAAACAAAAGCACGTCATTTTCGCAGCACGGCCTACTTTGATACTCTTCAGCAATCGACTAAATTTTCAATGACGACCAAAAATATCCATTAGTAACGTCCCAATGACGCGTTCATCTAGATAAAATTGATAAATAGCAGATTTTTTGGGATGGGCCCAATCTTAGATCCATAGGCTAACATTAGAGCAATTTCCCCTGCGTACCTTTTTTTTAAAAGAAAAACGGGTCTAAATTCACAAATGTACGTATTTTCATGGAAATTTGGATTGCCTGTTCTGCCAAGCTGGATGTCTGTCCCACTCTTAGAAAGTTGGATTTTATAAAATGGACCTGCTGAATCCATACGGGCCACTGTAACTCGACAGTTTAGTTACGACATCGTAGAACCAAATTGAAAAAGAAAAATCGGCTCAGAAAGACGAAATTTTACAACTTGTACAAACGAGACTCCATTTTTCCGACTTGGCTTATCCGAACAATTTCGTTTATATATAATTCGAAGCCCTCGTCACCTCATAGAAAGTTATTGATTGTATTTTGTCGACCTGACTTCCAGTTCCGGAGATACAATGGGCTAAATAATGCTGATTTGATCAACATGAAATTTTCCAGAAGGTAGCTCGCATCGACTTTTTACGGAGATAAATGATTTGGAAAATCATGATTTAGGTCAAATTTACGGGGAAAATCGGGTAGTAGCAGTAGTAAAATTTACGTTTATTTGCTCGTTTTTATGTTTTAACATTGGTTTATCATTTCAATTGGTTAGCCTTTGGCTCTTCATCTTTGTTCTAGTTAATTGATTATTCTAATGTGATGATTGCGTTTAGCGCTAATTTACAGGATACCCTTTTAAGGGCTTGTTTCGTTTGAATTTTAAAATTCGATAACCTACCTACTAAATCTAAAGCATAACCTAACGTGCCAGATTCCTAATGATCAGCTGATCGGATTGCCTACAGGAATCTCTGAACTTTTAGATGCTAGCTGTCCTCCGTAACTCCAGCGTCTGAAGACCAGCCAGGCGATGGACCTCAGAGTTCCTCATTCGTGGAGGCCTTCCTTAGCTCAGTCGGTAAAGGCGCAGCTACAAAGCAAGACCATGCTGGAGGTGGCTGGGTTCGATTCCCAGTCCGGTCTAGGAATTTTTCGGTTTGGAAAATTTCTCGACTTTCATGGGCATAGAAGTATGATTGGACTTGCTTTGCCACACAATTATACCAATGCAAAAATGGTACAGGCATCGAAAGCTCTCAATTAATAACTGTGGAAGTGCATCTAGAACACTAAGTTGAGATAACACAATAAGCTAGTATGCGATATGCAATAAGCTTGAAATGCGAAGAAGAAGAGGAATGTTGAGGATCATCCTCCAAAACTTGTTTTGGACCTTTGTAATTTGAGGTGATGGTAATTTGCGCTACTCTCCCAGATTGGCATACTGTTTTCTATTACAGGAAGGATTTGCTTGCTTATAGACAGCAAGCTTGTTTTCAGGGACAGAGTGGATCTCCTGTTGATGAGTGGATATAAGGATCTCATCAGGATGTTACATTTGGTTTTTGTTTTGTCGATGTGCTCCCTGAAAAGTAGCTTGCTGTTGAGTGTAAGGCCGAGGTACACTACCTCTTTTTTTTACTATTCCACCACTGTGCCGTTCAAGTTGATGTTATTATTCTCAGACGGAATAAGTCTGGGTGATTTGGAATGAGGAAAGATGATGACCTGGGTCTTTGCTGCATTGATACGGATGGATCTTTCCCAGGTTTCCAGATGGGAATGACTTTAGCTGACTTCCAGCACGAGGGGAAGTAGCCAAGTCTGAGGCACTGATTAAAAATCAGATGGTTGAAGAATCTGGATGGTCGAAACCTGGGGCCTTCATATTTTTAGATGATTAGGTATAGGCCAACAGTTCGTCAGCCGTAAACTCGGATTCCACTGGAAACTTGTTGGGAATTCGATGGACGTTGGTTGCATTTACCCCAACTGCAGCATCGAATGGACTAGGCATGTTCAGCCCGAGATTATGAGAGCTGACGAAATGTTGACCAATAGCATCAGCCCTTTCTTCAGATTATCAGATGGGCGACTTAATCATTGGTTTGATTCAACGGCACAAGTGGTGGAATGGGTCTTGGCTTATTTTTTAAGGATTTTGATTAGCTTCCAGAAGGGCTTAGCACAATCTGGGAGAGAGCTCATCTTGTTACTGAAGTCCTCATTTTTGAGGTCCACCATCCTGGGGCTTGGATAATTTTTGTTAGACGGTTGCAATGGCAGGCAGTCCAGCGCGTTGATACTGCCTAGGCATGGGTTACGGAGTCTGATAAGGTTTTTAGTGGGACTATCAAGGTTCCGAGTATTGCTTACCAGCCTGGATACTGGCACGTGTTGTTCCCTGGCTCGGGATATCGCCCCCTCCAAGGAAAGCAGGCATCGGTCAACGTATTCGGGGGCATCCGGAACCGATCTCATTCAACACGATGGTAGTTTCGCAGGGATGCTTGAAATCTGTTAGCCGAGGGTATAAAAATATCGAACACTTAAAGACCCCTCAATTTGTGATTAAGGCCATATTTACGAAAATAAGCGGGTCTAAAGATTTAGAAAAACCAAATCATGATTTAGGTCAAATTTACGGAGAGAATCGGGTATAAACATTTCGAGAGTCAAGAGGTCCACGCTGTTTTAAGCCGCACCTTCATGGTGAACAGCCGCTCGGGTTTGGTGAAGCATTTCCTCTATCACCATACTATGGTTACCGCGCCCGCGCCAGTGTTCGCTTCGCACCTCCTCACTTTTCTATTGCAACATTGCCCAGGCTACACCTCCCAGCTCTGTCCATGTTTCAGCTGGTAGTCTTTTGTTATCATATGAATCGGGGAGGTGTGAGATAAGAACTTGTGAGGACCAGAGCTAGGTATCCCACTCCTTCCAGTCTGTCAACTCACCATTTTGTAGCACAGCATTCTATTTGGCTTCACATTTTCATTAAGTCATTCAAAATATAAACACTTCAGCATGATACCGTATGTTTAACCGTTCCCATAATACGATTTCGCTTCATTTCTGTTTGTCTTCTATATTCTTCACGAGCCATAAACAAAAGCTTTAGCGCCGGGTCAAACTGAAGGACTGTTTCAACGGTTGATAAATGGTTTTCTGCTGATCTTTGGGTCACACGCACAGGCAGTGAAATATATATATTTGAATTGTGTGCCTTTCTTCGCGTGCTTTGTTTATTTCATTATCGACTTTCGATGTTGATTGTGCATCCTTCAAACGAAAAAAAAACAAATTGATTAATTCTCACCGTGACCTTAGGACATGGGAACCTGAAGATTTGTGCTCTGATAAGTAGACCTCCCGGGCGGCAAGGGGACATCACATCGATGGTTGATAAATTATTATTATTGAAACTCTGCCTTAATCATGAGGCAAAAATCGATGATTGGTACCAACATGACAGCTGGTAATAATGAAGCTGAAGATCATGCAAATGAAATATCTAATTATTCATCGTTGGTTTTTGAATATCACAAGTTCAATTGATGGGTTTGTTTTATGACTAAATTATTCACCCCTTTCAAGTTTGGTACCAGATGACGCTTTTGCGATGATGCATTTACATTGCACATAGCATAAAAAAGTGCTGATTTTTCGCCAACCAGGTTTAAGCGTTTATCTTGCTGAACAGCTATCAATTTGGATGAAAAAAAAAGAAAAGATGGACATTAACAAAATTGTATGATGCCTACCTGAACAAGTCAGTCGCTACAATATATCACCGAATAAAGTTACGCATCACCAATTGCACCGTGCCCTGCACGCAAACAGGGCGCGTGCCACTTTGACACGTTGATAAATGTTGATGGTCGTATCGGAACCGGTACCAACAATAAACTCGCACTCGTCTCATATACCGCTGCCACCACCGCCGCCCGGAAACATTCCCGCTGTAAACTGCCTGTAAATTACTTCCCCGCTAATGATCCGACAAGCAGCCTTCGTAATGTGAGAAACTTTTAAACTTCCGCAAGTCGAGAGGACATAAATCAAAACATTCGCGCTATAGTTTCATGTTGTCGAATTTAAACTGACAAACGGAAACCCTTTGGTGCCGTAAAAAGGATCTCTTCTATTTTTTTGTGAAGATCATCATCTCTCGTTACACATGAAACTACCCCTTTTTTCAAACCCCATGCACGCGATAAATCTGGTCATGTCAGTTTTGTTTGACAACACACATCCCGGGGCTATTGTCTGCTCAAGTGGATGCTTCTGAAGAGAGTGAATGTGTCATCGAATCGCTTCATCTTTGTGGAAAATTGATTAAATTACAGGTCACGAACGAAAACTTTTCTGAAGAACGGACGTTATTGTTTGAGGATTTTCGGATGATATAATAATTCAAAAATCTCATAGTCAATACAGAAAGTATTGAAACTGACTTAATTTGACATCCATGGAGCTCTTATAGGTGTGATACCTAACCTAGCAGAAGTGTATTAGTTATGTAAAGATAGCGGATATCACAAGAAGCATAATCCTGGATTATTTAATTAAATGTGAGACCAACAGGATAGGTTGAAAATAAATGACCGAATGGGTTAGATTAGAAAGGATAGATCATTAATGTGGTAACAGACAACCTTTCAAGAACTTTGGGATGAGATATTTCCGATTGAATTCCTTTTCGTGTTTTAATTGTTCAATTTGGTGTATCTTAATTCATATCTGCCCAGTGTCCTATAGGGCATTGATTCTACTGTTAATATTTTCATATTCACGGCCGATGAGATCAACTCAAAATTGAGTGTTTTTTTTCACTCAAAGTCGCAAAAACGTATAGGTTACTAGACTGAGTTAAATTTTCTTCGCTTTTTCTGAAAAATCTGCTGAAAATCTTGACCAAAATCTACAAAAATGTTACTCAGTGTAGGAGTATACTAATCGACTCTGTGAAGCTTCTCTCGATTTTCCTCATATTAGAAAAGTTTTTCCTGGAAAATTCTAGGAACATTTTATTTAGTGTATGAGTAACCTGAACTTTTGCGAATTTGAGTGAACGAAACTCAAAATCATATCTTCCTTAAAGCTATTTAGTAGACTTGTGCCTCAGCCATGGTGAACATGAATTTACTCGCTAGGCGGTGCTAGTGCAATGAGAATAGTTTGTTTTTAAGATGTCTGTTAGCGGCGCCGGTGGTGTAATGTTAAGCGTGATTACCTCTCACCCCAGCAGGCCTGGGTTCAATCCCAGTCGGCACCGCCGGGATGCTCTGAGGCATAACATCTCTGATCACAAAAGATGCCTCTGATCACCCCCCCCCCCCCCTTTTGTATACAATATTTGCTACATTGCATGAAATTTGTCAACACTTTACATGATATATAATGTAAACGTATATGATATGTGACGCTCTATTTATGTGCATCATATTGAACAAAAATTTACACTACTTTTTCGAACTGTGTAGGGTCCAGGTGTGAGAGCTGCCGGCGTCGGTAGCATTGGTATTCAGCCCGGAAAACAAGATCGAAGGAAAACAATCAAAGGAAAAACGAAATTTTATGGTTCTATTCGTTCAAATATATCCCTTTTTGCAAGAAATTTTGATGCACGGAGGATGAGATCGACTCGAAATTGAGTTGAATTTGTAGATTTGCTCACAAAGTGAGTAAACTGTTCTGAGATTTTATGGGAAAAACTTCTTAATTGTGAGAAAAATCAATGAAGATTTGAACCTAAACAAATTAAGGAGGGTGGGAGTACTAGATTGGGCGGGAAATTTGGCCCAAGATGATACTGTGAACACGAGGGGCACGTAATACAAAGAACCGGTGCGTTGAAGTTAAAATGCAATCAAAAGTACTTAATGTAATTAATGCGTTTTGAAGTAGTACTGACGGTAATTAAAAAGATCTATCCGTAATTAATGTAATTAAAAGTATTTAAAATGTTATTAATGTACTTTAATTACGATTTTTCGACTGTAATTAATGGAGTTAAAAAGCAGTTAAAGTTCAACATTGTGTAATTAATGTAATTAAATTAGTAGTTAATGAAATTAATTTAATTACAGCCGTTGCCTGCGTTGGAGTTAAAGGTTATTGCGTGCCCCTAGTGTGAACATTGTATGTATGTATTCTGCACTACAAATTCTCAGAGGAAGAGATGAACGGAGAGAATGTTTTGATCCAAATGAACTGTCAAAATCTGAGCCAATCGAACATTCCCATTAGATTTTTTCCGAGGATTTCTTATTCTTCCTAGATCATACTTTAGGGTATTGTGATCAAATAGAAATTCAATCATCTTTATTTTTTATGTGCTTCTCAAATTCAATATGTTTTTAGAATCCCAAATAATATTCTAATTCTGATGATAATTGGTTGATTAATGCCACAAAAAAATGTGACAATTATTGCGATGCACCCAATTGCTTAGTTGGAGATGCTTAACGTCAAATATCTGACTTAAAGTGTGATTTTATACGATAGATGAGGAGATGAAAGTATAGAGTTGATAGTTCCGTTAGAGTACGGCAGTGATAAAATTGTATATAGAGAGTAGAAAGCGAGCAAAGGTCAATTTTGAGAAAGGTACGAATCGGGTTGATCAACTCCTTTACCATACTCCCCCGTTGGGGGGGAATAGTGAGGAGTATGCTCCCCGCTACCACTGACAAAAGAGATGATCAGCGATTTACACATGTACCTTCGATGTGCGGAAACAGTTCTATCGATTGTTTCACACTCAAGACGCCATCTGGGGTAAGCATCTAGTCGATAGGTTTGAAAATTGCAGCTATTGTTGCCTCTACCACAGTATGTGCTCTTGTCATCGTCAACTTAACGATCTCAAAGAGCCACGGGTAGGGAAAGCGCTGCTACTGTACCTTTAGACCAATGACAGTATATCTCCAACAACGTAAATCGTTAACTCTCCCTACAATTATATATCACTTAGGAGGAATGCATGTCTTAAAAGAAAATCATAATTAAGATATTTTAATGTTTTATTGCAATGCAAAAAACGTTTTTCCGTACCTGAATGTTCAATCTTTCAGTTGGTTATAGTAATCATTTTCATGTAATGTCAATTTATCTTCAAAAAATGTTTTTCTCATGATTCATCAAATATACAATTATGGATCACTTTTGGGAGAGGTCATAATTATGGATCAATTCGCATCATATTATGGATCAATAAATAAAAATGTTTTTTTTTTAACTGATTTATTCAACAAAACTCATTCAAATTATGATATTACAAAAACAAAACATTTGTCTTACTTCTCATTATTTTCCTTAGGTTTACTGGTAACTTTTTTTGTAGCTTTTTTCTCATTTTGATGTATTGAATTAAATGCATTTTGTGCACTCCTACGCACTCGGTAAAATTTTCAAGTGTTTTTAAAGCGGCCCGTAAGCAAGGAGCTGAAATTGATCATATTTACGTTCCAGAGCCCACAAATGGTAAATGCCTTTTTCAAACAGTCTTTTGAATTTGAGAAAGAAGTGCCGTTTTCAGAAGCTTGGCAAAGTTCGATTTTGTGACTCTAGCAGAATCACTACCTAGGTGAAATTTCCTGAGAACCTTTCACCAAATGTTCTTGAATGGACCAAAGAATAGTCGGTCTAGTGGTTGAAGAATTCTCGTGGAATAAGGGTGAAGGTAAATCAGTATTATCTGATTTTGTTTGCAAAACTCTGCCAGCTCAATACTGATATGGCTTTTTTTACTATCCACAAAAACGACCACAGGGTGCTCAGTTTCAGCCATTTGTGACATACTCGTATAAGGTTTTGGTTGTTTGCCATCCTCTGACACACCTATTTACCTTTTGAAATGTCTTTCGCAAGTTCCCAGCTCATTCTTTTCCCCGGAAAAGAATCATTAGTGGATTTAATTCACCATCAGCTTTACTTCCGAGAAGAGCCGTCAAACTCTCTTTATCGGAACGGTTTTGGAACTAGAGGGAATACAGATTCATCTAAATTCAAGATTCGTTTTGAGTTATCGAATACTGAAAGATCGACAACGTCTTCCTTTTATGTCCTCAACATCCAAAAATCACATATGAATTAAGTCCTCAGTTACCTTAGCGCCTGATCTTGAGAGGTTCGTAGTAAATTTCTGTTTAATCGAAGGATGTGTTTGCAAGAAATGGCGGGCCCAATTTTTACCTGAAATAATCATGATATATTTATTTTCAATAAAATTCATGAAAACTAATAAACAGTTTCAACTTGCAGTAACTCACTTGGAAATGAAGTTGGTAAATTGTGAGTTGGTCTGATTTTATCGGTGTAGTCTTTAACAGCGTGTGTCAAATCGGTTTGGACGTGCAGTGTCCACTATGCAAAGCTTCTTCATTTGGCCGCAGTACCGTTGAGGGTCCAGACTTGAAGTTCTTCGGTAGAGGCAATAATAGCTGCAATTTCCTAACCTATCGACTAGATGCTTACGTCAGAAGGCGACTTGAGGGTGAAACAATCGATAGAACTGTTTCCGCACATCGAAGGTACATGAGTAAACCGGCGATTATCTATTTTGCCAGTGGTGGCGGGAGGGGGGTGGGATACCCATCACCATCCCTCCACAACGGGGAGTTTGATATAGGAGATGATCATCCCGATTTGTACCTTCCTCAAAATTGTCCTTTGCCCGCTTTCTACTCTCTATATACAATTTTCATACTGCCGTACTCTAACGAAACTGTCAACTCTACCTATACTTTCATCTTCCATCGATCGTATAAAATCCCCAGGTAACAAATTGATGCTTAACAAGTGTTCTTTCAACGATTTTAATTCCGGCTTAGTTTTAATAATTGTTGTACATAGACCACTTTAACCTTTGTTCAGCTTTTAAACATCTAAATCTGGTGATTTTAATCAGCCCAAAGCTTAACAACAATCTAAATTATAAGCTTTTCAATGCATTAACCAACAGTCTTTTTCAACCCTTGTTCAGCCTTAATTTTTTATTTTAAAAAAATATAATGGAAGACCGCTTCATATCTTATATTCTTTTATGAGACTGCTTTAGAATGTTGCTGACTAATTGGATTTACATATTTATATTGTTATTATATGTCTAAAAATTACCTTTACATTTCGGGATTCGAACCAGCAGTCGCTGATTCACAGGCGTCAACTATACCCACTCGATCACATAAGCATATTTGAGGCAGAAGGTATGATCATTAACATGAAGCACATCAAAATTAAGTTGAATAATAGCAACCGGAAGAGTATTATACAGCAATGCCGAATTATAAACAATAAATTGTGACAGTAAAACATTCCTCTCATTTCAAGTGCAGTAAACACAATGTGGACACAAGTGCTATTATTGAATTCTATTTTTGAAATGCAGTATGAAAATTAAGTGCAATATAAAGTGGTGAACAGACAAAACACAGGAATACTAATGTTAATACTTCCGACGTCGTCGCAGCCCACTTCTAGGTGGAACTATTCTTGAAAAGCTCCTCTTCCTTTTCAATTGTCTCTACTGCTGGTGCTGCTATTATTCTATCAGGCTATCGGAATATTTGTAGCGCATTGCTGATTTGTGGAGTAGTATTAAGCTTAAATAAGTCTTGTTCAGTCTTTATATCAGCTAACTTGCTGAGGTTGAATTATGGGGATACAATTCGCTTCATGCACTACTAATCAACTGTATATTCAGCCTGGTGTTAATCAGCTTCGTACACCTTAAATCAACCAATAATCAACCTTTGTTCTTACAATTCAGCTTGAATTGTTACTTGGGTCACCACTTTAAGTCTGAAATTTGACGTTACGCATCTACAACTATGTAAATCGTTATCGTCACGCATGAAGTAATACAAGCATGTTTAGTAAAAGTACTCAATTATTATTAAGAAAAGTCATGTGAAACGTTAGCTTCTAGCAAGGGTTACAAGATAATTGGTATACAAAACACTGCTGCCGAATAGAATGTTGTTTTCTCCACCCATCTCTCCCTCTGAGTATTTCTATTCTGCACTAACTGTTGATTATTCCATTAAGAATATGTATGAAATTTGCTACAGTTTCAGCTTAGTTTACATATGGGTAATGGATTCGTTGTTTTAATGGGGGGAATGGAAAATTGTTTTTTTTTTTTTTTAACTTTTAATGCCAGAAATGTTAATAAAAGCATCTATGCAGTTGGCAGCACCCTTGCAGATTCCATTAAAACTTTATGGCGAGGAAACTTTATCTTATTAAGCAACTTTGCATAATCATTTTCCAAAGAAATAAAATATCATTTTTTAATCGACCTTCACCGATTTGTATGACATTTTTGCGAATTTGTATGGGCAAAGATTTACATTTTTGCTGAAATTTGGCCATTTTGGATCACGTAAAATTTTAAAAATTACGTTCTTGAAATTTTTCAAACAATTATAGCATGGAACGACATTTCTGATCGAAATGACTGTCGTGTCTTTCCGGATATTTCAAAACATTCTTTTGGCATCTCTGAAGTAAAGAATAACTCAATGATCTTGCTCCACTAAAGTCAATCACAAGACTCTTTTTTATCCTTTCTCCTTTCTCTGTTTCTCTCCCAATACAATCGTTCTCTTCCCGCTTTTGTCTCCCTCTCCATTACTCCTTTGTCGACTTCTCAGTCTCTCTACTTCCCTTCCTCGTATTATTCAGCTATTTAAAAACCCTTTCAATCCCGTTAACATTTTTTCTCACTACCTCTCATCTTTCTTTACGAGCTTGTCAAATTCAATACAATTTTTCTTACTATCCTTCTTGATTCCTACAATGACGTCCGAGACAAAATTGTAGACAAAAATAGTGTCTTACAGGAAAAAAAATATACCTAAACTATTGTTTTCTATATTATAATAGATTTCTGCTCGATAGAACGGAAATGGGCGATTACGACGAAGTAGCGCTCTTCCCTAGTACTAGATTTGTGCTACAAAATGTAAACAAACCGAAAATCCATCTCCCACTGATTTATCCTTTCACATATATACCAAATTGATATTTTAAAGCAACCATCAAAATAAACAGGCAATATATGAAAAGGCTAGTTGCCTCCCTAAGTTTACCCCCCGCATCCTAACTCTTTTGTTAATCTACTAAATGTTATTAGGCTGTCTAAATTTTCTTATCGGATAAAATCAGCGCCAGCGAAAACAAAAGCAACCGTTCGCGGGCAGAGCCTACTCAGCCGTCCTAGCAAGTTCAAATTCGTTTTTGCCGATAAATTTGCAAGAAATCTTATGATTTGGCGCGGTATTCGAATAAAAGTTCTAGAATTAATCAAAACCAAATTGGAATAATTTCTTTCGCTTTTTACCTTTAAAGTGCAATAAATGACCTTCATTTTGAGTACTCAACATTTTTATTTCCATTAACAATAATACAGGTTATTGAAATTTAGTTGATGAGCGAAATGTTGAAAATTGTCTGGATGTTCATTAAAAAAATATTAAATAAATATCATTTAAACCCTACACTTTTTTTTCTTCTTCGACGGAAAACAAGATCTTGTTTCTTGTGCGCAAACTTGATTTTCTATAGATCAATTTCTTTAGTTTGTTATTCATTATTTAACGTTGTATGAATCATTTGCAATATGTTTATATGTAATTCGTACAGTTTCAATGTCCATTCTTTAGAAATACAACGGTACATTTTTACTATTGAGCATTTCTAGCTCAAATCGTTAAAAAAAATGTCAATTTTGTCTCGACCCCTTCTGATTTAAATGAAACATTGCTCACGTGTTTGCTGCTACTAATGGTTGCATTTTTCATTTAAATATGATTTTTTCCTCCAGAGTAACTTTTGAAAAGGGCGTATAAAAAATTGATTATATTTTTTTTTCAAAAAATCATAACTTGAAAACGGCATATGAGAAGAAGTTTTAGGTAATTAAATTATCTTTGCGGAAAAAATACACTGAAAGAAAAAACTTCGTAAATTAGTATTTGAAAAACGTAAAACGATGATTATCTCAAAACACCCCCCCTTCGATCTTTATAATTTTTTTTTTCAAGAAAATTGATGGAATACCCTTAAATTTCGTGAAAAGTGTATGCTGGTAACTTCATTAAAAAGAAGTCTATAATTTTTGAAATTTTTGTTGATTTTTACAAGTTGATGAAAATGCATATTTTTTGAAAAATAACAATTTATTTGGATTCTACGCATAATTTTCGATAACTTTGCATATTGAAACTTTTTTCCTAAGTCCAGCCGTTCTCAAGTTAATGCAAATTAAAAAAATATAATTATAACAATTTTCAGCATTTTAGGCCATTTTCAAATGTTCGTCGAGATGTCCAGCAACGAGATTTTATTTCATGATTGTATATTAAAAAACAAACAATTCATTCTCAGATATGGTAGCTGTCAGACTTACCCGTTTCTATCTAGAGGCAGCGGAAGAGAAGCACGTTGATGTGGTCAAATGAAAGATTTGTTGAGATAAAAAACAGTATATATTTATTATTTTATTTTACAACTCATATTATTTGAATACATTGAATAATTTGGGTGTATCGTTTGAATTAGAGAATATTTTTACTGCAATTTGGTTGTTTGAAACTGGAATATAGCAATGATATTTTCGAGTTCCAGGAATTGGTTTCACTTTCTTAAAAATTGGATCAAATTTCGTGTCAGCCTTTTTGTATTCTTCCGTAGAAACATAACAAAATTACATTTTTGTTTGAAGATCTTCTTTACGACTATTTGCCCAGTCGTACAGTTGTTTAGGGTTCGTTATAGGGTGCTCGTGTTGCTTAGCTAAACTTGCTCTGGTTGCCATTCTCTTAAGGGTACCGCCAATCGCATCACAATGACCTCCGCCGTGTGAATTTGCAAAAAAATGGCATTCAATTTCTACATTATGCTTATCTTTAAATCCACAAATGCTAGCAATTTTTTTTATGTTTTTGTATTGTGATGCTGCTCCATCTGACATAAAAATACACTTTTGGACTGTTATTTGCAACATTAAAAATTCTAATAATTTTGAGATAAGCAACTGAACTGCTACTGTGTCATGCTTTGAAATTGATTTAGGTAGAGGTTTACAACACTTGAAATTGTTATCCATCGTCAAAAACTACTTGCTTTTTAACTTGAAACGCTAAGAGAGATGAACAGAATGGAACAGGTGAAGATCGTCCCAATATATATATATATATATATATGTAGCAGAATAATTACAATGTTGACATTATACCTATCTTCATTAGGTACAATTGATTATAGCAAACTTTTTTTAAGTGTGAGTGTAAGAAGCCTCCACGGGGTGCCTTTTTATGTAGTTGTGATATCGCGGGATGAGCTCTTAAGGCACAATATGGTACACGTCAGAGAAGTACCTAGAGAATTTATCTCAATTACAGGTTTAATAACATATTTGTTTACCTGTTTATGTTTTGAGCCTCTGTTATGACATACACAATTCTATCCAGGTATACAACTAATAGAGGACAGAAAAAAGGCACATGAGTGGGTTTGTTGATTATTTGGGTATATTTGAGAGTATTTACTTATAAACTTGTTTCTTTTCCGCTGCGTCTAAATAGAAACGGGTAAGTCTGACAGCTACCATATTTGAGAATGAATTGTCTGTTTTTTAATATATATTCATGGAAAAACATCTCGTTGCTGGACATCACGACTAACATTTGAAAATGGCCCAAAATGTAGAAAATTATTTAATTATTTTTTTTAAATTGCATTAACTTGAGAACGGCTGGACTTAGGAAAAAAGTTTTTATATGCAATGTTTTTGAAAATTATGCGTAGAATTCAAATAAATTACTATTTCACTAAAAAATATGCAATTTCACCAACTTGTAAAAACCAACAAAAATTTCAAAAATTATAAATTTTTTTTTAAGAAAGTAACCAGCATACACTCTTCATCAAATATTAGAGCATTTTTTCAGTTTTCAGAAATAATCATCGTTTTACGTTTTTTAAATACTAATTTACTAAGTTTTTCTTTCAGTGTATTTTTTTCCGCAAAGATAATTTAACTACCTAAAACTTCTTTGCATATGACATTTTGATCAGATCAATAGTTTTCAAGTTATGATTTTTTGAAAAAAAAACATAATCCATTTTTTTATACGCCCTTTTCAAAAGTTACTCTGGAGGAAAAAAACATATTTAAATGAAAAATGCAACCATTAGTAGCAGCAAACACGTGAGAAATGTTTCATTTAAATCGGAAACACTCATGACCAACCGGTTTGCGTTTTGGGCTGGAAATGCTCTATTGTGTTGTTAAATTTTACATAAAGTATTTTACGTTTTTCAATTTTGTATGGATCGTTTTATCAATTCTAAAGGTGCATACTTAGATCCGCTCCTATACAGATTACTCAATTAGTCATCCATGGATCGCAAGATGGGTACCTTTAAAGAAAAAAACAAATGTGATAAATTCGACTTATAAATTCCATAGCCAAAGAAAACATTGGATGGATCGATGCTGTTTTTTTTTGCAAATTTCACAATCACTATTTGGTATTATTCTGATTATATTTCTAATTTAAAAGCAATAAATTTCACAATAAATTTGTAATTTCATTTCAATTTTTAGTGCTCGTTCGTTCGTTAAAATTCGTTACTTTTAGGTACAAAATATATATTCATCAATTTTTGTTAATAATATTATCCTATGCAGTAATGAATAGTGCGACTAGCGGCCCACATATTTATTCGCTACAAGTTGCTAGCCTACAACATAAAACTTTCTAACTTCTAACTCTTAGTTCATCAACCTATTATCCTGATGTTTCAATTCGAATTTGTATGCACCTACGTGAACTTGAATGATATGTTAATAAAAACAACTCTTTTTCAGTCCTTAAAACAAACCGTCTTGCAGTCCATCCGGCACCCTCTGCTCTACCTACTTGAACAGCGTCAGAATGATTACGAGTGGCTCGTTCCGTAAAAAGCCGCAACGCAACGGTAAGATTCCCCTTTGCCTTTCCACATTGACTCAAACAACATCTTCTTCCTCACATGTGCTTTGTATGCAAAGGTAGGCCACAAAGTGTGCGCCCGACGACGCGCAGATGTGTTTATTTGCGGCTCAGCTTGCGAGGATGATCCCATCGACGAATTAACACCCAGTCAGTACGATGCATCGGATGGAAAAGGCAAACCGTACACATCAGAACAATACTGTCTGTTTTGGAAGTCGTTTAAATGTGCGGTTAAATAAGTATTAATTCACAAGGATTTACATCTGCCTTTTTATGGATGTTTCTATTCCGTATTCTCTTTATCTTGATCATCCATCAGCAATCGGTTGTCTGGAAGGATGTTCCGTTCTCTCATTCATTTCACATAGTTCCCTACGGTTGGGAGTTCCCTTTTTGACTGTGAAATCTAATCACTCGACAATGGGATGGGAGAACGGTGGTCCCTGTGTCAAACCCACAATCCTTTTTGGATAATCACTGAATTCTGTATTATGGGACACCGTACGACGGGCTGTATGTTGACTGCTCATCATGCCAGACTCTTCAAATATTTATTAGTTTTTGTAGGTGGAGATAATTGAATCGGTTGCGTTAGGGTCACACAATAGGTACACGAATTAATGTGATTTGTACACGATTGAAAAACAGAACTTGAAATTGACTAGCATATCCCTGCATTGCATTAACGGTCGTAATGTTATGTTTAACTGTATCCGTCATACACAATAAATCTAAATATAGAAAATTGTAAACTGTTGAAGGTGCAAGCATGATAGATTTCAATACTGAGCAAGACTGAGCAAATGATCAAACATGCAATCAGTGCCGAAAGAGAAGGATATTACATCCATCCTTCGTCCTTATTTATCTGCCCATTCAGTGAAGAACAAAGAGCAATTTTAATCATCATCGGGTTTCGGTTCGTTTCGGGATTGTTTGCTTGTTTGTCTGTTTACAGATTTTATTTACAGCAAATTTAGTCCCTGCTCTGGTGTGCTGCGACTGGCTCGGAACTTTCTTATCGTTCAGTTACGGTCGTTTTACTGTGTGTACGAAGCCTTGTAAATTGCTGCCCTCCGAATGCTCCTGCTAGGCAAACAACGATATAGGCATCACGATAATCTCGCCCACTCACAGCGTACGATGCTATGTGTGTGTTTATGGTTTTTTGCTGGATTTGTCTCCTAAGCACATTCTGCTGCTCATGATGCTCTGAATGATACAACCAAGCGAATGGGAGCTCATGTTGAACTAAATTGTTTTATCTGATAAAATATCTAATTAGAGTGTTGGATAGACATAAAAGAATCATCATCGATTCACTGAATCGTACTTTCGAACAGACGAGCGTGTGTGTACTCATGTGAGGACTCTACAAAGGTCTGATTTGATGGGAACGGCACTGTTTCACCATATGTTTAGAGATACGAGCATTAAATTACTCTTCTAATTTCATCAATGCCAGTTGTAGACGAATAAAGCAGGCAATCATTTCGCATCGTTGATTGTTTGCTGATATCAATGTATGTTTGTGTGGGATCAATATTATTGGTTTTAAATTAGTTTTAATTTTATTCGCCTGAAAAATCGTTTTAAAATGGTGGAATTTCCCAGGTTATTTCACTGCGATGCAATCTGAACTTTTCTCTCTTAGAATCAATATTAAATACATTCTGACGATTTAGTCACAGTGTTACACTAATTTTAACTTTGAAACTGTCTGCTATCCAGAGCAGTTGGTGGTCATCATTGCATTAAATATCTTGAGGATAGTTCTCACATTTGGAATAAATGATTTTAGTGCACATATGTCATTGATTATTTTGTACAGTTAATGATGGCATGCTTTTCAACAAAATATTTAAGCTGTTGACATTCACAAAACATGTTCACGACCTTTATCATTAATTTGAGCAATGTTATGACAGTTCATCCTAGTGCAACATAGTCTCATGTTTGAAATGTTGAGGAAAGCAATTTTTTCAACGACAGAAGCTCCATAAGCTCTAATAAATCAGCATTACAACTCATCTACTTCTGGTTTACAATTTAGGCTAACTAACAGCACGAGATGACTTTCTAGTGTTAGTGCATTGGAAAAACTTAGTACGATACTTAACCAAATGTAAATATTACCCTAGTAGCACGCTTGTCACAAATCAATTGTAGAAACTTGTATACGACTTATTTCAGTCACAAGTTGCTGTAACTTATTGTGATGAAAGTGTGCTACTCGGGTATAGAATTAAGTTAAATGAAGATCACAAACTTCACCAACGTGAGTATTTCAAAAGCTGTAGGAAACCGACTACCAATATCTTATTTTCATTAACTCAGTAGGTCTCCTTCTGAACGGCGCCGGTGATGTAGTGGTAAGCGTGATTACCTCTCACCCCAGCAGGCCTGAGGCATAACATCTCTGATCACGCCTTCCTTCGGATGGAAAGTAAAGCCGTTGGTCTCCGGTTCATGAGTTGATGGGTCGATAGGTAGGGTCCAGGTGTGGGAGCTGCCTTTTTGGCACGTCGGTAGCATTGGTGCTCAGCACGGAAAACAAGATCGACGGAAAAAAACAAACCAAAGGAAGGTCTCCTTCTGTCTAGAACTTTCGGATATTTTCACTAGAATTTCCACTATTTTCACAATTTTCAATAACACAGAGCATGAGCATGATTGACCGCCCACGGTTGCTACTCTGTTATTGCCAGACCAGCTGTAATTACACAGAGAACCAATAGACGATGCTTGGGACTACAATTTTCAATAACACAGATAAGTGCAAAAAGGCCTTCGGCGTCAACCACAAATATTAGTTAGTATTCCCACCAATCCCATATGATCAAACCATAATCCTTATTACAGCATCGAGTTTTAGAACATTTAACATTACACAAAGTTACATCTTCTAAATTATTAGCTTTCCATTAGGTATTTAGGTAATTATAAGGTATCATCGGCAAAAAGATATAGAAAAATTGTAAAATGCGTCGACACTAATTGATATATATATATAATAATTAAAAGAGACCCTAAAACACTGTCCTAAGGCATACCATGGTTATTCCCCACGAAACAGAAACAGAATGATGAAAAACAATCCTATGAGTTCTATAACACAAATAGTTCTCAAACTATGCCTAAATATGTATAACGCCCTTTTCTATGCATGGTATAAATTAATCATCGTAAACATTCGCTTACAATGCGTGGGTAACATATTATGGTCTTATATATACATCTGTGCTTCAATAAATCAATAATGCAAATTATTTATTCAATTCCGAAAAACATTTTTCGTGATAAAACCGAGAGTGCAATAAACGGAATGCGAAAAACGAACCGCGATATCCACTGTTCGACATTCCACTGTATTCACATAGCTCATTGTAAAAATTTACATTATCAGGAAAATACTAGCTTCTATTGATGTACTATGGAGTTTACGTATTTACGAGAAATTACAAGATTACAATGTTCTATGTGAATTCTCCTTTTGTATTTTGGTTTATCAGTATGAATTCTATGCTAAAACGTCGGCTGCAACGAACCTTTCTCTATTTACTTCACTGAGCATACAAGCAGTTGTTTCTGGGAGGCAGGTGCATTAGGGTGGGTCAATTAAATAACCCCCTACTTCCCACTGCTCTTTCGATATGTATTGAGATCCCCAACAACTGTGCCAAATTTGAACGATCTGGATTGGCGGGAGAATTATAAAGTGCTTATGGAAAAAGGTGTGTGAAACGGTAGAAAACTCTTCATTTGCATGTCAACAATTAAAGAAACGCTTTATTATTACCAAACCTGTGACATAGATTGGGAATCTATGCAGAACAAATTTGTCGAAAAGTTCCTAGCCTTTTACTTTACTGCCCATAACAGAGTTGGTTGGAAATGCTAACATGAAGCTTTATTGTGATGATTTATTAGCTAGAGAATGATCTTTAGAAGAGGGTTGGTGGATAGTTCCGTTAGAGTACGGCAGTATGAAAATTGAATAGAAGTTGAAAATGAGCGAAGGGCCATTAATGCGACAGTTTTTAAAGATAGACGCACATTTTTGCCTAACCCGTACGATGTACGCGGAGACTTGAAGTATGTCTCCAAGTCTACAGGCAAAAATGTGCGTCTATCTTTAAAAACTGTCGCATTAAAAGCCCTTCGCTCATTTTCAACTTCTATTCAATGTTCATACTGCCGTACTCTAACGGAACTATCCACCTACCCTTTTCTAAAGATCATTCTCTAGCTAATAAATCATCACACTAAAGCTTCATGTTAGCATTTCCAACCAACCCTGAAAATCGTTAACTTCGCGTATGAAGTAACATAAAAACACTTTGAATGCCCATAACAGTTTACAGCATACCAGTCACATCTTTACATAATTGATTTATAGCGACTGTAACATGGTCACAACGCATTATAGCCCAGCCGCATAGGAGTATTTAGCGAAAACCCAAAACTTGATAACTTCAAAAAAATATAACTAAAAAACTCGAAAATAACACATCGCTGATTTTTTTATATGTAACTAGCTGAGTGTGCCCGGCCTCGCTCGGGATTCAATATTAGCTTGAGTTTATGTGCCATTTAAAAAAAGCATGTACGTAGCCCCCCCCCCGCTTATCTAAGGGGCTACCCCCTATGACCTCCACATGCCAAATTTGGTTCCATTTGCTTGATTGGTTCTCGAGTTAAGCAGAAATTTCTGTTTCATTTGTATGGGAGCCCCCCTTTACAGAGGAGGAGGGGTATCGAACGATCATAAGAACCTTTCCCAGCCCCAAAAACCCCTGCATTCAAATTTTCACGCCGATCGGTTCAGTAGTTTCCGAGTCAGACAGACAGGCAAACAGAAATTCTTTTTTATATATATAGATAGATATGTAGATGTAGAAAAGCCTAAAGGAAACATATAAAAACATATTACGCCCTTTATCTACAAGCTATGGAAACCATAAAAAACAAGTACAATCAATGGTTTTCAATACAAAATCACAATTTTTTAATATCATTATATTTTTTAAAAAGTGTTTTTAATTACCTCTCATTTGATATTTTGATTTTTGATTTTTTTTTTGTTATTTTGGCCAAAATCTCATGGAAATGGTAATGCTGATGTAAAAAAAATACGGGTCTAATATTTTGCGATAAGGAACAAAACAACCAACTTTTACGAAATTTTAAGAGCCACTATATCGTTTTGTTATGGAATGGCTGTATATTTATATCTTTTCCGGTACCATGAAGTTAACAAAGTAAAAGTGAAAGGAGAGCAGCAAAATGGAGCACATGTGAAACGACAATGAGGTTAAGAAAATTTCCGGAAATGGCCACTGTTTATTTTCCGCGCTGACGTTACAGTTTAATAAGACGCAACTATAGGATCTAAAAATCCAAATACAAAGATAATACTTTCTACTCACTTTAAACTATCAAATTAGTTCATTTTAATCATAATTATTCATCTTAATCCGTATCTAGGAAACTTACGAATTTCTTCAGTATCTTTCGTTTGCCACTTTTCTGAATATTAGTCCAGCTACCCTACTGGTGAGTTTTATCTGTAGGTGCTTTAGAAATGTTTTGTTTTGTTTATTTATAGTTTCAGATTTCAACTTACGAGATTTTTCAACGATTAAAGAATACTTTTTATTCGTGCTGTTGCTAAATTGATCCACTATATCACCAATAAACTCAATTTTAAAGGGAGACTTAAATTTGTTTATCTACTGAAATGTTTTTCGCAATGCCGAGCTATGTTTACCATGTTCTATTATTCTACGCTATACTCTTGCTTATTTCAGGTTTGTAAATTGCAACTATTGCTTACCCCTACCACGACTGGATGCCTTCCTTCAAATAACAACTGTAGTGCGGTAAAAAATCGGTAGAACTGTTTCAAACACGCAGTTGGTACTTGAGCGGTCGGTTTTCATCTCTTTTTGCCAGTGGTGGCGGGGGGGGGGACACCCCTCACCATCCCTCTCCAAAGGTGGAGTTTGGTAAAGAGAGATGAAAAAACCGATTTGTACCTTTCTTAAAAATTGTCCTAGCTCGCTTTTCTAATATCTATATACAATCTTCACACTGCCGTACTCTAATGGAACTATCAACTCTATGCTTTCATCTACTCCATCTATCGTATAAAAATTACCACTACAGTCTGTTATTTGAAATAAGCATCTTCAACTATCTCCATAGAAATTGGGTGACTTAAATAACTTTGAAAAATGTTTGATCGGAAGGTGATTATGTCAAAAAGCAATTTAACTGGTAAATACATTTTAAAATGGGATGTGATCCTATTTTCGGACAGTATATAGTGTAATGGCAGGATCATCGATTGACACTGAGAGCTCGACTTAGTTTACCTTTGTTACTTTCGACGTAACGAAAATTTGCTCTTGACTTATCTGTTTTCTTTCTCTTTATTTAACGGTGGTACTCAATCTCTCGTACCACGACGCAGTGTAGCCAGTTTCGCTTCTGCGGTCTTGCAAGAGAAAATATGATAAAAATAGTGAAAAATTTGATTTTGTTTTGGTACTCGGAGCCGATCCTGATCAAGTGGTTACTCTCATTATTACTCGGCTTACACTAGTTCCTCCCTTACAGTTGTTGTAAAAGGTGGGAGGAATGGAGCTACTGTTGGTGAGAGGGTTTTTTTTAGTGTGCGTTTGTCTATATCGAATTTTGACTTCATTCACTCGAAGAGATTTCAGCTTCTAAAAGATAACACACTAATTTATATCGATTTACAATAACCTCCAATGTTCACGTCCCTGACTGTTCGGAAACGAATGAAATTAATAATCCAACTATCAATACAAGCTGACATTTACATACACTTTAAATAAAAAAACACTTAAACTACAGGGTTGCTTCCACTCACTTGCTATAAAAAAGTTGTTTTTCGGAATTCTGAAATCATTAGGATTTGTAATGATAATTAGTTCGTTCAAGTTACAAGAAAAGGTTGTAAACTATGTGTTTGACACGGAAAACCTGTCATTATTGCTTTCGTTGCGTCACAATCATCGATTTTACGATTCGTGAGCGCTCACTCTGAGTGAACGCTCACGAGTCATAAATTCGCTGCTTGTGACGCACTGGAAGCTTAATTGACAGGTTTTATGTGTCAAATACATACTTTCCAACTTCTTTTTGTTTCTGACAAGTACAAAATATCATAATAGCATCCAATAATTCCATAATTTCGAAAAACATTTTTTATAGCGAAGTAAGTGGAAGTAACCCTGCTTAAACATATATGCAGGCTTGCTTCCGCTCATTTGTCACAATCCGCGATCTTATGATTCGTGAGCGTTCACTCAGAGTGAGCGCTCACGAATCGTAAAATAGCTTAGTTGAAGATGCTAATTTCAAATAACAGACTGTAGTGGTAATTTTTATACGATAGATGGAGTAGATGAAAGCATAGAGTTGATAGTTCCGTTAGAGTACGGCAGTGTGAAGATTGTATATAGATATTAGACAAGCGAGCTAGGACAACTTTTTAAGGAAGGTACTGTCGTGACGGCAGCCTTTCCGTACTTCAATGCACATCCAATCGTCTCAACTATCGTTAACAGAATGCTCGAAATTCATTAAAAGCTTTCCGTTGATGCGATGTGCGGGTCGACTTTCACGAGGTTCGAGTTCAGAGCTTTTTCTCTCTCTTTATTTCAACACGAACATAAAGCTCGATCGTATCCGTTATACGGTATTCGTTTTCCGCATATAACCGATTATCATTCAGTTTCGATCGTTTATTTCGTTATCGTTAGGGGTGTATCCACGTTTGAATAGCGCGTTCGTTGCACGTTCAAATAAATAGCATAATTTTATTCATAATATAACCTACATCTACTACAGGTACAAATCGGTTTTTTCATCTCTCTTTACCAAACTCCCCCTTTGGAGAGGGATGGTGAGGGGTGTCCCCCCCCGCCACCACTGGCAAAAAGAGATGAAAACCGACCCGCTCATGTACCAACTGTGTGTTTGAAACAGTTCTACCGATTTTTTACCGCACTTCAGTTGTTATTTGAAGGAAGGCATCCAGTCGTAGGTTTGGAAATTGCAACTATTGTTTACCCCTACCACGATATGTGCTCCTGTCATCGTCGACTTGACGATCTCGAGGGGACACGGGTGGGGTAGGTGCTGCTACTGTACCTTTCGACCATTGACAGTAATTGATGGTATGCTCCCATCCAGAGTTATGTACTTTGACTATATGTTTTTTTTTAGTATTACTTCTACGTGAAGTCAACGATAGTCAAAGTAAAATAGCTGTTTGTGACGCACTGAAAGCAATATTGACAGGTTTTATGTGTCAAATACATATTTCACGACCCCTTCTTTTAACCTTCAACTAAACCAAAATCTAAAACCAAAAATCTATTACAATAAATGTTAGTTCCGTTTCCTATCATCCTCTGTTCATGAACATCGCAACGAATGTTAGGAATTGACCATGCAAGCGATGTAATGGTTTTTTGTCTTTTTTTATTTCGTGTTAGCGTGGATATTTCGACTATACCAGTAAGATTGTAGAACGACGCACGTTGTAGAACATTGTAGAACGACGCACACACTTGCCTCGAATGCCTCTATTATAATGAATGTTAGTTCCGAAATGGTTTTTTGTCTTTTTCATTTTGTGTTCTATCTACACTTTCGACTATACCAGTAAGCTTGTAGAACGACGCACATTGTAGAACATTGTAGAACGACGCACACACTTGCCTCGAATCTCTCCAGCAGAAAAAGCATACGAAGCCGAGTATGTGAGAAAATGAGCTCTTCATGTTTGCTTTTAGGCTATCCATATTCAGGAACATGGAGAGAGCAGTGGAGAAAGCACAGGTCTGATAATCGAAGCGTTCTTGGTTCGAGTTCAGTCGGCAATCGGATTCCTATTTTTTCGACATAACTAATTTACCTCACTTGGGGAGCTCATCCGCAAGATCTTCTAACGTTGTACCGGACAACGATTTTATCGGTTTTAGAGTACGGTAGTTTTTGCTTCCAGTCGGCAGCTAAAACGCACATCATCAAGCTGGAACGGATCCAGTATCGTTGTCTTCGTATCGCGTTAGGATGCATGCACTCGACTCATACTATGAGTCTCGAAGTGCTGGCGGGCATGTTGCCACTATCCGTCCGTTTTTCAGAGTTATCTCTGAGGCTCCTCACCCGTTGCGAAGTAATGAACCCACTGGTGATCGAAAATTTTGAGAAGCTTCTGGAGCTAAATCCTCAAACATGTTTTATGACTTTGTACTACCTATATTCAGGCTTCCGGAAATCTCACGCGTACACAAATGCGACAGCGAGCTGTGAGACGGACCGTCGCATGACTCTCAAATCCATGGTGTGCTACATTATTGTACAAAAGAGAGACCAGAACGATGCGCGCGACAAGCTACACGCTCTCAACAAATTCGAGCGTTTCAATTTTTGTTTGTCTCATCGCATTGCTCTCTCAATGCGACGCATGTATTCAATCACATGCGACTGTTTCATTGAAACATCTCAATGCGCTCTCTCAGGGCGCCATCGCCGTGCGCTGTTTCGCATGCTTTGACTCTCGCGGTCCCATCATAAGTGATGTTGTCGGGTGACGAGATAAGGGACTGCAAGGGTTTGTTCACAGAAGATTTGTGTGCCCTTTTCGTATGTATCTTTTGAAATGGGGTGAAGTTTTTAGATGGTTCCAGAAATATCTTCTAGTATAGATTCAAGCAGACTCAACACATGGTTCCAGAGATATACTGGAATCACCGTAAGATCATCACTCATGATCCTAGGAAGACGCAATGGCTTGTCGAAAGGATGCTAAAGGAAGGTAAAGATAGGCTACGTGAGCGGTGGATGGCAACCTTACGGTAGTTGGGATACCGTTAACATGTTAGCACCCAATTAATACCGGAATATCTGTGGAACTATGTGTCCTTCAACAAGTCCTTATGCGGAAATCTTCTAAAATACATTTTTTGGAAGCCTCTGAAGCTTTCAGCCAATTTGGTGGAAAAATAAACAATTTATTGCGCATTTGCACCAAATTAAACGCAGAATCCCTCAGAATACTTTTACTCAGACCAGTAAAAATATAAATGGACGATTTTGAATGTAAAACAGCACTATACTATACAAGATCATATCAGGCATAACATTTGATAACGGCACAAAAGCATTTGTAAACAAACTTTCTAAGGCTTTTTACACGCGAACCAAAGTACGTCCACGCAAACCAACAACATCGTCGAATAGGGGCAACTATCACCTTTCCGAAAGTGGCATTGGTTTGCGTGGGCGTACTTTGGATCGCGTGTAAAGGACCTTAGAAAGTTTGTTTACAAATGCTTTTGTGCCGTTATCATATGTTATGCCTGATATGGTCGGCCTTAAGTCAGAAGGGACTAAGTAGCAAAATAAAAACAAAAAATGAGTCAATGATATCATAAGATCAAGAATTCCCTCAGCTACATTTCAATTTTTCAGCCAGATTTGAAAAAATTAGAGTAGCACGAGAAAACGGTCATATGATTTTTCCCATTACATAATACACAATATTGAACAGCCAACTTTAAATTCGTTTTTCTCAAAATCAAATAAAAAATTCACATTTCGGTCTGACTTGACCGATCATATCAACACGCTAGTAATGATAGAACTCTGAAGATTAATATTTTTATTTGTCTGGCTTGAGTGAACACTATTTTAAGGGATTATTTTCAACGCAGAAGTGTACTTTGCTGCAAAAACGTTGGTGGTGACTTCTCATTGCATACACACAAGTATGCACTTAAAAATTAACCAAGTTTAACATGTTGTAAATGTGTTCTGTCAGATCAATTGAATTGAAATTTTTGACACAAAACTTGCTTTTCCATTGACCTTTGTCCGATCAGCTATGCACAAATTTTATTTTTATTGTCCACTTCCAGCAGGTGCTTCAAAAAATTTGGTATTTCTTACACGTGAAATTCAACATATTTGTAGTTTTGCGTCAAAATTTCAGCCCAATTGATCATAACAGAACACATTTATAACATGTTAAACTTGGCTAGTTTGTATGAAAACGACCTTTGTCCGATCAACTTTGCACCACAGTGTACGTAGGTACGAAATGCTGGATTAAGGTTAAAGTAATAAATTTAGGAACAATTTGTGTCATATCTGTATTACGGATTGTTGCTAAGCTTCTTGCTTCAGGAATTGTATTGAATACCTGTCAATCAACAAAACTTATTACGGCAGCAACTGATTTCTTCAGATGTGTTAGCGCTCACAGGATAGTTCATATCAGCCACCATGATGCTGAATTGAAACAATCAATTTGCGACGACAGATTTCTAAATAGTCCTAGTGTTAGTACCGTGGACTCTCGGTGAAATTAAAAAAAAAGCATATTAACGAGCAAATAAACCACAACTTGATTGTACATTTCGCTTACCAAAGCCACATCTCTAACTTCGTTCGTTATGAATGGGCTATTTTTCAAGTTAATTCTTTAATCAACGAAAATTGCCGCTAGGAAAACTTTGTTGGTCATAACCATCCCACATCTTCTCCATGTTCGATAAGAGTGTAGTAGCTAGGTCGCTTTCCATCGTTTCCAAAACAAAACAACACTTTCCCCACATCAAGAACACGAGTTGGTCTTCCAGTTGAGTTTGTTATTTCGATGTCGCATTGAAACGTCGCTTAGCGACGTCTCATTGCGAAAAGCGCATGAGCTTCGGCTCACGCGACGTCGCATGATACTCGTTCTCATGAAACGCATACATCCGGAAATGTGCTGTGCTTACAAAACAGTGCGACACACTGACATTATGAGAATGTGAGATGCGACAAAACTGAAGAGAGAGAAACAGAGTGCTACAAATCTCTTGCGCATGAGACTGCTATGATTATGAGACTATTCGTATTGCGTCTCGCATACGGTAGCGCGCGCACTGGAAGCCTGCCTATATTTAACACAGGATGTCAGCCCTTCAAGAAATATTCCCAATCGTGTAATCTTCTCCGATTTCGGCAATTCAGTGAATTTTGATTTATCTATGACGCAAGAAAACCGCGGAATTCCAGAGCATCATCGTCCTATGATTGCTCCGTCATTATACGCTGCAAAGTTTGGCCATGTTGATTCTGCAAGAACGTTTTTCACAGATGGATCTCTAATAGAGGAGTCCGCTGGTTTTGGTGTATTTAATGAATTTCATAGCGCCTCTCGAAAACTTGAAGCTCCTTGTTCTGTGTATGTGGCTGAACTGGCAGCAATTCACTACACTTTGGAAACTATTGCTTCACTTATTCCAGACCACTACTTTATTTTTACGGATAGTCTCAGTTCTGTCGAGGCTATCCGTTCCATTAGGCCGGTAAAGCACTTCTCGTATTTTCTCTTGAAAATACGAGAACTGCTTAGTACTTTATCCGTGCGCTCTTTCATCATCACCTTCGCGTGGGTCCCTTCGCATTGCTCAATTTTGGGCAATGAGAAGGCGGATTCACTTGCGAAGGTGGGCGCTATGGAAGGCGACATTTATGATCGACAGATCGCCTATAGTGAATTTTTCTCTATTTATCGTCAGCAGTCGCTCGTTAGTTGGCAACATCAATGGAGTGAAGGGAGCTTGGGACGATGGCTACATTCAATTATCCCTAAGGTGTCGAAGTTTGCATGGTTCAAAGGGTTGGACTTGAGTCGAGACTTCATACGCGTGATGTCTCGTCTCATGTCCAATCACTATTGTCTAAACGCTCACTTGTTCCGTGTGGGGTTGGGAGACAGCAATCTCTGTGAATGTGGACAAGGTTACCAAGACGCTGATCACATCCTTTGGTCTTGTGCGGAGTATTGTGGAGTCAGATCACATTTTTATGATTCCCTTCGGGCTCGAGGTAGACAACCTAATGTTCCAGTTCGGGATATTTTGGCTAGACGCGATCTGGAGTTTATGAAACTCATATATGTTTACTTTAAGGATATTAACCTTAGATTGTAAGTTTGATTAACCTTGTGTTTAGTTTGTATTTTGTACGTGTGGGTTTTTTTTTTCAATGTTTGTTTTCAAGATGAATAGAAATAATTTCATGCTTTAGGATTAATTAAATAATTGTATCGTAAACCACATTTCAAACCTCCTTCTTCCCTTTTCCCATCCAAAAAATTGTAAATCTCCACTAACCTCGAGACAACCGCGAGTACTCGGTCCAGTTCCTTTAACTTTAAATTTAAGACAGTAATAATGTATAACGCAAATGATAATTCGGCTCTGTAAAGTTTATTCGATTGAGCCTGTACAAATAAAGTAATTATAAAAAAAAAAAAAATTTACCTCACTAATACACTCTAGATTTTTCGGTCTCCAATTTTCTTGCATTGGACCGCAGCTAGGTATATCGCATCCTCGGTTCATGCGGTCTCCACTAACATCCTCTGATGATGAATCCCACATAATTGTAAGCGAATCTTACATCCCTCGGTTGGGTGTAATAACCATTATAACATCTAATGATTCCATAATTCCAAAAAACAATTTTTTATAGCAAGTGAGTGGAAGCAACCCTGCATATATGCATTGTTGCCATTGAGAATTGCATACAAGTGAAATCGGTGACAGTTACTCAGAATCACTCTGTTTTATCCTTACATTGCAAAAGGTTAATTGGTGTGTAGTTAACATCAGGGTTGCTTCCACTCACTTGCTTTAAAAAAATTATTTCCTGAATTTTGAAATCATTAGATGTAATAATGATGTTTTGTACTTGTTAGATTCAAGAACAGGTAAAAAGGCAAGTGTTTGACTCATAAAACCTGTCAATTTCACTACCAGAGTGTAACAATCAGCGATCTTATGATTCGTGAGCGTTCACTCAGAGTGAGCGCTCGCGAGTCGTAAAATCGCTGATTGTGATTCAACCTCTTCTTGTATCTAACAAGTACAAAATATAATTATAACATCTATTAATTTCAAAATTCAGAAAATCATGTTTTTATAGCAAGTGAGTGGAAGCAAGCCTGGTTAACATCAAGCCGATGGTAACTTGGTAAAAAGATGTGCGTTGGAAGTGAAATTGAAAATACAAATACCTACTACTATTTAATTTCTTATGTACATGTTGATGTATTTTATATGAATCTCAGAGCCCAGTTGATGAAAGTTTTGATTAATTTGATTGGTTCGTTCATACACTTATGGTTCAAGATCATTTATGACCGATGTAAGATAGGTTTGAAATCCTCCGTAGTATGTACTATGCGAGGTACTATGGTAGATGTACCAGCCATAGGTACACGTTCCTGTTAATGTGTGTTATTATTTTGACATATAGGAATTCCATATGTCATAATAGGAACACACCGTAACAAGAACTTATACTATGACTGGTACCTAGGCGGGAAATAGAAAGGTGACACAGTAGGAAGAAGTGTTAGTTTGTTTACTAAAATTTACTATGCCCATTTTGTTATGGAAAGTTTTGCTATAAGAAATGCTCCTCGTCTTTATTAGCGAAATTCACATCAAAGGTTGATTAATTGCGTAGGAAATCAGTTTGGCACGGCATTTGTGACCAGCATACACCTTCTGGTCGTATGAAGCAGGTCAAAAACTGTCCAAATCCGCCCATACATTTTTTTTTGTTTTGAATTTCTGTATGGCAAAATAGTGAACTTTTCGTGAACATTAACGGACCAACACTGGGAGACCGTGAACTCCTGCCCACCTGTGATATTTCCCGCCTAAGACTGGTACATCTTACTCTACATGTCAGCATATTGCAACCACTTGTTGGTATGTGTGCGTGTATGACTGTAGTAGGTGGCATCCCTTTTGTCTAGTAACCGAGTACTCTTCACGATACAATTTTCCACAAACAGCGGAAGTAACCGAAAAAGTCACCCCGGTAGCTCTCTAAAATCGCAAACTCAAATCGTGAGAAAATCCGTTCCGACCCCTACTTGTCACCACCACCTGGGGAAGAGCCTCTCATAATCATAAATTCAATCTTGATATAGTTCTGATGCAGCTAGAGAAAAAAAACTGCAACAGTACATACAATTCTCAAGTGGGCACTTGGGCAATTGTTCGTCGTGCAACATATTGTATTCCTACTGTTTTGGGCTCTTTTTTCCCTTTGCCCAACGTAGCAGTAACCGTTTGGTTACCACTTGAAATTTAAATTCAACGCATATCGTCCTCGTCCAAAACGCACGACCTTCACCGCGCCGTGCGACTATGGTTCGTTTGGGATTCGATAATGGCTTGAGTGTGATTTTCCGCATTAATTATACCGTGTATCTGGTGTAAGGGGATTGCTTGGTGGGTAGCGAGATCAAAAGACGGAAATCTAAGATCTATTTCAAAGATTGTAGGCTATGAACCTTCAACGAAGAAGGTATTGGGATACGACACGTCTAAAAGAAAGCTGATGACTTTCACCTTCTAGGATAATGCTATCGATTATGTGGTGGGTAAGAAGCACATTTATCTTCCTAACATCTTCAATTGGAAGGATTAACACGTGCGCATTAGAAGACATTGTCATATAATACATTTTTTTATTGAAGCGATCGTAATGTGTGTTCCTGGAATCATCGAAATGAACAGTTCATTGTCAAGAGGAATTTGTTAGAGAAGGATCCACCACCAACAAAAGAAATCACAACGAGCTGTTAATAATCGCTTAAACAAATCCTTGTTGAATTTATCGTCCCTATCCCGTAGGTCGTGTCTTAATCGTGAAGCTCGCATTAAAAGACAATAAAGGATGTCTACTTTCGTCCCGCCTGAGGACATGTGTGGATGAAGCAGAAGGAATCGCGTGCGTCCAGCTGTGGAATCTTTTAATCCTGAATATTGCAGCACACTTTGCTCCCTGCGGTGAACATTACTCAGTCTTTTGTGTTTCGTATGGTTGGCTGTGAGTGTGGTGAGTGATATTTAAGAACAATTACCCTTTAATGGGAGGTCCATTTAAAGGAATGTCGTACACACAAACCAAACGATTGACATGGTTTTCAAGATCTAATCAAATCTAACCTAAATTTGATAAAATTTTTGATAATCTCTCTGACGATTTCATTAAAAATCGTATACCTTTGATATTAAAATGGAAGAGAATCCTGTTATTCGGTTGGGTGTAGGGACGAAAGATTAAAGGATGATAAGATCTGCATGGAGGATTTCCTGTATGTCTCCACTCATAAGTTTATTTCATTATAAATGCAAACACTTTTTCTATAATTAGCAGTTCCACGAAAAATGTCAGTTCGGAAAAACTCAACTTTCTCCTATTTGCATAGAACTTTGCATAATTAATATGCGCAATGATTCACATGATTGCTAAAATGCGGCAATTTTGGATCTTGTAAAATTTTCAAAATGGTGTTTAAGAAATTTTCCAAAATGCCTTTTTGGACGACATTTTGAAAAAATAAATTCAACATCCAAAAGGCTGAATTTATTTAAAATTGTGAAAGATTGCCCATAACACACAATTATGGTTTCATGTAAATCAGAGAAGGTCGAGTTTTTCCGATTCGTCATTTGGCATGAAACTGCTCTAATCGTTTAATCCCGATGAAATTGAAAATTGTGAACGCTTATTTATAAATTTACTGTATAAAAACCGATCATAGTTTAACTTACGTTTTGTTTACCGGTAAAGTAAAGGCAGATGACACAACGACAAATTCGTTCCGTTCATGATCCAGCTTGGTCTGAACATTCCTCCCCATCAGGCACGCTCCTCGCCAAACCTCCGCATAGCTGATAATTTCCAACTGCCTGCCACTGACGAGATGCCACGAGTGAGCGGAATGATGAAAAGTTGATATCTTTGTGAGGCTTTCTCATCCTACCTACGTGGGTATACGAGCACGCATGCCACACTCGTATGACGACCGTTTGAATTTTTAAGGACTCTCACTCCTGCTTCTCTGGTTTTCCTTTCCGCACCAACTTTGGCATATTTCATCCACTATCTGAAAGGTATATCTTTTTACACAACCACTCGAAAACAATGGATTGCGCCAGGGCCTGCGGTGTGCGTCCCTAGCGGGGGGTCTCTATCCATATGCGAGAGTATCAAATGGTCCACATCTCGTCTATCAGAACAGCGCTCGCTGGACGTGTGCTTAATGCTTATGATTCTATCCAATAACTGAACTGTTTTTGAGTGTTGAGCTTTACTCTTCTGACAGATAGGAGTAGTATGAATATCCGTTGTAGTTTAGGCATAATGCGGAAAGCAATTTACTGTACTACCCAAGTGACCTTAATCATTTGCCCAAAGTATTTTTTAACAGTTCGTCTATTTGACAGGCACAATCGGGAAAACTTTACGGAGCCGTGGTCATTTTTGATTTAAAAAAAAACACGTAAAGCTTTGTCTAGTAGGGGTAGAACCAAATACTCGCGGTTTAGTCGAGGAAAGAGGAGTGCTGTTTCTGAGGGGGGGTTTGTTGTCTCAGCAGAGAGTTGTCACCAACACGTTATAATTGGTCCATCGTAGATCGGCGAAATGTTATACAAAGTGTAGAACAATTAATTTAAAGCAGCATTACGGAAGAAAGCAATTTTCTCTCTGTAATAGATCACGTTTAATATTACTTTTCAATAAGTTAGTGGAGGTGACCTATTAAAAATTGTTTTTGAATCTAAACTTTCTACACATTGATTTGTCACAAAACATTTGATCGACACACTTTTTAGAAATTTTAAGGTGAATATTTTTGCTAGAAAAACATAATTGCTACCTCTTTCATTTGAATAGTTATAATTATATAAACAATATACAGTACAGTTCGAATAAAAAGGAGCGCATGCCGAATTTCATCTCTCTTAAGATCAATTGAGCTGAAACGTTCGCCATAGAACTATAAATATGTCAATTTTACGATTACAAAATACTAAATTATTGGAAGCACCTGCCGAAAAGTGATATACTAGGTAAAATTGTTCGAAATAATAGCAATTTTTGACTTGAAAATTTATGTACTGCAAATATTTTAAACATTATGAACTATTATGTACATTTTTTTCATTGAGTGGGAATTGTTTGAATTTTGGGCAATGTTAAATTTAAATTCTCAAAATTGAGCTTAAATGAAAATTATGAAAACTGCAATTATTTCGAACAATTTTACCTATTATCTCACTTTCCGGTAGGTGCTTCCAAAAATTTGGTATTTTGTAATCGTAAAATTTTATTTTTTTTTAATAAAATCGTTTATAACGCTAGAATAATGGTATACCTTTTACGTTGTTTTTTTTTCTTTTAATTCTACTACTTTCACTTTTGCTTTCACTAATTCACTGTACATAATTCACTTTTACTATTTACTTTCACTATCACTTTGAACTATAACAGATACGTATTTCGTTTACTACTTGCAAACTTCTTCAGTGTCTAGTTATAACGATACTGAAAGGGAATTAGTGAAAGAGAAAGTGATATAATAGTAGTAGAATTAAAAAAAAAAACAACGTAAAAGGTAAGGATCGCACCACCGGCGCCGGGCTCTACGAGGTTTGAATATATAAAGCGTTACCAGTAAAAGCCCCCGGAACGATGGCAGCGAAGCGATCCACATTGTTTGTATCATAGTGTTTTGTATGCATTTGCTATTGTTTACATTTTGTGTGGTTGTTTTTTGTTGTAAATAATTATTGTGATAGAAGATTCATTGTCATGATTAGTATATAAAAGCAATACAGGGTTCATCATAGAGTTGCGCCAGCTCGTGGTTCATCCTACGCCTCCATACACCGTTCTCACATACCCCGCCAAAGATGGTCCTAAGCACTTTGCGAACTACAAACTATTATTTTTGTTTACGACACCCTAAATAACGATAATTTTCATCATTCTATTCAATTACCTCTTGCTGCTCATAGCTACCCTACTAGAAATGCTAACAATTTACAACTGTCAAGAGCTAACACAATGTTTGGTCAGAAAAGGATTTGAATTATTGGTCCAAATAGATACAACCGTTTGCCTCTAGAGTTGAAACAAATTAACAACCGCGGTGTTTTGAGAATCAAATTCAAAAAATATTTAAAAGATAATCTACACGACATTCTTGGATGAGTTCATCTTGTATTACCCACCAGAAGCAATAATTGTTCCTTGTTTAAAATAATTGTAATTTTTTTAAATTAATACTTTGTATACAAGTGGGTCCTTTTAAAGGAAATTCGTTTCCACTGGGACATCACTCCCATACCATATGATAAATATCAACCTCCTTTTTATTATTGTAATTTTTTTCTATTTGTTTTTTTTTCAGCACATGATTAGCTTTATTAGTTCCTTATTTTGCTGCACAGATTGAGCTGAGATAGTTGCGTCCACTACCAGGGGGCTCACTTGAGCTCTTTGGTGTGGGGGATAGTGGTGGGTCTATAAAAAAAAGCGCTCGTCGTTCGAAAACACCCAGTGCTTGCAGGTCCTCCTCGAGCATTGTCCACGTCTCGTGCCCGTAGAGAACTACCGGTCTTATCAGCGTCTTGTACATCGTACATTGAGTACGGAGGTGAAGTTTACCTGACCTCAGGGTCTTGTGGAGTCCGTAGTAAGCACGACTCCGGCAATAATACGCCGACGAATTTCTCTGCTGCAGTGATTATCCGACGTCACCAATGATCCGAGGTACACAAATTCAACCACCACTTCGAACTCATCTCCGTCGATTGTCACGTTTCTGCGTATGCGAGCTCTATCCCGCTCGGTTCCTCCAGCTAACAGATACTTTGTCTTCGACGTATTCACCTTTAATCCAACCTTCTCTGCTTCACGTTTCAGCCTGGTGTACTGCTCCGCCACGGCCTTTAACGTTCTTTCGATAGTGTCCACGTCGTCATCGAAGCAGATGAACTGGCTGGACTTATTGAAGATCGTGCCCCGCATGTTAAAGCCCGCACGTTTCATAACACCTTCTAGCGCAATGTTGAACAGGCGGCAGGAAAGACCATCGCCTTGTCGAAGTCCTTTGCGAGTTTCAAACGAGTCCGATAACGCACCCGATATCTTCACGCAGCACTGTACACCTGTAACCGTTTAGTTACAATGTCCTAGGTTTTAATTTGTGCATGTTGTTTTAGGAAACTGTAGTGTTTGTTTAGTGTCAGTGTTGGGTTAGTAGGATTAGTAGGATTGTAGGTAACATTGCTGTTATTGAAAAATGTATAAATTTGTCTTAGTAGGTAGTTTGAAAATGATATTTATAAGCTTAATTGGATGTGACAGGATCGAAAGGGTGTTATAATCAACTGTGGTAGAAAAACTCAATAGGCGAAGGAGATGATATGGATGGGTGGTGATAAGCTACAAGGAAGGAAAATGGAGGAAATAATAAGGAACGAATTGAAAACTGGATGGGAAAAGGAGGGCTTTTGATAGCTGGGATGGTCAACCATTGCCCAGAAGTAAACCGGCGTTTGTGCCTAGAAGACGTGAGTGGAATGAAAAAGTGAACTAAAGTGCAGAGAACGACCTTTTTATGTTCCTGGTGTTCATTCAGGTAACTGAATTTGACCAAAAATGATTTTGGCTTGGTTTAAAACAACCATTTGTCCTTTAGGACCTTTTGTTTGGTATTCCACGGAGATCCTCACGATTGGCACTTTTCGACCAATTCAGTCTCGACTGTCTTGGTCTAAATGTCAAGGACCTTCAACTCTCCGGCTTAATAATTGCCAGAAAGGAGAGCATCCTCGGACTCGGTAGTCCTAACTGTTAAGGAGGAAGACCCTTCTCGGCTCGACCAAGGTGGCCTTGTCACGGTCAGCTGATGTTCGCCAACGAAGGGAGACGCCGTTGACACCGAAAAGGCTACTTCAGTAGCTGCACAGGGATTGCTATATTCCCTGGTTGCGAACCGCTATCGCAACGCGCAAACCCAAGCCTCAAACCCGCCATTGTAGTGACCACAGCTTCAGTCACCAGGCGCCATCTTCCAGACCAGTTTAAGACACCGATCCGCCATTGTCGACGGAGTGATTAAGCCACGGATCGCCATCGCGGTCAAACAACAGCTGCCCAACATAATCACCGCCATCGTCCAGCAAACACCACCGGTACGTACCAACGAAGCAGAAACCCACAGAATACACACCATAATAGCCCAATAAAACCATCCGCACCATAGTTCCATTTTAATAAACTTTTAGACTTTTTCCACCCACACTTTAGCTTCCAATTAATTTCACAATCACGTAAGAAATCCCACAGTTTCTGCACAGTTTGTTCCGCGTACCCCTCCAAATTACCAAGTAGCATGCCGGCCCTGTGACACAGTTCAGGGGTCTCATGCTACTGAGCTAGATATCCGGGAGTCTTGGTTGAGCCACATAGGGTGAGTCTCATCTAGTCTCACACCATCCATCGTAGCCCTGATCAGTCTGGTCAGCTTCCCGGGAAAACCGTTCTTGTCCATAATCTTCCATAGCTATTTACGGTCAATAGTATCATAAGCGGCCTTGAAATCGATGAATAGGTGGTGCGTAGGGACTTGATATTCACGACACTTTTGGAGGATCTGCCGCAGCGTAAAGATTTGGTCCGTTGTCGATCGCCCTTCGACAAAACCGGCTTGATAACTTCCCACAAATCTGCTTGCTAGCGGCGATAAACGGCGAAAGATGATCTGGGAAAGCACTTTGTAGGCAGCGTTAAGAATAGTGATCGCTCGATAGCTCTTACATGCTACTTTGTCGCCTTTTTTATATACTGGGCATATTACTCCCTCTTTCCACTCCTCCGGTAGCTGTTCTGTATCCCAGATCCTGACTATCAGTCGGTGCAGACAAGTGGCTAACTTATCCGGGCCCATATTGATAAGTTCTGCTCCGATAACATCTTTCCCAGCTGCTTTTTTTTTCTTTTCCTCTGTTCGGGACCTAACACCACTGCGACCAGTAATTTGATCTATTGTAGTATAGCCCGTCTCCTTAGTTTAGTGCATGTCGTATTACTCCATCACTATTGAGAAATGATGAAGTACCGTGCCGATTCAAATTTCGGACACTTAAACTCGAATTTCGGACACTTTTAAAAGTTGATTATCTCGGTCGAATATGATCCACATGTCTTGTAAATTTTATTTTTTTTTTGACTAGTGCCCTCCACGATCATCTAACATTATTACTTTGTTTCTAACTGGATGTAATATTTAATTAAAAATGAAAGTGTCCGAAATTTGAATCGTCCGAAATTTGAATCGGAACGGTATTCGATTTTTTTACAGTTGTCATTCTTGCATTTATCGCAAGGATCCGACTCTAATTGAAAGGTCCCGCTATTTATACCCTTCGGAGTGTTGGAATACCCTACAAAGGCACACCCCCTTGTCAGTCAAAGTTGGATTCCTTAGCAACAAAATTAAGGTATGACACCGATAATGACCATGCATCAGAACCCTAGTCTTAACCACTTCAAGCTAGGGAACAACGAATAGAAGATTAGGAATCACATACATGAAGACAACTAACTCATTTTTTTCCTTGTTTCAAGATCATCCTCGGTGGACAAAGCCGAGTCTTGTCACTATCAAGAAGGCATAAAAAGTAACAAGGACTAAGATGTGTTCCTTTGATTACTGAAAAATCCTGTTCCCCTAGTTTGAAGTGGTCGGGACTAGGAATCGGTGGTAGATCTTACATCCCGTAACGTACCACGAAAAGGTGATCTACCCACGTTACGGGGCTTGACGCCACTTAGTCATCGCTTTATCCAAAATGCGTTCGGGGCGTAATTCAAAAGGTGCCTAAAATGTGGAAAATCAATAAAGAAATATTATAGGCGATGGCATTTTGGTTGTAACGTAAGTTCAATATCTTTAAAGTGCAATTGAAAATGTCGATACGGTTTGATGGTGGATTAGCAATCACCAAGTGAATAATTAGAACTGTAAAACTGGTTTTCACTGTACTTATAATGCTTGCTGGTATTAAGCTAGGTCAAGTAATCGGAATCGTTATCAGAAGCAAACACAGCGCGAAATGGCTCGTAAAGCCGTAGGAATCGAATCAGGTAGCCCATACCCGCTGATCTAAAGTCCTGCCAATTTAAGATCGGTACTTTTTCAATCGGATGTATCTCAGAATCTGTTGATTTTATAATAAAACGTTATTAAAGGACAAGGTTACTAAGACGCAGTTCATATTATTTTGTCATGTGCTGAGCATCGTGGAGTCAGATCTGAGCTGAACGATACCCTTCGTGCTCGAGGTAGACAGTCAAATGTTCCAGTTCGGGAGTTAATGGAACTCATATATGTTATCCTGCAGAATATTAACCTTAGATTTTAAGTTTGATTAACTTTGGGTTTAGTTTGCATTTTGTGTATGTGGCTTTTTTTCGTTTTGTAATATGTAATAGTATAATAACACTGCGGATATCAAGTTTAATAGGAATAAATTCATGTTTTAGGAATAATGAAATATTTGTAACGTTATTCATATTTCAAACCCTCTTCTCTCTCTCCCTATCCATAAAACTGTAAATCTACACTAACCTCGAGACGACCGCGAGTATTCGGTTCAATTACTTTAACTTTAGCTTTAGGACATTTATAATGTATACACAGCAAAAAAATAATTTTGATATCACGTAAAAGTGGATGCACTACAATCATGTCGAAAATATGGTGTAATATTACTTGCTAAAAAGGACAAAATTATCATTAATACAATGCATGAACTGACATTACGCTGCTTTTACTGCATTTGTTTATTTATGTGGTCATAAAAATTACATGAAATTTTCGACATGATTGTAGTGCATCCACTTTGATGTGATATCAAAATTATTTTTTTGCTGTGTAACGCAAATGATAATTTGGCTCTTTAAAGTTTATTCGATTAAGCCTGTACAAATAAATTAAATTAAAAAAATAGGAGTTTAGGTATTTCAATATATAATTATAAAGTGTCCGAATTATGAAGGTGTCCAAATTATGAATCAGCATGAATGCATCATTTTGCTCCAACTGGGAATGCTTTATGATAACACCACCTTACCATCAGCGGCTATCGAGCACCCAACGCAACAGTCAGGAACAATACTGTTAAGTATATTAAAATCATATTACATCTAAGGTCAGTTGATTCTCATAACATTTCATAGTATGTTCATCGTAAGTCACGTTTTACTCACGAAATTCTCATGGGAACTACTTGGCCTGCGGTTAGAGCAATTAATCACCTGTTCGGTGATCCGTTACGTTTTCAGCTGCAATTATCCAAAAGCGTGAACACTGTTAGCGGGGAACCGTCTGTTTTGACGATTGAAACGTGAAGCTCATTTCTTGTTTTCACCTACTAATAATTCCGTCAACGACCTGCCAAAATCATAATTTGGTTTCCAAAGCTCCGCGAAACAGAAAGTGATATTTCAATTAGTCAAAACGAAATAGTTTCTCAACTCTGACCAAAAGTCACGACTTAAGTTATGAATAATTGATTTGTCAGTCGGAGGGAAAAGAAACCGATTCCTACGTGAAGGAAGAAATCGATCAGGCCTGGTTGGTAGGTCAAAAGGCCGCTCAAGCTCAGATGGGCGCATATTTTGTTTTGTTTCTTCTCTGTGTCTCCATTTCAAGAAGGCCGAGTTGGCGTGGTCCAGATAACGTCACACCGTACACACCGGTAGGGATTCCAGTAGGTTCATAGTACCTACCTTTTCAAGTTTCAAAGGCGACAGCTGCATAATCCAACGTGGCTAGCAGAAGCAGCGTGACGCATGAATGTGGTAACCCTTTGCCAAGTTATTTTTCTCAATAAATTTGTTGCAATAAATTCCGGTCCTGTCGATATAGGAAAGGCGATAAAAGTGAACCATGAATAGTGAAAAGCTGCAAAAAGCTGCAAAAGTAGCGAAAATCCCAGGTCTGGTCCCATGGTGTTATTGAGAATTGACTTAACCGAGATTGTGGGCTAGAAATTTTACGATTATGAAGAGCATTGTTACCGATGATGCCGTTGCAATATGTACTCATATGCATTTGCGGTTGCGGCTAGAAGCTCATGTCGAAGTGCACATGCTAATCAAGGCAAGGGAAAATGTGAGAATTATCGTTAAATTTGTGCTCACTCAGCATAAGCATAAAACTATTTCGAATGACATAGCAAATCAGAAAGTCATCAAAACTTACGCATTCATCCGTCCGGAGTGACAATAACAATTAAAGCCGAAACCATAATGCCCCATTCAAATGAATATTTATGATGTTGAGTTAAATCCTTTTGTTGGCCGTTTTGGGTTTGGTTAAGTGCAAGGCATTGCTGGTGAGCGAAACCAATTCCCTTCCAATGCTGTTTGATGCTTAATTTATGTTCTCACTGGGATGGTTCAGTTGAGGCCACCAGCAGCGTTGCAATAACAGTAAATTCACTATTCTACAAAAATGTACCAAAAATTTGCGTAAGCGTAGGATTGCGCTTGACACTGGATGCCGTTCAAGATTTATGATTGACAGTGAAATATGAGTGGAGAGAAGAGTGATATAATTTTCTATCATTAAAGAGGAACGTTTGACAAGGATGCGTACTCATGACGTCCCGCATGTATCGATTGTTCATTTTAACGTAGTTCGGTAAGAGTTACTGACCCGAAACGATCCTATAACACTTTCTTGAATACCATTACCCTGAAAAAATGTATTTGTCCTTAATTTATAAATTTATAATATACACCGGCGGAGTAATTATTAATTTTTTCTTCTTTTAAACATGAGCTATTCTTTCGTATTCCAGTTAAAACCCATTTACCTAATATTACTGCCTATCTGGGAATCTGCCAATCGAGTTTCTCACTCTTCTTAATGTTTTTGATGAATGTCCTTCGAAAATTTGTGCGTGGTGTTTGATGGAGCTGATCTATGATGTCAGAATTGCAGAATGTTTTTTTTATATTTTAAATTGGATTTATTTTGGAGTTTCTACCGCATTTTAGCACCATGCACATCATTTCTGCTCAGCACAATACAATTAAACATACATAAACAACAGTCCATTACTTAAAACAATTAGTGAACTCCCTTTTTTAACGCCATTGACGTCAAAACTGATTATGGCATCATTGCCAATAAGATTGCTATGACCCTCTGTTCTTTTTAATCCACGATTTCTACTGTCAAATCGAATAATAAACAATTTCGATTTGACAGAAAATTTGCTCGAAATCGCTTGTCAAGTCTTGTCTCAGCTGCCAATCACGATGAAGCTTATCGATGAATTCTCACGTCACTTTTCAAATAGACCAATGTCACATATCCACCATTTTGAGAAAATCGAAGTTGAAGTTAGACAGATTATTATTTTAACTGTTTAGAAACAATGCATTTTGCAATACTATTTTTAATGTAGTCAGCGAATAATAACGTTGAAAATACAGTAGAAATGGTAAAATCACAATTTTACTTTGAATTTCATGCTATAATATAGAAAATACCACATAGGACGTTTGACTAGTCAAGTTGTACATCGGACATGTTACATTGGACGATTTTTTCTCAATGACATAATTTATTTATGAGTGTTACATTGGACGTTTTGTTCTACATGATACTAGATTCCTTTTCACAAATTTCAGAGTAGAGTACCTAACTTTAGATTTACACCGCCTTTAGAAAATGAGCACCAATCATGTTGGGCAGTCCAAATGACCTTTTAAAAAGTGACGCGAGAATTAGCACAACTGTCTTTTGATATGTTCTTCAATTAAATCTGAAAGCTTAAATAAGAGAAAATACTCAATAAATGAACATTTTTTCATCTTTTGATCATGAGTAGTTATGTTACACTAGCGTATAATATAATATGTTTCCTTATTTGAAGATGAGCTATTCTTGAATATATTGTGAGTATACATGATTAGAAATTTTTACAGAATTCTGTAAAATTTTACCGAAATCTCAACAGCTCGGTGATTTTTTAAGGGTCCAAAACGTAACCGTCACCGTAACGTCACACTCATAGTATATACTGATGGTTCATTTGTCTTTGTTGTTTATTAATTTATTTGATAAGGCTCAATCGAATAACTTTACAGAGCCGAGGATTCTTGTTCAATATACAATACATCTTAAAACTTTATATAGTTGAAGATGCTAATTTCAAATAACAGACTAAAGTGGTAATTTTTATACGATAGATGAGGAGATGAAAGTATAGAATTGATAGTTCCGTTAGAGTACGACAGTGTGAAAATTGCACATAGAGAGTAGAAAGCGAACAAGGGCAAATTTAAAAAGGTACAAATCGGTTATCATCTCTCTTTACCAAAATACCCCGTTGAAGAGGCATGGTGAGGGGTATTCCCCCCGCCACCACGTGGTAGAGGTAACAATAGCTGCAATTTCCAAACCTACGACTGGATGCCTTCCTTCAGATAACAACTTGAGTGCGGTAAAATTGGATAGAACTGTTTCAAACACATCGTCGGTACTTGAGCGTGTCGGTGATCATCTCTTTTTGTGGTGTTGAGTAGACGAAATACGCGTATCTGTCAAAAGATAAGCAATGGTGTTAATTAAGAAAATCCAAAACTTCAAGGCTGAATTACACTGTACCTTTTTTTATAATAATCAGTGAGTTGAGAAGGCACGAAGCTGGCCTGAAGTTTCAAAATTGACTGGCAAGTTATGTAGAGACCTCTCCGGTGTTGGTAGAACGACTACGACAAAGACCGACATCAATGCAACAAATAAAGGATGAAGACCAAGAATCGGAAAAAAAGATGATTCTGTAGATCCGAATTACAGCGTTCCAGAATGTAAAAAGTGCATTAACATCATAAACAGTAGTGTTGCAGAAAATTTGGACAGGGTAAAAACCTCCAATCGCAGTGCTGTTGGCATTCTTGGCTCAGTGGTCAATGATCTTGGCGTTGACCTGAACCGTGTTAATCTGAGCAAATCTGAAACTCACAGGGAGTGAAAAATGTAGGTTTCAAAATATGTTCTAATTTTGTAGACACTTTAAAGTAGATTATATTTGACAGCTTCGAAAGCAAATTGCCTCTGGAATCGTGGACAAATTCGTCAGATGTAACGGAACAGTTGTTCATTTCAATGGAAAGCAACTAGTTTCCAAAGGTGAAAACGAGAGATGCTGGCTGTCGTGGGGACAGGCAAAAATCCGACAGAACAATTTATAAGCTGTAAATTTCTTCGAAAGGGAACAGGAAGAGCGGATGCAGAACATGTGTACGAGAGCTTAAATCATGGGGCCTGGACAACTTTATCAAGGGAAAGGGATATGACATAACAAATGTCAATTCCGGAGAGAAGAATGGCGCAGGTGTTCTACTTGAGAAATACGTTGACAGGAAGTTCCTTGATCTGCCCTGTAGACATCACGTCTACGAGTTAGTTTTTAAGACCGCGTAGACTATTGTCTTCAAAACCAAAACCACATTACCGGATGAAAATCTTTTTAAAAGTTTCCGGAATGCGTTGAGTAGGATGAATCATGAAGTCATTATGGTACTAGAGCCAGAGGACCTCAACCCAGAGGAACATACTAAATTGATAAATTTCTGCAAAAAAATTTGGCCAGGGATGACTATGAGGAATTTCTACAATTAGAGATGATCCTCTCAAACTATTCAAGCTCAAGCAGCCAGGAGCGATACATTACACCAGGTGGATTACAAAAGCAATATATGGATTTAAAATGTTTTTTTTTGTGACCAATTTCCATTCGAAGATGTTACTGTTGACATGCTGAAGAGGTTTGTTCTTTTCGTGTTGAGGATCTACTTTAAAGGTAGTTTATAATAGGTGAACTGTTCTTCTAATTCAATTCCTAAATATTCACATTCAAGCCCCACTGCCGCTATCTGCTCCTCGTAATGTTGTGGAAATTGCGCACTCTTTCCTCTTGCTGAAAAATTTAATAAATTTGAACAAATTTAAGAAACATTTATGGTATCTCTCCGAGTTGAACGTTTGTCTAGCATTCTTCGATAGTGGAGTCATGACCAGGTCAAGTGCGCAATGGTAAAGCAGTTGACAAAGAAAAGCACAGGACGGAATCGGAACAGAACAAAACATTTCAAACAAAAGCTACCAGATTATGTTACCCAAATATCGCTTGAATTTTTCGGTATCCTGCAAATAAATACTGAGTGTCTTTTCACCACGGACCCATCAGCGTGGACTACTGACGAAAATTTCTGGCATGCCAAAACATGCTCAGAAAATTTAAGTGTTACTAATAATTGTGCTGAACGAGAAATAGCCTTATGCTGAGAGATCAACGAAGTTGGTGTAGGTACAAAACAACTGTTCAAAAGCTGTGAAGTATTTATCCAGTTAAGTGACGAACCAGCCATTGACTGAAAGTCACTCTAAAAAAGAAAAAAGAAAAAATAATCCAGTAATTCGTAAAATGTTTTTCCTTGATTTCTTTCCCATCGATCTTGTTTTCCGTGCCGAGCACCAATGCTACCGACGCCAGGTAGGCAGCTCCCACACCTGGACCCTACCTATCGACCCATCAACTCATGAACCGGGACCCAACGGTTTTACTTCCCTTCCGAAGGAAGGCGTGATCAGAGATGTTATGCCTCAGAACATCCCGGCGGCGCCGACTGGGTTTGAACCCAGGCCTGCTGGGGCGAGAGGTAATCACGCTTACCATTACACCACCACTGCAAACCGGAATAAAATGGAAAATATCGCTGTAAAAAAACCCGCACCCGGAAACTTTACACGAAGTTGCTCACCAAACCCTGTGCATCGTGATGGATGACGAAACATACGTCAAAGTCGACTTCCGTCAACTTCCTGGGCAAGAATATTTCGTTGCCAAGTCTAAGTTCGATGTTCCGGAAAATGTTCGAAATAAGAAAGGATTGAAATTTACAAAAAAAGTTCCTGATCTGACAGACGATTTGCGGATGTGGTGAAATAAGCGCTTCCTTCATCACTTTCGGAACAATCAACGGTGCGATTTACACGGAAGAGTACATTAAGAAGCGTCTCTTGTCATTCATAAGGAAGCACAAAGTATCAAATATGTTTTGGCCTGATCTAGCATCCTGCCACTAAGCTCGAAACGTGTTGGAATGGTACCGAGCCAACGGAGTCAATTTTGTGCCAAAAGATATGAACCCACCAAATTCACCGGAACTTCGCCCAGTTGAAAAATTCTGGGCAATTATGAAGACGGGACTTCCCAAACATCAAACATCCCAAAAGCTTGAGTTTGAGCTTGCTTGAGCTTGATTGACCGCCGACGGTTGCTACTCTGTTACTGCCAGATCAGCTGTAATTACACAGAGAACCAATAGACGATGCTTGGGACTAGCAATCATCCTCAATGTGTAAAAACTGGTGATCTTAAATTAGGCAATACCAGCGCCGGCCGCGCCCGAACACAGGTCAAGAAAGGAATGGGAAGGATTGTGTTCACATGACACTCGTTTTGATGGAAGCCGAGAACACCTCTGCACTTGCACGAGGAATCACTGGGATGTTGGATAAGAGGGTTGAGTTTGCAGCAGGGGTCGTTTTCGTTTTGGTAAACGATAAGCTGAATTGATGTCCTAACGATCATGTAACGCGAAGGAGCTTGGGACTAAACCCACGGTCTTCTGCTCAGTAAGCAAAAACGTTTGCCACTAGGCAGACGAGCACCTTTTTAATCACCGAGTTAATGTTATTACCATGTAGTCATATTAACAAATAAAACGATTGACGAATCTTGAATGTGGATGGGCCTGAGATTAGACTCATGATGTTCTGCTCAGTAAACAAAAACGGTTGCTCTAAGGGCACCGAGCCCCTCATATCACATAATACCGTTGCTCAAATTTGTGTATCCATTCAAACCCGGAACCAACGACAACAACGAGTTTCGCAAAATACACGATACACAAGCGATTTTACCATAAATCTCTTTGAAATGTAAGGACCTGGGACAGCGTTTTTCTGCTCAGTAAGCAGGCCACTGTAACCGACGATCTTTTAAATCCGAAAACTAAAAACTACGAAAAAGTACTTAGGCCTTCATTAAGTTCCACTTTCACGCGACGTTCAATGACAGGGTCCTATCCAGGATTACATCTGAAAAATCCAAATCTGGCCAACGCCCACCTAAACCTGTTCTAATCCACCTGAAATGACTAACGAATGGAAGACTTTGACTACCCAGCCATGCAATAGTCTCATTCCGTGCCTTATGGCAACTTGATGATTCTATTGCGCTCATCTTTTGGCACCACCCAGGGGAGACTTGGTCCTGTACCCAATGCTTAACTTATCTCCATTCCACTCAGCTACTCGCAATTTCTTGTGATATAGTGGGCGGAATATTATTATATGAGACAATTCAATGCAGACGTCTTTCCAAATTTGGCAGATCGACAGGTAATCGGTGAGTTACCACGATAGTTGCTATTCAACAACTCGACAACGTCCCATCGTCAAGAATTTCCCATTGCATACGTCAACGAAATGACGTCATCCAGCTATCGATCAACTACCCTGGTTATCGCCTGGTACCTTATAGCACGATGCTAGGAGGCGAACCGGAAGAATCGATGAGCTACCTCTCCCCCGGGACTTCGCAAACATCCCAAAATTATTAAAACAGAGCTGGAGTTGAAGAAAATTTGGGTAAAAACAACAAAAACACTGGGAAAATCGATTGTACAAAATTTGATGGGTGAAGTGAAAAGGAAGGTGCGGGCATTAGAGATGGGAGAAGAAATTGAATAAAACAAATTTTGTTAATTGTTTATTATTATTGTTTATTATTATTATTATTGTTTATTATAATTATTATTCTTCATCTGACTAACAGTCTTAATGAAGTTTGATGGGGAAAAGCCTGAATGACTCGGCTACAAAAATTAGCCGATCTCATACAGGCGCAAAAACCCCATATCTTTTCATCTCGCGTACAAATAATACATAGAAAAGAACAAAAATGAGCATAAAAGTACAATTAGTAGTTAGTAGCATAAAAAGTAATCATCTTTGTTCATGGAGTTGTCGGATCGGTGAAGTGCTCGTTGAGAAGATGATACAAACCGGGAACAAAAAAAATATCAAGTAGCATAGCTCTATCAGTCTAATGAAATAGGACAGTTGCTCACCAATTCCCCAAATCAAACGATCATATAAAGCATTGCGGGACTCGAGCCTCAAAACATCACGTTGGCGAAGGATTCGTTCTGGAGCGTAAATATTCAACTGGGCCAGGGTATCAGGTGAATCCGTGTCTCCTAAAAGGATTTCAGCCAAAAATACCGCTTGCGCAGTGGATCGTCTTTTTTTCTAGAGTTTCAATACCCAGCAGTTTACTGTGGCAGATTGAGCGGATCTCGCCATGGAAGATCACGAAGGGCGTACCTTACAAATTTCCTTTGGATCGCTTCGATCCTAGCAATCCACGTTGATTGATACGGGCACCAAACTACAGCATTTGATTCCAGTATCGACCATTCCAGAGCACATTTTAAATAACGAAGGCAGAGAGGGTCACGGAATTCGTTGGCTATCTTGAAGATGAATCCAAGCTGTCGGTTAGCTCTGGAGATAATATTGTTATAATGTAAACGGCAGGTTAACGCAGAATCAAGAATAACTTCTAAATCCCGTACTTGATAAACACGCTCTAGAGGCTGCTGGGCGATGTTGTAGTCATGTTTGATTGGCTTCTATTTTCTGTGGAACGAGATAACGTTGCATTTGTGAATGCTAAGCGTAAACTTATTTCTGGAGCACCACTCAGCGAAACGGTCTATTTATTGCTGTAATGCGACACAGTCCTGAAGACATTTAACCACCATTGATGAAAATTGAGAACAGCAGAGGACCCAGGTTGCTCCCCTGTGCCACGCCTGATATGTTGGTGAACGGTGTAAAACATTCACGTCCAATCTTCACAATGAGTCTCCGGTCCGTAAGATATGATCTATACCAGCAGGTCAAGTTTGAAGAAACACCAAGTCTTTCAAGTCGTTCAAGCAAAATTAAATGTAAGACTTTATCATTTAAAAAAAATGTGAATTGCACGAATGTGCAACTGTTGCTATGATAATTAAAATAATCACCAATCGCCTACAAAAAGCAATTTCCCTAACACAGATTTCAAAGTTGAATTCCATCCGGTATTACCAAACGATATTTATTCAATCACCGCGTGATGAGTGGTGGTGTTCTCCGGTACCTACACAAAGAAAGGCGCCCCGAAAGCCGCTAGCTATCAAGACTGGCCTCAACCGCTGATCGGATTCAGTTCCAAACACCGTGTGTGGTGGTGTCCGGTCGTTGCATCAGCAGCAGCAGCAGCAGCAGCAGCAGTGCTGTCGGCACGTGACGTTGAAAATTGTTCTCCAGTACACCACGAAAGGTTTCCTGCAAGCAGTGAACTGCAGCACACATCAGCATTCATAGAAGGAAGAAGAAACCGCACCGCTATTGATCGGAATCAGTAGCTCTTCGTGAGTCGCTGTGGGCTATTTATGTTAAGCACGTCATACTGAAGAGTATAAACAGAGAGAACCCTGCTCAAATTCCTATTCCTACACAAAACACAAGCTCCTGCTGCAGTTAACAAATAAGATTTATTATATAAGACCACGTAGTCCTACGTGACCATTGCGTACAACCCCATAGAGCTGTCCCTTGTAGTTTTTTCAGTAACTCCATCGTTAGTTTTAAATTAGCTCTCTGAAGCAGAGAAGAGAGTGAAGGTTGCATTTTATGATAACGCAACAGGCAGTTGTTTTCCCTATCAGAAGACGGTACTTTAAATATTGCACTAAATGTTGGTTCATATGTCAAAGAAGTAGGGGAGCAAGGGGCATAACGATCATACGGGTACCTCTTTGTTCTCCAATGTGGAGCACAACACTAACATAAATCTATAATGCATCATCATGATGTAGTTTACAGCGTGTTCATAGAATGATGCAAAATAGAATACTATGACTTTTCTCAAATCAAACGTTTGATTTCCAATAAGTAGATGCTTTGTGAGTGTCACTGATAAACAATAATAATAATCATAATAATAATAATTGAAATTAGGGGGTATTAGCGTAATTAGCGTGTACAGGTTTTCCACCTGTTCAATGTTTTGATAGTTAGCATCATTTTTAAGGTACACCGCGGTAATTTGAAACGGTACGTGTATCTCTTAGCGGAAGTGAATATTCTCTGTATTTATTTTTGAGAGGCATTGTGTACTATCGCAAACTATATTAGACATAATGTCAGTGATTATTCACTTCTGCTAAGAGATACATCTACTGTTTTAATTTCCCCACGCGTTTCAACTTGCCGTGGTTTAGGGTAATGGATTTTTGTTTGACCTATTTATGTCATTTTCGCAGTGCATCTAAATGTATGCCTTGTTTTGACGTAATTCTGTCTTTTGACAACATATTGGGGGTGCAATTTAAAAAAAAAACCAAAATCGACGGCATTACGAAAAGTGGTCAGGTGTTGACCACTTATAACTCTGTCAATAGCGGATGGATTTTAATTCTAAACCAGCCAATCGTATGGAAAGTTTTCTACAAATGAACACTTCATCAATTTTCAATAGGTCACTATTGAAAATTACACAAATGTCCAACTGTTGCAATGGTGATGAATTATCACCGATGGCCTGCAACAAGTTGTTTCTCTAACACAGTCGCCGAATATTGATACCGAGCACGTAGTCCTACGTCAAATATACGGTCGTGTCTTGGATTACTTGGATACAACCTCTTACTTATGTCGTATATCAAATGATAGTGAGTGACTCAATTGACAGTGACGATGAGCTTCGATTGAGAAAGGGGCTCTTCAAATTCAATGAGGTACAGAGAGAGGTGAAGCAGATTGTGAAATATTGTTGTATTAGTAAACCAAAAAATCATCGTAAACACAATAAGTGACGTCACTAATTGCTTGTAAGGTACAGGAATTGCACATCGATTTTTATCGGGACACCCTGCTACTCAAGCTGTTTACTGAATTTAGATTAAAAAAACCAACTATGGTAATCCTTTATAGATGTTTGGTAAAAAGGTAACTATAAGGGTTTTCAGAAAATTTAGTAGTTTTATGACAGATTGATCTAAAAGATCAACTTTTACAATTCTGTTGGTATTTCTATTAATAGAAATTCGTGAAAAAATCTAAGTGTGTAGACTGTGATTAAAAATGAATAAAATTCACAAAAGGTAATTGTTCCTTACCCGAGCAGGAGAAAATAACTAGTGAATACCAAATTCTGATCTGATACCAAAATTTGGTATTGACCAGCATGACATAATACCAAAAAATTACATACAAAATACTTTGTAAATAACTAAAATTGATATTTGAATACCAAAATAATACCTGTGTGGTATTGTTTTGGTGTTGTATTTTCATAATTTGGTATTGAAATGGTATTGTGGGAACATTTTTTTGGTATGTTACATGTTATGTCAGGCTCATCTATACCAATTTAAGGTATCGAGACATTCGTACCTGCTCGGGTATTTATTGAACATTCAGATAAAGGAATATTCCTTTCATTTAAGCGATGTTTGGAAAATATTTTCGATTCTTTTTACTAAGTTAAATCCTCGAATAACAAAGTACTAAGTAGATATTCTTCAAACAAACTTTAATAGTAACGCAAGCTAAGTTGATCAGTCAGTAAAAAAGTCTTCTATCGCAACAAGGAGAGTATTTGAAAAAAAAATGAGACGTGACTGCTGGAGTGTAAACTGAAAAAGGTATAAGCTAAATTTTTAATAGGGGAAAATATGGCTTCGGCATAACAGACTATTTTCGGCAACCCAAATTGAAACGCTAATTTCAGTGGATTTTCTTACAAAAACACTTCGCTGAGTGCATTCAAACAATTTTTTAGGCTTTCAGCTTCAATTTGATTATAAGTTTACCACTGAGAAAAAGCAATCTAGCAGGGTTTTCTTGAAATGAAACACACGCACTACAAAATTCTGCTGATTTAGAGTTGCCGATGCACAGCTGTTTAACACGCAGCTCAAATAGAAAGGTTGCTGATGCCCACAATAGTCTCACTAGAGAAGATTGGAGCTTTGTAAAAGCGATTTAGAACAGTAATGACAATTGTTTCGACTTAAATTGTTAGAGCAGCAAAAGATTGTTAATAAACCAACACTGCACTGCGTATGTGTGCGTTCCCTAGAGAAAAAGGCTATAGAAAGATGGTCGCTGCTTAGGTTGCCGAGAATACGTAAATTCCCCTATTTGAGTTTTTAACACTTTTTCTTTTGATTTTTTGTCCAAAACTACTAGAATTTTAGTTAACGCGTATATTTTTCCTGAAAAGTAATATTTTTGTTTATACAACTTTGCCTCAGACGTCATTTAGATTGGAATTGTTGTTTTCGAGGTAGTGATTTGTTGATAAATATCGAATACACCATTTTGAATTTTTTTTGTAAGATGACCGAATTTTAGCAACAATGTGAATGACTGTCCATTAGGGTGTTTCATTTTGAAAAAAGTGATGAATTTTTGATAGGCCACCCTCCAGTTCGATTCATAGCCCCAAAATATGAACCTGTGCAAAAAATGGTAAAGATTGATGAAGGTTTAGAGGTCGCGCCAATGATTTGGATTTTGTATGGAGATTTTGGTGAATTAGTATGGGAAATTATTGATTTTCGTTTACATTGCTCTAACTTTGGTTGTAGTTGTCCAAACGTTGAAAAAAAAAAATATGTGGTTGTCATGACAATGATCAACAAGCCTGTTGTTGTTGCGATGAAATTGGCGTTGTTGCCTTGTACATATTCATCTGTCAATTTACCCTATTTTGCCATTTTTTCACATTTTTATAATTCTTGATACGCTGCAAAACTGAGCGTAGCAACTGTAGGCTTTTTGTTTATTGCCATAGCAATAACATACTAAATTTTTTCGACATTTGGACAAGTAGAAGCAAAGTTATAGCGATATAAGCGATTTTTTAAATTCTTCCATAGTAATTCCCATACAAATTTCAAATCATTGGCGCGACCTCTAAACCTTCATCAATCTTTACCAATTTTTGCACAGGTTCATATTTTGGGGCTATGAATCGAACTGGAGGGTGGCCCATCAGAAATTCATCACTTTTTTCAGAATGAAGCACCCTACTGTCCATAACAAACAATTTTGCAAAGTTTTGTGCAAATCGGATAAGGTCGTGTCTGATCGATGCGTTATTTGGCGTGGAACTGCTCCATTGTAGACGCTAAAAATAATCCGTCAAATATGTTTGTACTTAGTCCAGTAAAAGTAAAGTATAGGTATAGTGCAAATTCGCAATATTTGAAGAAGTCATAATGTAAAAACTACTTAGTTTAAAGATGTTGATTTAAATATGTGCAAACATCTCCGATAATGCTATGTCAGTTAGCAAATACGTTATTCAAGATGTTCGTGTTTTACACGTTTTAAACTCAACCTTCAGAAGTTTTAATGTACAATGCATCCGAAGCAATCATGCATTTTTCTTTCCTTTCACCGGTCAGTAGAACTTGAATAATGCTAAACAACAAAAGGTTCAGTGTGTTAACTCCATCGGAAGATAGCACCAGTGCACACGACGCAACTGACTGATTTTAATGACCATTCTTTATCACAACCTACCCTGACGGCAAAGATGCTGGTGGCACCTTTCCACCGGACTAGAAGGTGGCAATAAGCTTCTTTAGTAGATTGGTACAACCGCTGTCTGAGTGAACACCTGGGAAAATTAAAAGTTCAACAATTGACATCCGTTCGTTTACCAACTGGCAAAGAAGCATGGATTGTGTCGGTTGTCCCTGGAATTATGAACAGCTTTCTACAGCACTGCGTATACAATCCGTCAGTAGTGGGGTTGGCAGGAAGCTGGTGACTTGGTGAGCTAATTTATTTCCCGCCACAAATGGCTCCAAACGTACAAAGGCATGTAATATGTAAAATTGGCCAACAACGGGTGCGCACTCGATGTGAATTAAAACGGAAAGACTCATCCGTCAGTAACGTTTGTGGAGGACACAACCAGAATAGGGCTAGGATCGACAAACAGGGGACAAGGGAATGCTATCTCACAGTGCAGCTTGTGAAATTCCTTGAGCACCCGCATCAATCCATTAATTAATGACTATTAAAATATCCTATTTACAGGGAGTCTGTCTGCAGTTGCACTAAATTGTCAATTGGTCGAGGACTCTCAAGTCTTGATGTTTAACGTTTATTTTTGGTTCCGTTTAGGATTTTCAAAAAGAGTTAAAACTGATTCGATTTTTAAGTTGAAGAATATCGACTTAATAATTAACTTAAAGTTACTGCCATAATCTTAAAGATATGAATGCACTGATCAATATTAAAATCAACAAACTTACATGCATTTTTTGAACGTACTTCACTTTGCGCATACAAAGTTACACCATTTGAATAGCGTCTATCAGACTGAAAAATCCAACTCAGTGATCAAGTAAGCGCTCAAAAGCCGGATAGTTAAATTGTTTAATTCTAGCTTCACGCTATCGAAATTAACGGAACGTTTCGGTGCGGCATTCTTCTTCAATTAGTTTTCATTAGGGAACCCTATTTCGATGGAAATAATATGAATATACACAAACGATGTCGCAGAGGAAATTGGTCCCTTTATTGGGTTTATTTGAATACATCGTCTAAGGGGATTTATTAAAACTTGGCTCTGATGTCTTATCGTGGGTTGTCAATTAGAATGAAACGATGGAGTATTTAACGCATCACGAATGTAACGACCCTCGCTTATTGACTACTGTGAAATGGGTAATTCAGCTTTTGAAGACCTAAAAACTTGGATGATGATGATACTGTGTCGAAATCTCAAGAGTAATTAGACACCATTCACAAGCATCATTTAAGGTTTAAGGCCTCTTCAAAACCATGATAAAACCGAATATATTACTAGGATTGCGTTCCCACGCCATCACGTCAGCTGAAGACGACATCGGGATTAGAACACCTGTGTTCAAACGAAAGCAGTACATATTCGAGCAAGGGTATTTTACACTCTAATCTACATGCAACCATTAGAATGCAGGCCATTTCAGGCTAGCTGGATCCTATCGCTTCATCTATTTTCACACCATTTCCTTCCTTCCAAGAGGAACATATCCTGCGACCAAAGCTCACACCGGATAAACAGAATCATTTCTTAATTGTATTTTATGAAGTAGATTTCCTAATCGGATAAAAATTAGAACCATTCAACCGACTAAAGGAGTCCCTTTCCGTTGTCATAAAGGTTGGTTCGCATACGAAAATTGATACACAAGCAGAAACAGTCAAACAGTTGGGTGTCAGTCATAGGAATCGATGGGAAAACAGCAAACCACTTCAACGATTTTTTGGAACCATGCAGACCAGGCACCCTCAATTGATGAATGACTGAATCGTAGTCCCGAGCGCCTCCCGGGGAGATAGGAAAATCGTAATTTTTCGATAAACCAGCACTGATAAGAGAAAACAAACGAAGGAAAACACGCAGAGTTACGGCCTTCGCTAAGGCGTTGTTATGTTGAGTAAGAAAAATCAATCGCTCGTCTAAATATCACCCCATGAAATGAGTGGTAAGTTTCAGCTCAATTCATCTCTATTTCCTTGTCTTGCTGGTTTCGGTAGTTGTTCGTTAAGAGCTGATCGGAACCGCTGATTGTGGCTGTGTGGGCCATTGAAATGTCGATTATCGCGCCGTTATGTGTGCCAATTTTTCAGATTTGACTTTTTGGCCGTAGAGGTACTGATACTATTTCGAGCCCACACTCTACGAAAAAGTCATGTAATTTTCGGATGAATTGGAAGAAACGAGAAATTCAATTCAATCAAACGCACTTATCGTCGAACTGCGTATGTTTCGGTTTTGAAATTCTTAATTTTACATGCTATGTCTATTTACGGTTCATGATTTACGTCAAAGATGAATTACGTCACGTGTAAAGATAGTTATGGTGGATCACTACCCACTGTTTCTTTACCACTGCTTTTCCTATGTGTATTGAGATCCCCAACAACGGTGTCAAATTTGAACGAATTTGGTTATGATCTGGATTTGCGGGAGAATTTTAAATTATGTATGTGATTATAACGAACCTATCCATTTACTTGCCAAAAATTCAAATATTGTGTAAATTTAATAAAATCTCAGAAATTGATTTATTGGATATCTTCGGATATTATGCTGAACATCTTTGTCGAAGAATGCAAATCGATTAGACTTCTGTGAAAAAAGTTAATATTGCATTAATTTAGGCCTATTCCTCCGTGCATTCCTACAGGCGTTTATATGAGCTGTGGAACACTTGGTCCTAAGTAAAAATTAGTAACTTTTTTTTACAAAGATCAAATCGATTTACAGTCTTCAACCAAGTTTTTTTTTGTATAGTATTCACAATCTATGTCCGAGATTTGGTGAAATTTGAGCAACATTTGGATTTTTGTTGAGCAAATTAATAGGATCGTTCCGTTTCCCATACATTTTCCCATCCAAAAAGTAAAATTATCGCCGAAATCGAGAGTATAACCAAATTTGTTCATATTTTGCACTCATTTATTTATTTTTTATTTATTTTTTCTGCATCAACAGAACAACCTTAATGATGTTTAAGGGCCAGTGAATTTCGCGATTTTATTTTCTGTAAAAGAATGCGGTTTTCAGCATTTTATTGAAAGTATTTTAAATAACATTTTCCACAATTTTGGTTTTTGAAATGTGCAGCGAGGTGGCGCTGCAGTCGTCTAAGTGATGGCATCCCCAGCGTGAAGCGATTTGCGGGTGAAGGCGATTTGCAGCCGGAGGTAGTCCTAGAACAAAATGGATAAAAGTTTCATAAACTAGAGTGTTTAAACTAGTGAAGCACCTGGCCGATTGCAAAATATTGATTTTTGACAAAATGGTGCGCGTTTGAAAAAAAAGTGTTCTGATTTTCAGGCAAACATATCAAATAAAATCGTTAATTACAAACACTTTTAAAGATACAAATAAAAACTCAGGTAACTCACTAGAAAAAGGTATGTAGAACAAGCTGCAAAAAAATCAAGTCGATTAATCAATTAGAAATATGACTTTCGTTTCCGCCCGACTTTAAAAACAAAGTTTCGAGAACAACGCGATTTAATATAAATTTCATGCCGGGAGCAATCAGGTAGTCTTCTAGTCTGTCTAGCCCTTAAATAATGCGAAAGAAAGTGTTCCCTGGTATAAAACCAATTGTCCCGTATTCTTTATACTCTAAAGTATCATTTAAAACCAAAAAAATCCAACTTATATAGGTACACACTTAGAAATACCTAATTTTACATGTGACGGAATCCATCTTTCACATAAAGGATGACAACAAAAAAAAAAAACATGTCATGTAAAATTAAGTGCTCCGAAACTGAAAAGTTCGATACTCTACGAAAAGTACGTTTGATTGAGTTGAATTTCGCGTCTATTATGACGCAATTTTATGTCAAAATTGACACTCGTATATGTCAGTCTCAGAGCATCTAAATTTACATGAATTTTTCTAAGTGTGTAGGTCAAAGAATCATGGTTAACTGTGCCAGAAAAGAATGACGTGAAGTAACGGGTGTTCAATAAAAAATGAGAATGATTTCAGTGCCGTCCAGCGTTCTTGTGAGAGCATCGCGACTAAGTTGCGTCGTACGGCTGACCAGGGCCCCTTCTCCAATATTCATTGACGTTTTTTGAAGAATAAACATTATGTTTTTAATAAAAAATACTGAATTCGTTGAAAAAAAAAATCAAAGATGCTCGAAACTCAATTGAACACTCGTTGCAGCCCACCTATTGCACCGTTCATGTCATCGTTTGTGCGCTAAAGTGGCAATCTCAGCATAACGTTGTTACGTAGCGCACGGGGTTGGACGTTATTGTTGACTAGCTCCAAGATTGCACGACAGTCAATTCTACCTTGTAAAGTGTCCACAATGAACAAGGCCCTAGAGGTATCTCTTCTATATAGTTCGGAGAGGCTCCAGATCAATCAGCTGGCAACGACTTTCATAACTGGGCAGATGAAATGGGTCTCTTCACGGCAGCTTCCGCAGAGTAAACCGAAGAAAACGGCGTTGAACAGACTAAACTCTCTTAGCACCATTGTTAAAGTTTGGACTCCAGACCACAGAACAGTATTCCAGAATGGATCGCACAAAGGAACAGTACAGTAACTTCAGACAGTGGATGTTGGAGAAATTCTTTGCTATCCTGAAGATAAAACCCAATGTCCTAGACGCCTTGTCGACAACGTACGAGCTGTGCTGCTTGTACGTAAGTTTTGAATCCAGAATAACACCCATGGTTCACACGTTCAATTACCTGCCATTATTGTAAAAAAGTGATTACTGAACACTTAGTGGGGTTAACCACCATTCTGTACAAATTAAACCAGTTGGCAAAGGCTTCAAACTGAAGTTGAGGAAGTAACAGTCGTCAATCGAGTGGATTTGTAGGTAGATTTTAAGATCATCTGCATCCGATAGTCGCGGGCCTTCGATGACAAAGTTCACGTCATTGAAGTAGAGTAAGAAAATTAAAGGTCCCAGGTAACTTCCTTGAGGTATTCCTGACGTTGCTGGATAGATAACGGACCGGTTGTCACCAATGGCAACCATAAGTTGTCGATCAGTGAGATATGATCGAAACCATCGCAAGAGGTTGCCGTTGACCCCAAGTCTATGCAACTTCGCTATCGCGATGTCTTGGTTTAGCTTATCGAAGGCAGCTAACAGATCGGTATATATAACGTCTGTTTGAGTCCTCTCTGTCATGCTTTCCGTAAGATACGATGTCAAACACAGCAGAAGTGTGGGAGTAAAACGACCGGAAGGGAAGCCGTGTTGATCACCACTTAGATACTGCTTACAATGAGAGAGCAGAGGCTCCATGATGACTAACTCGAACATGATGAACGACATCAGCAAGCTGGCGATATGCTTTTTCAGGAATACGGACGGAACGTCATCGTGTCCAGCATTGAAGGACGACTTGAGTTGTGATGCGGCAGTGGAAATCATTTCGACGGTGACATCAAGTGCACCCAGTCTTTGACCGTAGAGTGGAACATTATCAGCTGCTAGGGTAACGTGTTCGTCGGTTAATCTCTCATTCGAGAAAACACTGGCAAACTTCTAAGAAAACAAGCGACAAAACTGCTGAGGTGTGGAAGCAACCCAAGTAACAATTTTCAGTTGAAGAAACGCTTTCGTTTTGATTTTGTTCAGCTGCATGTTGAATAATAATTGCACAATGTGTTCACCACAATTTTTATAAAACCCTTGTTTACACTGGTTTGGAGAACCTATACAACTGCAACACAAAGGTGTTATCTAACGTATTCAGTAAAACGTTTACCCAAAATCAATTTCTTGTTGAAGAAACGCTTCCATTGTGATTTTATTCAACTGCATGCTGAATAATAACTGTACAATTTGTTTATTACAACTTCTGTAAAACTCTTGTTTACACTGGTTTGGAGAACCTGTTCAACTACAGCATTATATGTATACGCGGTATAGGAGTAGAAGCAACTTTTATACAACGTTTATAGATACATATTTAAACTCAAGCTTTATTATTTTGGTGAAAGCTCTTATACAACGTTTGTAGACACTTCTTGACAGCTGCTTTGAAAGTTAGTAGAGAGTAAACCTGAGAGGCGTTTGTTGCACTCTTTTATGACTCCTAAATAATCATTGTACAGCAAGCGGTGAAAAGCGTTTATAACACTTTTCAATGACTCCTTAACAACCGGATAGAAGCAACTTTTATACAACGTTTATAGATGCATATTTAAACTCAAGCTTTATTATTTTGGAGAAAGCTCTAATACAACGTTTGTAGACACCTCCTAACAGCTGGTTCGAAATGTATTGGAGATTGAACCTGAGAGGCGTTTCTTACACTCTTTTATGACTCCTAAATAATCACTATACAGCAAGCGGTGAAAAGCGCTTATAGCACTTTTTAATGACTCCTTAATAACCGTTGTGTAAGTACTCACAATATTCACAGATTAAAATTAGTTTAACAATTGTCGTGGTACGCCAAAATAATGGCTTGTACAGTTTTTATTAATTTAATTTATTTGTGCACATTGAAAAAATATGTAATTATGCCATAATTCACATTCTGTGATCATGGAGGAAGTAGTAACAAGCATCTGTTAAATCTTTGATTGATATTCTTTCAATTAATCTCTCTAATCATTAATTGAGATAATTTATCTAGAAATGTTATCGTTGATTATATGATATATGTCTTAAATAAATGTTTGCATTTATTAATAACACCTATATATAATTTACCTCTACTCCACCGAGGGTTTCTCGAAGCAAGATTCGAACTCATGATCCCGGATTGCCAACCGCTTCTGTTTCCATCTGCTCTATTCTTGAATACATATTTTGATCATATGAGAGAAGTATATGAAGCTCATCTTGAGTGACTTCTCTTGCAGTCGAATAATCATTGCCTTATGGTCATATAAACGTGCCTATCACTTGTGCTATTTTTAGCAACAAAATTGTGGTTGGTGGTTGGTCGAACGTAAACAATCATTTAAGAGTGCTCCAAGCAGCTTTTGAAGCGTTTAACCAAAAAGGCAATACATCTACATTCTTGTACAACTCTGGAAGCTATTATTAAACGTTTGATCAACTTAGGTGTTTTATAAGAGCTCCCTCCCGATTGTTTGTTTTGATGCGTTTATTCCACGTTCTTTATAGCTCTTGTGAATCAGTTTAACTAAGGTGCTATAAAAGTTATCGTAGGTCTTATAAAGCATATAGTTAAACCGAACGTAAACAATCATTTAAGAGTGCTCCAACAGCTTTTAAAACTTTTAATCAAATGGCAATACAACTACATTCTTGTTCAACTCTGGAAGCTATTATTCATAGTTTGATCAACTCAAGTGTTTTATAAGAGCTCTCAATTGTTTGTTGGGAACTGCTGCATTCAAGACCATTGAAGAAGGCCGGATTCCTTGCGTAATTCCAGAATGACTTCGGGTGCGACTTGAGTTTCCTCTGAATCCCTCGTTGATATCGCGAATAGCTAACTTGCTTTAACTCATAATTGAGCCTAACGTAGTGACGTTTTAGCGAAAGCGTACGATACTGTGTGAATTTTCTGCGGCTCTCTTGGTCGATTTCAACCTACACAGTTCACTTGTCTGCCAGGGTGGACAAGAAATTGTACGGTGAACTCTTTTCGGAACGTATCTGTCAATGACATAAGCCAAGACATGTTAAAATGTTTGCACAGCGGTTTCAACGTTATCAGGATCGAGGATGCTCTCCCAATCTATACTAGATAGTACGTTGACGATTCTACGGTGATCGGATTTCCGGAAATCGTATGACACGGTCGTGGAAATGTCGTCAAAGACCCGATTGTTTTTGTCATCAACAGTAACAACCATGGTATTGTGATAATGTACTTGCTTCACTAGTTCCGTGGAGATCAATGGAGCGGTGTCCTGAGGTCCTACAGTTTTTCTCGTTGACTATGTGGTTTATTTGAGATAGCGTTGTCGAGAAGGCTAAATGATCCTGTATGAAATACAAAGCGTACAGGGTCTGGGCAGAGAAAACCATTGTGAGATGGTTTCCAGGAAACGCCAGCTAGATTAAAGTCACTCAGCACGATTATCTCAGCAATTGCTGTCGCATTGTTGCACTCAGGTGCAATATACACCGCACATAGGTACAGTGTGCGATTGCTCAGTTCTACGGTCACTCAAACTTGTTCCACACAGTTCCACAAGCCGTTTTCAATAGCTCTCGCCTTCAACCCGGAACGAACTGCCACGAGAACACCACCTCCAGTAGATTTCCGACTGTTGTTTGGATTTCTGTCACAGCGGAAAACCTCGTATTCGGATCCAAACGCCTAGCTAGAAAGCGTTTGAGAATCGAGTCATGTCTCAGCAAGAAGGATGACATCGAGGCACCTGGTGGTGAACATCAGAATTCATTCCGCTTACGTTTTGGTAGTTGAAAATGGTTGATGGTCGCACGAGGTACGGCGTTTTCCCTGGAAGTCATGGAAAAATCTGGTGCCGAATGGACATTAACAATCTGAAGTGGATACTCGCCATAGTGAGTATGTTATAAGAACCCCTTTCCACATCTAACCACAGGCCCGGGACGACTATGAAGATCGGAGGCGGTAGATGGCAGGACTGGGTCAAAGGGATTAGGGGCTTCCACAAAGCTTTCTACAGCGCGCCCTGGGTTCCAATTAACAGGAGTAGAAGCATTTCCGCGATCGGTGACATCCAGAGTGCTGAAATTCAACTCGGCATCAGACAGCGAATGGTCAGAATCATTTTTGTACGTGCCTGACATAGCATGTAGGAAGTCCTTGGTTCCTCTAGCTCAGTCGTGCCGGTTCCAGCCAGCGTACATAAATGTCGTCCCGGCCCTGAGCTAAGACGTGGATCGGGGGTATTCCAACTTGCTATGTCAGGCACGTGCGATTCCGGTTGAGAATCCTCATCGTTCGTTCCTGCGATACGTCTATTTGTCCGAAGGTTTTTTTTTCGTGGAAAAATACAGGCAATTTTTAGAAGTTCAGGGAAGTCAAGAAAAAAAAAACAAGGTTGTGCAAATTTATGTAGACAATTTAGAAAACATCAAGTAAGCTTCGAAAAGTGATAGGCTGATAGTTTCATTAGCTTCGAAATTTTTTTAGAAACTTTACAAGCAGATATATTTAAAGATCTTTAGGGATGGAACAATTCTAGACAACCAAACGTAAACAATGGCTTCAAACGCAAATTCCTTGAGAATCAAAGCACATCCAAGAAATCTAACATCATCATCTGATAGAACAAACTTCCTTTATCGAATGGCATTGTTAGTTTGTGTGGGAGTGTTTTGTTTCTTGAGAATTTTGTGTTTAAAGCCATTGTTTACGTTTGGTTGTTCCGCCTATTTCAATTGTTGGTCTAAAATTTCAGGCCATATAAATAATAAAAAAAAATAACTCGACCTTCTCCGAATTCCTTGAAACTATGAATAGAAAGGAAAAGTCTTTCTGGGAAAAATAGACACGGTTATATTTTTTATTAATAATTTTGGGTAAAAAATAAAAAAAAAATTAAAACTCAAATACATATCTTAAATAGTGTATCTTCAATATTTATAATATTTTTTTAAAATAAAATCGTTGAAATCCTAGAACATCAAATTTTGGTCATATCTTTAAACATCTTGTAAACAAGCTTTTATATTTCATTTATGAACAGTTAACGATTTAGAATGTCTCAAATATTGTTTCCTATGAAGAAATAACAGAAAAAGCGTACTAACAATAATTTAACCAATTCTTGATTGAAGATTTCAGAGAGAACAATTTGTGTCCATAATGTTAAATATTTTAAAATCTTGCTTTTTTTGTGGCTTCTTTAAAAAAATATATATAAAAATTGAACATATACTTTTTGAGAAGTTTTAGTTTTCAACAGTGTTTTAGGAATTTTTATTCATAATAAAAAATAAATAATTGTTGTATTTTTCCCAAAAAGACTTTTCTCTACAACTGTTAACAGATATGATTTCGATCAGCTGTGACGTTTTTGTGCTGCAAATTATTGAAAAAAAATACAAAGACACCATTAAAAAAAAAACCTTCAAAATGGCCGAATTTATGTAAAAATGTGAATGATTGCCTGTAACACACAGTTTGCATACAAATCGGAGAATGATTATTTGGCGTGGAACTACTCAAAAGTCAAAGAGCATCGGGAAAGTTCTGAGAACTTTAGGACAGTTCCAGGAACAACGGACGAATTGAAGAAACTTTAAGGAAGTCCTGAAAAATTTATAACTTCACAGTCGTTCGATTACCTTAAAAACAAATGCAAAAAGTTTACAGATGTTCAAAGTACAAAGTCCAGAAAAGTGCAAAGAAGTTGGGAGTTCTAATGTCAGAAAAATTGCGAGAACTTGAATGAAACTCCGAGTGCTTCAATAAAAAATATTTGAAAACATTATGTTTGGTGGCTGCTATGGAGAAAGAAAATATTAAAACGATTAAAAGGTCTTTAAATTTTGGAAAAATGCTGCTTTACTAACGGGTGTTCAATAAAAAAATGAGAATGATTTCAGTGCCGTCCAGCGCTCTTGTGAGAGAATCGCGACTAATTTGCGTCGTACGGCTGACCAGGGCCCCTTCTCCAATATTCATTGACGTTTTTTTGAGGAATAAACATTATGTTTTTAATAAAAAAATACTTAATTAGATGAAAAATTTTTTTTTTACTAGGTGTTTGACTGAAATTATTTTCAATTTTTATTGAACACCCGTTACGTAGTAACTCAGATTTACTGTCCTGCCCGTTTTTTTTAGTTAAAAGAGCGGAACAACCAGCAAGCGTCTAGACTGAGCTTCCAAAAGAAGCTTCTTTTAGAATCTTCTTCAAGCTTCTTTCAGACGCATTTTATTTAGAATCTTTTTTTTTGTAGTGTAGTCAAGGCGCTTGCCTTGCCAGGAAATGTGAGAAGCTACGCAGGTAAAGAGGATTTTCCAAGGTTTAAGGAGCATTTCATCGTTTTAATAATATAAAAACCATTTTCTCTCCAAAATTACATACATAGTAGTCCTGGAGCCAACACTGGCTGGGCTCACGAAATCTCTTTATTCGTAAAATTAAAGATGAGACACGCCATTGGGAGAACCTACCTAACCACCGTTCTCAAGTGGTGTTCTCCTGACTGAGGTCAGGACACAACCGTATCTCACATAACATAATCGGAAACGACGAATTTCACTGACCCTGTCCACTGTGCCAGATCCACCACTCAGTGGAACACTTCATATGCCACTGCCCGCAATATCAAGAAGCTAGACACCTGTTCGATATCCCCGGCAGCATCCCTGCCACTCACCGGCACTACTGGCTTTCCTCCGCGAGGCAGGCCTGTTCTCTCAAATGTAACGGAAGCGGACTCCTCACTGATGCCTGCTGTCAGACCCCAACTGCGACCATGAGGACAACTGCCTGTACACCACATCACGATCAGCCCGAACACCCTCAACAACCACGACCACAGCTAAGAACAAGGACTTCCTCTCCGCCAGCCATCCCAGGAAACCCCCCGCCAGCGTAAAATAAGACAGCACCAAAAGACAACAACCTTACCTTACATATTACTCTGTCTTACATAAGTATTCCACACTGAAGGGACTCCACACTGGAGCCTCCCCCATCTTTCAGTAGTGCTGCCCCCTCCGGACACTTCTTTCAATTTTCAACTCTGTAATTTGGGGAACTGGCACTGGTGGTGTAGTGGTAAGCGTGACTGCTTTCGCACCCAAATGGGTCTGGGTTCAATCCCAGAATCTTCTTCACAAACTGATCCGAATCAAAAGTTTGGTAAGTGCTTTCTTTAGTTCCTAAGTGACAACCATAATGATTATGCCTGCTGCGCAAGATTTCAATCGAAATAGACAGATAGATCAATTTACGCAAAAGAAATCAGCAGTCACTTGCTCCATTCTATCAAATGACGTTGACTATTGAACTCATAATTTTACATATTTTTATCTGAATATGTTTTGACTTCTTATTTGACAGCTATTCTAATATTAGGGTAGGTGTTCCAGCAATAGTGGTGTACCTATAGTTGTGGTATGGGGATTGTACCGGAATGGTGAAGATATGATTTTCCTCACACAGATTATTTTTCATCGGTAGTTCTCCGAATATACAGCAGATTTGCATATTTCAAATTTCAAATTAGCCCAAAAACGACAAACAATGATTAATTTCCCTTAAAATGTTGACTTTTTGGCACCTATAGTTGCGACCGTGTTCCTATAATAGTGGAATCCATAATAAATCAATGCATTCCACTATTATAGGAGCCCAACATTAGCAATTACCACAACTACTGGAACAGTGTTCCTATTAATGGAGGATAAGTTTTCTAAAAATGTATGCAATTTTATTACAATGTAATACAGTGTATAGCAAAATAGAGGTAGAAAGCTATTGAATAGCGTATACAAATTGTATGTAAATCGTTTATTTATTTTTAATAAATAAATTGCCTTAGTTTCCTCCACCACTGACTCATCACCTAATAGGGTAAACGCTCCTATAGTTACGGTACGTTAAAAGCGTTAGGTTCCTATAGTTGTGTAATGCACAACTATAGGAACCTAACGCTTCTAACGTACCGCAACTATAGGAGCGTTTCCCCTACATATTTTAACACAAGATGAAATATTCACGTAGGACTACTTCTGTAATTTCTATATGGGGGTACACTTTGTGAAAACCGAAAATGGAACATGTAACAAATTATGAATGATTTTGAACGTTAATAACTCAGCCTCCCCTGGACCAATTTCAATAATTTTATCATTAATTGATTAGAAATATTTCTACGTATCTGTTAAATTTAAGACTTAATCATTTTTCAAAATGTTACTATTGAAAATTGCAAAAATGTGAAACTGTTGCTTTGATACTTAAAATTATCACCGTTTGCCTGCAAAAGGCGATTTCCCTAACAGATTTCAAAGTTGAATTCCATACGGTCTCACCAAACGGTGTTTATTCAATCACCGCGTAGTGAGTGGTGGTGTTCTCCAGTTCACAACGAAAGGCTCCCCGCAAGCAGCTAGCTACCAAAGCTGGCTTTAATCGCTGATCGGATTCAGTTCCAATCACCGTGTGTGGTGATGTCCGGTCGTCGGCATCAGCAGCAGCAGTGTTATCGGCGCGTGGTGTTGAACATTGTTCTCCAGTACACAACGAAAGGCTGCCTGCAAGCAGTTCACATGATCATACATAGAAGGAGGAAGAAGCCGCACCGCTCTTGATCGGAATCAGTAGCTCTTCGTGAGTCACTGTGGGCCATCTATACCAAGCGCGTCACGCTCATTCCAAACAACATACAGCTCACCAGCCTCATCTGTGTTTAACACCCTAATAGCTCAGCATTACTAAACCATAACGGCAAAACGTTTCTTTTCAGGACCACCATAAATTTATAAAAGAGTATTTTTGGACATTTGTCAAGGTCATCAATCCAATGTCAGTTCTCATATCCAGATAGAGCTGGAATAAGGGCGTAACAGCTTTTGTAAACAATGACTTCTTTCGATGATGTCTTGAAATTTAAAGCTTACTAACGCAAATCAACATCACCATTATGTAGGGTAAGGCTTCCTCTACCCGTCGGTAATGTTAGTTTGCGTGGGCATGCCTTGAATTCCTAAAAATCATCGAGAGAAGTCATTGTTTGCAAAAGCTGATACGCCTAATTCCAGCTCTATCTAGATATGTTTAAATCTAACATACCATGTACTTTCAGGCAACATTGGGGGTCGCGGCATGAAAGTGGTCTGATTTTGATCCAGAGATGATGGATTTTAATTCTTAATACGCTAATTGATAGGAATATTTTCTACAAATCTGCTAAAATTAAGACTTTATCATTTTTCAAAATGTCAGCACACAACGAAAGGCTGCCTGCAAGCAGTGAGCCACAGCCCACATGAGCATCCATAGAAGGAGGAAGAAGCCGCATCTATGTCAAGCGCGTCATACTAAAGAGTATAAATAGAGAGAACCCCGCTCATATTCCTATTCCTAAACAAAATACAAGCTCCTGCTGCAGTTAACAAATAAGCTTGATTATATAATACCACGTAGATCTACGTCACCATTGCTTACAACCTCATAGGGCTATCCCTTGTAGTTTTTTAATCCTTCACAGATTTTATTGTCGTCATTAAAACACTTTTCTGTTTGCAACTTGCATAATATTTGCATTCTGACATTTCATGTTTTTTTTTTTAAAGTGCTTGTTGTGAATCCATTCTCCAAAGTGCAAATAGTGGATTCAACGAAGACTCATCCGAAAATCAATTATTGCTGGATTAATTCTAGAAAAGTTCAGGGAACCATGAAGACACACAGGAAACCTTTAAAAATCCGTAAACCTCGACTAGGTTCAGCGAACTTCAAATAAAGTCGAAAATTAAACAAAAAAATAGTAAATCTTATAAAAGTTCAGAGCACTATAGAAAACTCAGAGTTCTTAGGAGATTTTAAGAAAAAATCAGTAAACATCAGAAAAACTTTGAAAAAAAAAAGTTCATAAGACCTCAGAGATATTCAAAGCTTCAGGGTAGTTGCAAGAACTTAAAGAACGTCCAGAGCTACGTGGAAGATTTAAAATATTTTAGGATTGGTTACGATAGCTCTAGCGAAGGTCCATAGATTTCTGGAAAACTTCAGTGAAGATCGAGATTCAGGGCAGTTTTATTAACTTCAGGAAATATGCAACTTGTTATGTTAGCCTGAAAATTGCGTCAAAAGCAAATCGAAACATAGATCGTCACTAGAAAGTGGAACTAAGTGGCTTGTTCACTGAGCAGAAAAACGCGGTGCCAGGTCCTTTCATATTAAAAAAATGTTTGGTCAAATCGCTTGTTTATCGTGTATTTTGCGAAACTTATGTTCGTTGTCGGTGCCGGGTTTGAATGGTTACAACAACTCGAGTAACGGTATGATGTAATATGAGGAGATCGGTGGCCTTAGAGTGACCATTTTTGCTTATTGAGCAGAACATCATTAGTCTAATCTCAGGCCCATCCGCATTCAAGATTTGTCAATCGTTTTATTTGCTAGTTTGCCTAGTGGCAAACGTTTTTGCTTACTGGGCAGAAGTCCGTGGTTTCAATCCCAAGCTCCTTCGCGTTATATGATCGTCAGGATATCAATTTAGCTCATAGTTTACCAAAACGAACCCTTCTGCAAACGCAACCCTCTTACCCAACATCCCAGTAATTTCTGTTTGCAGAGGACTCCTCGGCTTCCATCAAAGCGAGTGTCACGTCAACACATTCCTACCAATTCCTTTCTTGACCTGCTTTCGGGCGCGGCTTGTGCTGATATTGTCTAGTTTGAGATCACTAGTTTTTACACATTGAGGATAAATGCTAGTCCCAGGCATCGTTCTCACAGCATTGGTTCTCTGTGTAATTACAGTTGATTACAGCAATAACAGCGTAGCAACCGTGGGCGCTCAATCATACTCATGCAAGGGAATTCAGAAGAAAGTTTTGTTGCAAATATTGTAGAAAATTGGGTTGGGTTATTCAAGGAGAAGTTAAAGAAAGCTATGGAAATCAATACGAGCAACTGCTCGTAAGAGTTTCTAAAAATTCGAAGAGAATTTGTTAATTGAATGCCAAGATTTATTTGGAGACAATCTGCAGAGTGTGCTGCAGAGAAATTTTATAATATTGCGGAGATAATTTTAAGGAAATCCTAGCGATTAGTTTAGTTATGAAATGTTACTATTTCGTCGTTCATGACACACTATTCTCATTCCTTATTTGCTGATAGAAAAAAAAAACTATTAAGAAACCAAATATGGTACATACGAATGTTTAATTGTGTCGAAGACCCGACGCAAATTCGGTAAATGTCTAGAAAGCTATCAATTAACAATCGTGGGAGTGCTTAAAGAACACTAACCTGACGACTGGCGTAAAGTACCAGTTGAGATGTACTGTAATAGCCACGATGAAATAGGCTAAATTATTGTCATTGACAATTAAATGTTGCCCTCCTGTACGAAGCATTCCGAAATGTCTCAAGTAGATTGAAATCATGGAAGATTCAATGGCAATAAATCTAATCAATTCCCGTGATTGTGCTGTAAGTACCAGAAAAATCTTGACAAATGATTTCTATATTTGGGAAATAATAGAGCAATTGTAGCATTATGTTCTTTCATCATCCCAATTTCCTGACCAGCATCATATATTGTTTTTGTTCTGACCTTTCTTTGCGACAAAAAAAAACAGCGCCGACCGGCTCCTTCAAAGACCACCAAATTGCTTTAATTCGATTTGAAGAGGCAAATCCAATCGAAAGCGTACTGCTTTTCAAGATTCCGAGAAACAAAATCTGCTGGTCTCTGACTATCAATGTCACCCCCCTCCTTGTCTCACTTGTGATGGGCTCAAACCAAATCAGACACAGACCGCATTCATTGGGAAAGGTCCATTAGACCCAAGGGTCGTGACAATTCACACCGCACTATGATTGCCGCGACAAATTTCAAGCCTTGAAGGTCAGCCAAATTGGATGCGTAAAGAGATTCTTGAGATTTTCATGTCTTTGGGAACTTTTGTAAATTGGTTCGTTTTGTGGGGTCTGGTGGATGGTAATCGATGTGGGGGAGAGACTGTGGTTCGATTTTTCCAACTTCAACAATCAACATGAGCGAGCTGAAAACTCTCCTCCAATCGGCAGCGAGTGTGGATAGCTGAACGTAAGCTCGCGATTGGTCGATGTGGTTCTGGGGGTGGAGCCTATGGACGACGCTTTGTGTGTCTATTACCTCGCTGCTGGGTTTTTGCATTCTGTGCTACATGCTTTGCGTTGGTTGTACCGTGCGCTCTCTACGATGACTCCGCCGATGATGATGATGGTAATGACGATGATGTTTTTTTTATGTTTTATGCTCTCTTCTGGGGTGAGAGCGAGAGTGTTGGACCGGCCTCGGCAAGTCGGGGGAAGAGTATGTTGAAAGTTGCTTTCGGTTAGTGATTCAGTTTCCATTACGCAGTTTGTCAGTTCGGACGTGTTTCCAGAGCGATCTGTTGGTGTGGATTACGAGCAGAAAGTGGTTCAAAATTTTAAAGTGACGGGTACAATTAAAGGGAAAAAGAATGAGCGTGCAAAAGACTTTGATGTTTACAAAATAAGTGGAGAGTGATGAAACGGCTGCAAGCAAACGCGGACAAAAACATAACAGGAGTATAGGAACAACTCGCAGGCCGTGACTCGGGAATGAAATTAATTTGTGCTGTATATAGAGCAAACATTCAATCGAACAAAGTGGAAAAGCAGATAAACAATAGTGTTTCATGGTGAAATTCAATTAAATATTAAAATTGAATTAAACTCTGGTGAACTTTAGAGTGTGCAGAAAATCGGACACAGCTCAGTAATCAATTGATACGGAAGCAATTTATGCTACTAGAATGGTGATAGTGTAAGTATTTAGCGATATAATTATTGATGTTTGTGTTTGTTTACTCTTGTGAAATAATAATGTTAACATATTTACATTTTAATTTGTTTTATTATTGAGTGTTGAAAATGAATGAAGTTGCCGAACATTCACTATAAATTGTCGTATGTTTAAATTAATATGGATCGCTTTAGGACATAGTATTTCTTTCAGCAATTCATAACTTTTCGTTACAACAGAAATCTTGTCCTTGTTCCTTCTCTTTTTTAAAGACCTGCCTGTTCGGATTTTTAAAATGTTGAAATGTAATTTATTGTTAACATCAGGGCTGGTAATTGATAACAGTCGATAACGCCTGTGTTAACTTCAAATTCACCACGTTAACGCTGACGTTATCGACGGTTATCGATTAACAACTCTGGTTTACATATAGTTTTTTATTTATTTATTTCAAAATCAGACATCCTTTTAGCAAATAATATAGGTAGTGATGGAACGTCGCTAGAACTATTCCAAAGCTGCAGACAGTATATGAGCATATCAAGCGCCCACTTTTTTGCCTGTAGATTTGAAGACATACTTCAAATCTTCGCGTACATCGTACGGGCTAGGCAAAGAAGTGTGCGTTTGACTTGTACTGTCGCATTAATGGCTCTTCGCTTAGTTTCAACTCCAAATAATATAGTGATTTCCAAAAGATTTTGATCCAGGGAACGATTTATACACGATTTTTCAAAACTTTGCATAATTAATCAGATTAAACGGGATGGTTTATCATTTAGGTTAACAACATCTACAATCTTCTTTATAATGGTGTACTGTAGAAAGATAAACAACTCTTATAATCATCCTGTAAAAATATCCAGGAAATTATAACATCACACACAAATTTTTAGAAAACGACTTCAAATAACGCTTTATAACTTGATTGCGAAAAGAGATGTAGAGTTGTTGTCTTTGAAAATTTATTTTTACTGTTATTTACTGTCACTATTCCAAAGTTATGTAGAGTATCACTTTTAAGGGGATTATTTGACCCTTTTTTTAACCTTGGGGTCAATTTGATCACAAGGCACTTTGACAGGCTAATACATTTTTGTTTGGCAATGAATTTGTTTAATTCTTGGAATCTATAATAGTTACTAGATGACATATGCTCCTAAAATCTCGACTAACTATCCCTTGCATTAATTGTATTGAAACATTAACGTTTTATGTACCCTGGGCTCAATTTGAACGAATTAAGCACTATATTTACGTTGCAAATCATTTGAATAAGATACAACAATTTGAATTTGGCGTAAAACTGAGATCAGGGTACGTAACCCTACAACGTAAGTATTTTTTTTAATCACAGACGATGGGTTAAGCAATAGCTATTATCCTGGGATAAGACCCAGAAACTTCTATGAAAACATTGTATTTCTAAAGGTATGATTTTTGGCGTAATCTCATATAATTTTTTTTGGCCATTTGGACACCGAAGTACAATTTTCTATTTGTATTTGCCAATATGTAAAGGATGAAGAGAATCGCCATAGCAAAAATTAAAAATCACCATACATCATATGTTTGTGTAGATTTTTTCCATCCTCTGTTATGTTTCTTACAAGAAATTAAATGGCAGTACTTACAACGGACTGCAGTGTACACTAGAATGACTACATTTCACTCTCCCTAATTAGACACTGAAGGGACCATCGGGAGGATATTGAGTTATAAAGGTAAAGTTTAGATTTTTTTTTGTGGGAAAAGTGGGTAAAGCAGCGTGTTTTTCATCGCGTTTGTGAGAGTATCAAGTTAGGGAGAGTTGACTGTATTATCGTTAATCTTCACATGATGATTTTGCAGACCCTGTTCATAGCGGGGACAAACTAAAATAAACATCTCAGTCATACAAAATTATGTTCTTGATATCAGAAAATGATAAACATTAGAACGATTTAAGAGTTTACATCAAAAAATAATATTTGAAAGTTGCTCCTGCAATATCATTCCAATGGCAAATTAAGCAATTATGATATCAAATCAATAACAAATTACTATAGTTTGGGTATATGTTTGATATGTAAACATCTAGATTTGTTTTTAAAATGGTATTTGGCATCCGAGGGGGTGCATATCCGAGGGGGGTGGTCCATCCCAGGTGTCACCCTGGGAGGGGTGATATCTGCGAGGAAAACTTGAAGCTCTAGAAAGCTCTATGTGCGGCATATTAAAAAATAAATCCATGTTCAAGATATTGTTTTTATATATTGCGCATTGCAAGATAATTTTTATTTTTAATTTGTGCGCAAACGCTTGTAAAACTATGGTTTTTGGTATCTTCGACGCACTTATTTCTTATGAGCCAAGAAATAAATACCCCGAAGGCACCAAAAGGATTTAACATAAAACCGTAGTTTTATAAGCGTATGCGCATGACTGGCACATTTATTAGTTGTGTGTAATCATTTATAAAACTACCGATTTAGGTTAAATCTTTTTGGTGTCTTCGGGGTTCTTATTCCTTGGCTCATAAGAACACCAAAATGACTTAACCATTGTTTTATAAACGTTTGCGCACAACTAATAAATAAAAAATGTTGTTTCAATGCGCAATATTAAGAAATTTGAATGAGTTTATGCCTCCGAATCATTCGATTTTTAATAAACGGAGAACTAAAAAATGTCCAAGCAAAACAACTAAATTTCTGGATCATTAACTACTTTTTGTGCACGATATCTTGAAAAATGATCGGTGTCAAAATTAAATTGATAATTGCATTTCAACACGTCACAGGTTTTCTTTAGAATATTCTCATTAATTTCCTTAAAATCATTCAAAAATTAACTCAGAGCACGTTTCAGAATTCATCTACAACAGGCCCAACCTATCAAAACTTTCTTTTTTAAATGGCTGTATCTATTTTCGATGAACATGTTTCAAGCTGTATTTTGTTTCTTTCTCATTCATGGTGGGATGAAATTCATAATGATGAAATAAATTTGACTAAAATGATGTTATTGCAAAGATCTAAAGACCACGTCAGGCCACGGGCTGCACATTGAACAGCGCTGGTCTACAACATTACTCCACCATCTACTTCTTATTCTTAATAATTATCCCAAAAATTTGCTTTGCATTGAAAAATCTTAGGCTGGAAAATACTTCCAAGATTTCGGACTCATGGCTATATTATTATTAATATATTAATGAAACTTTACACCTGCTCTCTTCTTTTTCTGTGAAGTACTTCCACAGCAGGCTGAGACGATTTTTGCAAAAAAAAAATTCAAATTTGCAAAGCCACATAGTCAGAAAAGGTGCAAAACTGCCTAAAAGCACCCCCTGAAAAGTTTCAGAATTTTAAAAATCGATTTGCTTGTTCGATTTTGGTTTGAAAATTTCTGGAATTTTGTGAAAATATTTAATTTCTTTTAAAGAAAAATAATCCAAAATGAAAGAATTCATCTGGGAATACTGAAAGCAAACCCAGTGATGAAATTACCCACAGGTAAACTCAGCTTTCCAAAATTAACAGATGAGAAGTCATGCAAAATTAATCAACGTGATATCTGAATTGAACATCTTTCTCATTTTAAACTTAATTCAAGTACTGTCTTCAGCAAAAGTGATTGGAAATATATTTTCTATATGCTCTTTAAGCATGGATTTTTTTTGCTATACAATAAAGTACTGTAGGATGATGAAAAATATTCAGATTTATGGGTAAAAAGTTATCAACTGCCCCCCGCTTTACGGTACTCTTAATACAGTTGTTGCGTGATTTTCATTTGACCAATTTTGCTCTCATTCAAGATGAGTACAGACATTTCAATTCTATCATATATTTTTTATGATCTATTCTGATTTTTTGAAACAAATTGCACAACAATTAAACAAGTTTAAGCAAGTTGGTTGCAATTTGAGTTGATTAAAAATCTCGTAAAAACATAATTGTACCGCATTCTCAGGGAAAATTAATTACTTATTAACGTTAATATATTTTTTATGTTAAGAGCCAGTTGTGGAGGAATTAAGGCAATTTTTGTAAATAAGCAATAGCTCTACTTACATTTTTTATTCGTCCATCTATAACTTTCACACTCTATTTTGTTAGAAAGATATTATATTGTGAATAAATTATACACATTTTTTTATAGAAAAACTCGCGCTCCATTAATAGGAACACTGTACTAGTAGTTGTGATAGGTACATTAATTCCTATAATAGTGGCGCGCATTGCTTTCTTATGGGTTCCATTATAACAGTAGCACTACCATAACTATCTTAAGTTTTCCGTCATTTTCGGACTAATTTATTGTTTCTTATATACAAATCTGTTTTCCCTCATTATTCAGGCACAACTCCCCTACCGCAACTATAGGTACACCACTATTACTGGAACACCTACCTTATTAAGATATTTTTTGAAACTTCAAATTTGAAAATATCTATATAGGGTAAAATTGATCAACCTCTCAGATGACTCCCGACTGCATTTCCTATTTTTATTAAATTTGGGTCCCTAAATCCGTATCAGATACTTTACTTTGTGCAAAGTAAAATCGACAGATATACTAAAAAAGGTTTCTTTAAATTCATAGTTTCACCTAAATGTAGACACTGAAACTTTCACATCATAAAAACTGAACAATTTGATATTATTTGAAACATTTTACCGTAATTTGATATATTATTCGCATTCATTAACACCTAGTTTAAACAAAAATACAACTTTGAATCCAATGACAACAATCACTGCTACCCTATGAACGTTTGTTTGAATGCTGATATTGTTTGTTTTTGAGCGTTTGCCTAATTAAAGTAATTTTTTGCAACTGCTTAAAATAAACCCCTTTGCCATGAGAAACTCACCAAGGCAATCATTGGAGTGTGATACAGGGAATGAAGATAATTAATTCTGATAAAGATAACATTGTTATCATTTTTGTTCGTGATCAGTACTATCCAAAGAATCATAACATACAATTATGTAAACGATACTACGGTTATCTTTATTGTTACACATCACGATCAGAACCATTAGCGATAAACTCCGATCATCATCATCAACTATTACTGAAGATTCAGCATATTAGTATAAAATAATTTGCTTACATCGGGATTCCAACCAAGTAGCAGTCTTCTGCACAGTTGGTCAGGTAGCTACTGCCTTTTGGATGGTGTAGATATTAGATGCAAATTCCTTTACTGTGAAATCTACAGTATGTGCTATATCTAGTGATCCTGACAAACTGAGAAATTTCTGCCTTGGGCAAAATTAACCAAAGAACCAAAACCTTTTGAATAATGAGAATATTAGTTCTGAATTCTTCCACTATGTGGCCCTAGTGTGCATATACAATTTTAAAAAGTGCTATAGTTCGAGATTTTTTACTATTTGGGAAGTTGCCGTTTTTGGCAAAGCTGCTGAACCGACCAAGACCTTCTACATGGTGGACAGGTCAGCTGAAAATATACTCACAACGTGGTGTTGGTGGGTTTATGATCTTACAAAATGCGCTACGTCACAAGATTCTGACTACCTGTGAAGTTTATTTTGTCGATAAAATTGTTTAAGTAACCAGAGCCATTCGAAACGTGACCACATAAGCTCAGATTTCTACCACTACGTGGCTCTAGTGTACATTTGAGCATCCAGTATATGCTATAACTCTAGATTACGGCCGTTAAAGTAATTTCTGTCTGAAACTAAGTTATTCAGGTATCAAAGGCATTCTAAAGGATGTTTTCGATAAAAATGGCACACCGAAAATCTTCTGTAACTTTTGAACCGTATGAGTAAAAAACTTGAAAATTTGAGTAAATTTTATTCATAGTGTATTGTATAAATCTCTCAAGTTTCATAGTTCCAGTCATGTCGTTGAAACAAGAAAATGTACGTGAAAAAATTGTGTGCACTTACAATCAAAATCCAGAGGCGTCCCACTGGTGGATCGCTAAAAAGCTTGGAATTGCAAATAGAACTGTGTCTCGTGTGATAAGAACCTTCAAAGAGCATCTAAGTGCCCGAAGGAAGGAATGAAGTGGTCGTAAAAGTAGTCCAATGGACAGCATAATGGCCAGGAAAGTGGTGCAACAGAACCATCCAAACATGTCAATTCGAGATGTCGCTAAAAAGTCCAAGGTGTCAGTCGGTTTTGTGCAGAAAACTATGAAGCGTGCGGGTTATAAGTTTACAAGGTGCAAAAAGCCCCAAACCGGAATGAAAAGCAAAAATCACTGCAAAAACCCAGGCCCGGAAACTTTACACGAAGTTGCTCACCAGACCGTGCTGCATCTTGATGGAGGACGAAATTTACGTCAAGGTCGACTTCCGTCAACTTCCTGGGCAAGAATAATTGATCGAAGTTTGCAAAGAAGTTCCTGATCTGGCAGGCGATTTGCGGATGTGGTGAAATAAGCGCTCCCTTCATCACTTCCGGAACAATCAACGATGCGATTTACACGGAAGGGTGCTGTAAGAAGCGTCGCTTGCCATTCATAAGGAAGCACAAAGGATCAACTCTGTTTTGGCCTGATCTAGCATCCTGCCACTACGCTCGAAACGTGTTGGAATGGTACCGAGCCAACGGAGTCAATTTTGTGCCAAAAGATATGAGCCCACCAATTTCACCGGAACTTCGCTCAATTGAATAATTCTGGGCAATTATGAAGACGAAACTTCGTAAACATTCCAAGACTATTAAAATAGAGCTGGAGTTGAAGAAAATTTGGGTAAAAGCAATAAAATTGATTGTACAAAATTTGAAGGGTGGAGTGAAAAGGAAGAGGCGGGAATTCGGGTTCGGAGATGAAATGGAATAAAACAAATTTTGTAAATCATAGCCCAATAGTAGTTTTTCATTCCCTGGTGGTTTTTTGGTGAGCATATATGTGTGTGACATTTTTATCGAATACACCCTTTACACGCAGAATTTCAGGACGCAGATAGTCAGAATATCGAGATATATCACACTGTTTATTTTCACTTATACAATACCCAACTAACAATTTTCACAATGTAAACGCTTTACTCATTTCATTTATACAGTCTCAAGCTGTATTCAAACGTTATACGATATGAGGAAACCTTTACTCAACCTCTATACAAGCAAATTTGGCGAACTTAGTCAGCTACTTATGGCTGTTGGAACGGTTGGGAGAAGCTCTTATTGCATATCCATTAACGCTTCTATACAGCTGTTATCCTGCTGTTTAGTTGTGTGTGAACTTGAAAGGCGCTTATTCAACCTTTTCCCGGTTGTCCAATAATCACTACACAGCTTTGTCTTGAAGCCGGGTTAAATACTGTTTACGCTTTTTTATGAAGGAATTTATTGAGTTTATTTTGCTGTGAATCAAATTAATCGAAATTAGTTACAAATCATCACCAAATTATTTACCCTGCACCGGAACCTGGAATCGAACTCGAGACGACCTCATTGGCAAACCTTGACACTACCAACTGTGCTACGCCAACACTTTGAACTTATGTAAACAAATCAACATTCCCTTCTACAACCAAATCGCTGAGTAGAGGCTTTATAATAGTGCACATGAATCACTTTTCTCGACTAGTTATAAAAGAGCAGAGTAAAAGCTGTAAAACTGCACACGTCTAAAAATAAACCTAGTTGACTGTGAAAATGCTTCCGAAGTTGCTCTAACACAGTTTATAAGCTGAGTACAGGTTGTTTAGTTGTTGAAAAAGCACTTTTGATGTTTATGGTATTCAGCAAGAGTTGTTGGTTGTTTAGAAGCCATCAAATGAGTAATATATTCACTTTCTTAGCTTTGTTTTGCAGCTACAAGTGGAAAGTTGATTAGTGTGTGTATAGAAGTGACATAAGCGTTTATTGGCTGATGTTATTCAGTGCGACTCACAAATTGAATAATGGTTGTGAGAAAGTTGAGTAAACGCTATCCAACACTATTTTGCTAGCTTTTGCTTGTAGCTGTATCTGCAGCTTCTTTTCAGCTACTTTACAGCACAACGCTCGAAAAGTTGGCTTACAAAGCTGAAAATGTTAGTTGGGTAGCGCCATGAACTCACCAACTTCCCAGATAGTAAGGATTTCGAAACATTTCACATGCACACTAGCACCAACCGGTGGAAACTAACGATTTTAAATTGGCTCACTACTTGACTAGCCTATTGGTCCCAAGCAAATCGTTTAACGTACCCCATTCTAGTCGAAATTCTAGTATTACACTATGTTTGTTTTGATTCGCTATGAAAGTTTGACAGGGAAAATTAGGGGTTCGTGGATTTTCCTATGTTTCGAGGGGTGCATCGAATAGCCTGGGACCGAAGAGAGTACCAGAGCTGAGCCAAAAAGTTGAGCACGTTTCTTCGAGACCTTCTGGTCTCAGGTAGCCTCTATGCTACCACTACGCAGTGGCAGAATTTTGAACTAATCTATTAATCATTTGAAAGGCTTTGGCTATCTGAACAGCTTTGCCGAAGACATAAATTTCCCAGATATCCACGATCTCGAGGCAATGCACACTTTGACATGTCACATGCACACTAGTGCAACATTAGTAGAATTCAAAACTAATCTGACTACCATTTGAAAGGTTTTGGCTATTTGAACAACTTTGCAGAAGACAGCAACTTCCCACATTGTCAGGATCTCGTGAATCAGCGCAAATTGAATTTTAACATACACACTAGCATGACACAGTTGTAGAATTCTGAACTAATCTACTCATAATTCGATTGGTTTTGAATAACTGCACAACTTTTCCGAAGACAGTAATATCCCAGATAGTCAGGAACTTGAGATAAAGCACACTTAGAAATTTCCTACACCTATTAGTGTCACATAGTGGTAGAATTTTGAACTACTCACCAACCGAAAGGTATCATTTTTTCGAAAAAAAAACAGCTGACCAGCTGGTCAGGATTTCGAGATACAGCATATACTGGAAGCTCACATGCTCACTAGTGCTGCATGGTGGTAAAATTCTGAACTAATCTGACAACCATTCAAAAGGTTTTGATTATCCGCAAACAGCAACTATCTAGCGGATTATCGTTTTTGTTGCTGATCATATGCATCTCATGATGAAATGCTATCAAGATTTCTCTTAATATCCATCACCGAAAATTACCGTGACTACTATAGACGCAAAGCATAATCAAGGTCTTAGTTTTACAACATTTTTTAAACTTTGTTTCTATGCAGATGTGGATGTTTGCAAAAATCGACAACTTCCACAGTTATTAATTGAGAGCATTCTATGCCAACGAATATTCAATTTGTATATTGTGTGGCAAGAACAATGACACTTTACACCTCGTACGAAGTTGCGGATTAATCAACATTCATGTACATCCGACATTTCTTCACCAAAGGACACAGTGTGCGCCCAGGGAAGTCAGGAATATTTAAAAAAATTGCATATTTTATTTAAACATGGAGGTCGTTTGGTATAATGCAAGTTCCAGATGATGGATGTTTTGCATAATCGTTTCAGTACCTCTATAATGATGATCATGAATAAATGATTTGTTCCATAAATGTTGTCAAATCACTTTCAACTGTAGATGATAAACAAGCCAACGGCTAAAAATCACTAATAAAGCAATAAATAAAAACTGAATGAAATAAGATAACTAAAATTACATTAATCACCACCCTTTATGACGGTTTTGCGATGTTTTGCCACGGAAAATCATTAAATACTCCATAACGAGAAAAAAAATGACCAGATATTGTTTGAACATGACGGACTAGAGAATCTATGGAAATAGCTATTTTCTTCAATATAACCGGAATTGTATGGTGCTCCAGAAACCATCCAATCAATTGTTAAAGCATTGAGTTTTAGTTTGCACAGGTTTCGCAAACCTCATAATGAACTTTTGTCTTGAGATGCGTTTCTGCACGCATACAGACTCTTGTCACTAATAATTTGTCCTTCTAATTTAAACTTCGTTTACCGCTACTGGCTCTTCAATCACAGTATGTTAATGTTACATTTATCACAGCCAGAATGATTAATCACTACCGCCAATAACGTCTATAATGGGAAATTCCCATTACATAGGGTGGAGAACGGCTTCGGTCCCCCCATTCCATGGGGTAAACAATATCTTACAACGCTCAATGTTAGCTGTATGCTTCACATCGCACAGCATCTTTTGGATTGAGTTCTGATTGCATAGTGGCGATTCTCTTTAGAAAAACCCCGTGCTTGGAATAAGGTCTAGCGGGGCTAAAGCCGTTCTCCACCCTACGTTAACGCAGACGTCATCGATGTTTATCGATTAACAATCCTGATCATAACGACATATTTTTAAATTTCAAATAATAAGCATTGATTCTAACAGTTTGACAGAGACTAACCAGTATCGTTGGTTTTGCATTTTCCAGGCAATCAAACATCATCACATCCAACACATCCGGCCGGATCGGTCTCGAGTGGGACATCAACGATCCGAACGTACCGTTAGTAAACGAAGCAGATCTCGATGAGTTCGACGAATGGAGTGATGGCCACTGTCGCCACATCTACCGTGCAATGGAAGAAATGGCCAAACGACATTCCTCCGGTTGGGCCATGAGAAATACCAATAACCACAATGTTAGCATTCTGAAGAAGAGCTGCTTGGGCGTGCTGGTATGCTCGGTGAGATGTGTCCTGCCCAGTGGGGACAAAATTCATTTGCGGCCTGCCATATGCGATAAGGCCCGACGAAAACAACAGGGAAAAACATGTCCCAATCGTCTTTGCGTGGGAGGAGTGCTGGAGATTCAACCGTGCAGAGGACACTGTGGCTATCCGGTAACTCATTTCTGGCGTCATACACCGAATGCCATCTTCTTCCAAGCCAAAGGAGTTCACGATCATGCACGTCCGGAGTCGAAATCATCAGGCGAGACCCGAAAGATTTTGGGCATTGGCCGACGGGAACGCGTTCTCAAAGCCATTCAATCGAAAGTTACAAAGGTACGGTTTCCTCTCTTTTTAAGTTTAAATTTTTCCTAACAATCACCTTTTAATTATGAACAGATCACAAGTGCAAAGCAAACCAAAAAAGTCACCAAACAAATGTTGGACACTGGAAAGGCTCTATCGTCCAACAGTAACTTGAACCGACTGCATTCCGAATCCAGCTACAACTTAACCTTCCCGACCGGTTACAAATCGAGCAACCAATGCAATTACGTTACCACTCCGACCAACCCATCGACGCATGCTCATCAACCAACCGCAGATTACAACCAAACCTACTACTACGATAATGCTAGTTTCATCCATCCGGAGGAAATTTTCCAGCTAGACCAACCCATTCGACCAATCAACAAGTACCCGAGCAGCTCAACCACAAGTCTTCACACCCTGGGCAGCTCTCCGCCCACCGTTCTAGACATGGAGAGTGGCAATATCTACAAGAACACCCCAAACAACGCTAGCTACGGTGTTCGTTACTTTGACTGCATTAAATACGAAACTAGCAGCAACGATACGGATACTGCCAGTCTAACTAGCGGCTCCAGTGTGTTTGATGACTTCTCGTACTACTCCAGCCCCCAAATTGATTATCACAGCGTAAACACAGTGACTAGCAACAATAATAACAACAATAACAATTGCAACCTACCCGACATGAACAAGATGAACCTGCGTCTGTGTGACGATATCAATTCGTTTTTTATTGGCCAATCGAGTTGCGTGACGCAGAATAAGCAACTCACTGAAGGCGTTGTCGGCGGCTCAGCCGAGAACAATCAGCTCGAGAGCTATTGCTACGAAAATTACAGCAATTCCGCCTCACCGAATGCAGCGATAACGCAGCTACCGTACGGTGGATACGGCGAAGGTTCCAGCGGAGATGCCCTCGTTCCGAATGGCACGGTAGAGCAGACGGCACTCGGCGTTGATGGATGGTGGAATAGCAGTAGTAGCGGTAATTACGCAGCGTCGCAACCCGGCTGGAGTCAGATCGATACCATCGCTAATGGTAGTCAACAGCACGGGCAGCAGCAGTACTATCTGATGGAACAAACTGACTATTTGAGTTAAATTGGAGGTGGAGAATATATAATGTGGGGGTGATTAAGACTTGACAAATTGTTGTTGAATTAAGCCAAGGAATTAAAGAGGACTCTCTTAATCTGTTGAGATGTTGAGTTTGTTGCCGGCGTGGGGTGAGAGTGAGTGGATCGAGCGCTCATTTACAGCAAATTAAACCATTGAACCTTATTGTCGAACTCATTAAGTTTCAGCGAGGATTAATCAAATGTACCAGTGTAGCAAGACCTACTTTTTATTTTACAACTATATTAAGATATTATTTTTCTCTCGACTCAGTACTGATCGTAATTGTCCTTAACCGGACCAGTGAGAATGTTTTCAAATGTATGTAATTAGAGGTTGCGATACACGTGTTTTGTTAAAACAATTCTAGTCATATGTATTTTAATAGTGAATAAAATGTCTGAAACTAAAATGTTGATGTGTTTTTTATGGGTTCCTGTTGCCTGATACTTGAAAAAAGTTGTTCGCCTTTCCATTTTTCTGCGGTTAGAAAATAAACGTTCACTTTGCTGATTTGAGATTGGTTATTTTCACAGAGTGAATGAAATTACTTCAGTCCCCTACAAGTATGGAACACCTTATAATAATTATACAACAGCTCGTCCATTTTCAGCATTTGCATCGAATAGATGTGGGTTCTCCAATAAATGATTCATATATTATTTTTCTACGTTCACGTTACATTTAACAATAAATTAAATGTCTGGGTTAACGAACCATACGGTGTATACGGTGCATTACAATAACTGTTTCAGGTATTCTTCTTCATAGTTCTGTAATTAATCGTATAGTCGAGCAGTTTTGGGACGACTCTATTTTCTCAAGGCACACGTACAGTGTATCTCAAAATTGATCGTACAGCAGTACTGACTCAGCATACATTTATCAACTATTGGCTCAGTATTGGACATATTTGGTTGAGTTTACAAAAAGTTATAGCAATTTAAGTGAAACGCCTTCTTCTTGAAAATCCTTATTTCTTGAAATAAAATGAACATAATTTCTTTAAATTTTGCTCATTTTAGTCGTAATAAAGATCATGCATGTGCCACTAATTTTACTAAAATTCATCCACTAGGTAAAAAGTTGAAAATCGAGCGTCTAAAATAAATCTAACTTCATAAATTAATAAACTGAACACGATTTTAAAAAAAAATACGTCTATTCACCATGTTTAAAAAAGAAATTTTTCAATCGTGTACGAACAATTTTGAGATACACTGTACTTTGAAAATTCATTACTTACGACCAAGCAAGCGTTAAACAAATGTTTAATAGTAAAATGATAAGGAAATAATCATAGAAACTAATATAAACTATAATCTGAAAATTGTTTCCCACGAAAATCTTCATGATGGAGGAAAATCACAAAAGCAAGAATAACCATTTTCTGAGTGATGCACATATTTTCATCTATTTTAAAGGGTGTCCCACATCAAATTGCATCATGAAAAAAACGCTGTAGAAAATTACATAGTTGATCGATCCTTTTCAAACTTTCAGACAGTATAATATAACCCATTAATAAGCTTTTGGCATATTTATTTCATACAACTTCCCAAGCAACACAATTTGTCATAAACGGGTTTACATAACTTATTTATGACAATATCAGCGGTAAAAATTTACGTTTAGTCACTTATATACAACTTATTTATACCGAAAAAAGCGCAAGAGGTGGGATCTATATATAACATATGCTTGACTTGGGCAACTTATTTATGACTATAACGCAAATTACTGTATTGGACGTGTTGTAAATTAGTTTTATTCCTACGAATGGAATTTGTTTATCATCAATTTACACAACTTATTCTTCTAAGGAATTTTATCGTGCGAATAAAGTGCCTAAGCTGAGATTCCGTACTGCAAACATTTATGCGGTTGCAAATTTATGGTAAATCTATACATTCTACTTCTAAAAAACTCATTGGCTCTTAGAAAAAGCTTAATATAATAAATTGAATTGCATAAAAAATTCTGGATAAAATTCCCCAACTTTGCAAAAAACAAAAACAAATAGAATATCACCTTTCTTTTTCAATTATCTTATTTTTCTCTTTTACAAAACGTAAATGTGATGTTGAAAGCACAAATTGATTTTTTTTTTTCATTCTATACATTGCTTCATTGGTCAGCCATATTGTAGTGCAGTTTGTAGAATGCATTGAGAAATTTCATAATTGTTATCAAAACATGTTTATAACACGAAAAACAAGAACATTACTTGTATCGTATATTGAAGTTATAATTAGGTATGGCAACTCTCAATTGCCTATTTATAACACTTTTATAACTGATTGTTTTAGATGAAAACTTGCTAGCCTTATATACCATATTTGCATATGTCATTTTTGGAAACATGAGTGAGTACAACTGAAATATAACTTATTAATAACATGTTATCAATAAGTTATATCTCAGATGTATTCATGTTTCTAATAATGACATATGAAAACATGATGTACATAAGGCTAGCCAGTTTTCACCAAATACAATCAGTTATAAATGTGTTATAAACTGGTAATTGAGACATGGAATATCGAATTATAACTTCAAGATAACAAGTGCTTGTCAGAAAGGTTGCATACTTCACAAACAACAATACAACGCGTCTAAAACAGGATGTTTTGAAAACAATTAATATAGAACTTATTTACAACTGGAATTTTTTTTTATTTTTCATGCAAGATGTTGCAAGTGTTACTTGGGTCAATGCCATAGCCGTACGCTCGCACCTTACGCTTAACTCCACTCATTAGATTCTGTACAACATCTGGCTGCAGCTTCTTCTGTACGGAAACCCACTTTTTTTAATGTCTTCCTCAGATTTGACCTCCTTGGGATGCTTCCGTAGTGTCTGCTTCATAATAGCCCAGTATTTTTCGATGGGACTTAGTTCCGGTGTGTTGGGAGGGATCATGTTATTGGCTACGACCCCGTTGGCTACGTACCACTCCACGACAACATTTGAATAGTGGCACAAAGCTAGATCTAGCCAGAAGATCGTAGGGCCCTCGTGTTGCTTCAACATAGGAAGCAGACGCTTCTGCAGATACTCCCCCCGTTTCGAGTCCCGGTAGTCACGAACGTCGCACCCCGTTTACCACAAGAGCAGATCGCTTGCCAAATCATGTATTTCTTGGCAAACTTTGAAAGTTTATGCTTGCTTTCTCCGGAACATCAAACTTGCACTGGGCGGTGAAGAACAGTAGCCCCGGAAGCTGCCGGAAGTCTGCTTTGACGTAAATCTTATAATGCATGATGAGACAATGAGACTTCGTCAGCATCTGGGTGTACAATATCCGGGCCCGTGACTTTCCCACCGTATTTTCCACGATTTGGAGCCTGCTGCACTTTGTACGTATGCAGTCCCTCCCGGTCCTAGGCTCTCTGAACGAAAGACTTCGACAGATTCAACTTTTTGACCACCTCCCTGACCATTGCATTGGAATTCCGCTTGAACGCTTTCAAGACACGCTGATCACTAATCCACATCCATTCAATCCACATTTCTCTTTCCGTTCGATGCTCAGAGTTTCTTTTTTTCCCTTTATTTAACGTCAGTCTCTGTTCCGCAATCTAGTGCCAATCACCGACGGACATCGATTGCCATCCATTAACGGCAATCGAATTTGCAGGAAGGCAGCTTCCACACCTGCGTAGGATATCGCACCCATTCACAACACACATGGGCCGGGACCAACGGCTTTACTTCCTTTCCGAAGGAAGACGTAACCAGAGATTTTTATGCCTCAGAAAAATCTCACCGATCTCGACTGGGATTAAACCCAGACCTATTGGGGTGAGAAAGCAGTCACGCTTACCACTACACCACCGCCGCCGGCTCAGAGTTTCTTAGTAATATTTAATCACAACTTTCGAAAAACTGACAGCGATAAAAATGCACAACAATACACTTTTAACTACTTCTACCCAAATTTTCAAGAGAAAATACCCAATGGATAATTTTCTACAACGTTTTTCCGTGATGCAATTTGATGTGGGACACCCTGTATTCATGTTTAGAATAAAAATATATTTCCCTGATAAAAATTTCAAAGTGGTCTCTTACCGTTTTTGATTTATTAACAAAAATCTAGCTGCCCAGAAAATTTTATTTTAAGTTTTCAGATTTTCCCGGACTTCAAATACCCGGTCGATATTTGAAGGCCTCAAATCGATGTTTGAAGTAATTTTGGAATTGAAGATTGTGGCTTCCGGTTTTGGAAAAAAAAACTATATGGGTATTACAGGGTGGCCAGTGAACCGGGAAAACCGGAAATTTGAAAAGTATCCGGGAAAACCGAAAAAAAACCTTGATTTCGACGGGAAAACCGGAAAAATCAATAAACCTTTAAATTTGGTCACCTAAGTCATAAGTTTTTTTGATTGTTTTATATAAGTTCCACGTCAAATAACGAATCAGAAAAAAAAATTACGTTACCAATTTGTTTGAAACTTTGAATAATTGTTTTTATGGTTAATGATTCACAGTTTTGCTTGAATTCGACCATTTAGGATCTTGTAATATTTTCAAAATCACGCATTTGAAATTTTTCAAAAAAAATGTAGCACGCACTGCACTTCTGATCAAAATGACGTTTGAGACAAAATTTTAGAAAAAAATAATGTTTTACTGGGGAAAAAAATGCAAAAATATCATTCAGTATATTCATGAAAAAAATAAAAGAAAATTTTTAAAGGTTGATTTTTTTAAATAAATGCTCAAATTTTAATTTTTGTTAAAACGTTTCTCGCATAAAATGTGTACTAAAAAATCAATGTTTTAATAAAACTATTAATAACTTTAATAATTAATAATTTTCTGTACAGAAATCCACAAAAAGCATACCAATAAAAAGATTTAAAATTTAACCAAAAGTTCTTGTTTTGCGATTTTTGTTATTTTCCAAGTGACCATGGTCTTAGACATTCCAAAAATTTGCGTTTTTCATAAACTTTTATTTATTTATTTTTCAAATATCAAGCAAGGACATTTTGGGACATTTGAGTTTTAACATTTGTTTTTAAATTTTAACTTAAAATTACTAAAATTAAAAAAAAAAGATCCCAGAAAGAAATTATTTTTCTCTACAACCTTGTCCTCGTGCAACAATATTTTAAAAAAATCAAGGACGCTATTTTTAAAATTTTACAAGATTCAAAATGGCCGAATTTAGCATTAATGTGAATCAAATCGGAAAAGTTCGACTAATATTTTTGTTGTTGCTATTTTGCCTGGAGCTGCACGAATGTACGCGTTTATTCTAACTGGTGACGTGCTTTTTGCAGCAATTTTATAAATAAAGTTTGTAAAAAATAAAGTTTTGAAATTGACATGATCCCTGAGACAATCAAATGTCAAATTTATCAAAATATGTGGAACATTTTCATTTTTTTTAATGTTAACCTATTTAAAATTAACAAACATTTGTTTCCGTTAATTATCCTGAAATTCTGATGGAGATTCTGGGATTCTCATTAAACTTACAAGAAAATTTCCTTCAAACCAAGGCGTCATGGGGCCTTATTACGGGTGTTACTTCACGGTGAAAACGAAGTGTAAAGTGATTGCCGTGTAAATCAAATGGGAATCACTTCATTGTGAGTGGTAAGTTGTCACTACACCGTGAAGTTACATCGGTAATAAGGGCCATGTTGATGTCGAGCAGCTTCGCAGCATTCTAGAACCTCAGTCGATGTCTACAAACAAATTTTCAATCTCTCTTTCTCCCGTCGTTGCATTGGTATTTCTTTCAAGCGCTTGACGTTAATAGTTTCGTCTTTCAAGAAAGACATCAACCGAGGTTTCATGACGTTAATGACGGAAAAAGAGAATATATATATTTAGAGTATTTCTCACGTGAAAACACTTGAAGATTACACGTTATATGTTTAATGTGTCTTCCATCGACATATTTATCTAAAAAAAAAGTATCGAAAATGGGACTTATTAAATAAATAGACAGAGCAGGTGACAGTGTCGGTGAAAGGGATTGAAAGCCATAATGAGGTGTCGTATCAACTCGAAAATCACCTTTAGTTTCTTTGCACAATACCCGTGGAATTATTCAACGAATTACCTTGGAATTCAATTTAGAACTTTCTGACTTCTCCCCATAAATTTATTGAAATTGTTCTCAGAACGTATTAGGAAATTATCACAGAATTATCTTCGAACCTTAGACAGAATCGAGGACAGAATGTCCTTTGTATGTTAACATTAACTACAAAATACTGGCAAACATCCAACGGACGTTCTGTCTAGGGTTCCTAAATAATTCTGAGACAATTTCCTAATTAATTCAATGAACTTCTGCCTTTTAAATACTCCTAAAAATCCATATGTTTAGATATTCTATATGATTACCTCTCACCCCACCAGTCCTGGGTTCAATTCCAGTCGGTGCCACCGGGATGTTCTGAGGCATAACATCTCTGATCACGCCTTCCTTCAGAAGAGAAGTAAAGCCGTTGGTCCCCGGTTTATGAGTTGATAGGTAGGGTCCAGATGTGGAAGCTGCCTCCCTGGCGTCGGTAGCATTGGTGCTCAGCACGGAAAATAAGATCGACGGAAAACAAGGAAAAATCAAGGAAAAAAAAGCATCACATATGATCTATAACAGTATATATAACCTTTGTATGACTGGTTTTGGTTGTATAGCAGTTTACTCAAGATAATTCTATGAATTTGTGTTACTTGGGCCCATTCAGCCCATTCAACTCAGTACCATTCAGTCTATTGACCTTAAAAATATTGGTTAACCAAAAGTAAATGATACTATTGACAAAGGTACTAAGAAAATCCAATTTGCAGCACTTTTCTAAGCTTAGTACCTCTTATGTTTGCTCCATTTATGCGTTTGTCTGAACGGCCATGATAACGTTGTGGTATTGATGAAAATTTATCAAGTGAATAGTGTTTCAATTGTTCTTTCGGCGTTTTTCAGTTGGGTTTCTATCGCTCTATGAAATTATAACAAAGTAATGCATGAAAGTGAGTTCACGGTGGCTTCAAGAATCAATGACCGTCCTATCGGGCTGGTCGAACTCGGATGGGTGAAACTCATTGCTAAGTTATGATGATGGTAACGTATGACTGAAGCTTAAAATCATTCCAACATCAACGCCATCACTATCACTGACGGCAGCTTCAAGAACCAATGGCCGTGCCAGAAGATTAGCTATGATTCGGTGGTAAATCTTACCGTAAGGTACGGGGCAATTAATACATGTGTATCATGTTCTTAGCTTTATAAATTATGATACATACCGGGACATTATTCAGAGCAGGCTGATTTCTCAATAGAACCTTTAGGGTGCGTGTGCCAGGTACGGCTAAATGTTCCTATTACGGTTCCAATTATGACCTATGCGATTCCCATATGCCATAATTGGAACACACAACGATTGGAACGTATAGCCATAACTGGTAAATCTACCCTAATTACCCCGCATTAGGCCATTATTGATGTCACTGTGCCCGTTAAACTGATAATCGCTCTAGAAAAGAATTCTGTAGTACAAATCTAGAGCACACTCGAATCTCCGGTTTGACCACACAGCAAAAAAAAATTTTGATATCACGTCAAAGTGGATGCACTACAATCATGTCGAAAATATGGTGTAATAATACTTGCTAAAAAGGAGAAAATTATCGTCAATAAAATGCATGAACTGACATTACGCTGCTTTTACTGCATTTGTTTATTTATGTGGTCATAAAAATTACATGAAATTTTCGACATGATTGTAGTGCATCCACTTTGATGTGATATCAAAATTATTTTTTTGCTGTGCATATTCTCTACAACTTCATGACACCACTTATGATCCCTTCTAATTTATACAAGCTTTTCCTCCAAATAGTCGGCTGGCTCTTCAAACAACAATAGCTCTTGAATCGAGCCAGCCCTCTTGCCAACCTCACACTACTGGCAGAGCAAACGGCCGGCAGCGGAAGCCAAGGAGTGACAAAAGTGAGAGGAAATCTCCAATTTGCTACTTTCGAGAGGGTATACATATTATATTGTCCTTTAAACCATAAGTTTGTCGTACGGTTCGGGGTTTCGGATTCAACCTCGAACAAAAGGGAAGAAAAGCTGAGACCCAAGCGAAATCAGCTAGCTTCAGCTTCCCCGGCGGTTTTCGAAGGTAAACCTAAAATAGAGAAGCCAGACGCAAGTTTACGTAGATGCGGTTGTTTAGATTTTTATTGCAGATAATAATTTGTTATGTTGCCGATGCACCTTTAGGCTCCTCATAGCAAAAGGAGCGTGAAAAATCAAAGTTTCGAAAGGCGTTTGCTATATTGTTGTACAGCTTCGTAAGAAACAATTTTACTAACAGTAACCAGTGAGCAAAAGAGCTTCATCGAGTGCCTAACGAAAACGCAGCATGCCTCTTCTGTTTCCATAGCACCATCACACGCCAATCCAGGCTGGGTAGCTATAGTTCAGGGCAATGCACTCGAAAACGACCGAATCATAGAAAGTGAGAGTTTAGGCTGCGGTGACAGACTCTATTCCCTCTTCTCGATGATCCCGAAAAGGTGCTACTTATGAATCGTTTGAGTTCGTTTATTGTTTTTTTTTTCGTTTCATATCAAGGATCCAAAATTTCTAACGTCCATGTATACAAACATGCTAAGCAAATCGGAGGTAGGGTCACTACCTCCGATTTGCTTAGCATGTTTGTATACATCCGGTTTGTGTGGGGAAAACTTTCCCTCTGTGCAAAACCTACCGTGTTATATCCACGATCCGGTGCGGAAACAGAGTATAACAAAGTGTTCAATTAGAAATCATTGTGTTGTCAATGATTTGATGGATGACTGTTTTATGGATGTACCAGCCCTGTATTTTCGATTGTCAGCTTATTAGCTTTTCAAATGGCAAGAGGGCGAGAAGTTTGACAATTGGCAACCATCTAAATATGTATCTATGAGATTGTATGGAAAGGGGTTTCCTGATAGCCTAGCCAGTAAAGGTGTGGCATACAATGCTCAAGGCAATGGGTTCGATTCCTGGGTCCGTCTTAGAAAGTTTTTTGGGTTGGGAAATTTCGAGCACACAGCTATTGTTAGCTCATCCAATGCTAACTGCCATTTCAAACTGGATAAAATATGGGTGGGAATACTTAGGTGCTTAATTTTGAAAAAAAAAAGTATTTGCAATCAGTGCAGCCACCCTACACACGGAGATGAACTAGCCTACACAGCAAAAAAAAAAGTAATATCGATCAACGTAATTCAAGCTGATGTATGAAATAAGCAGATACAATATTACATCAATGGATCTAATTTTGTTCGCAAAATCGATGTACATCGTACAACATAATATTACACAACCGACGGAATGATCTCTGTGCAGCTGTTTGGATGTAATATTCAACAACTTTTTTTTTCTGTGTACGGCTAAAAATCTCCTAAATAAAGAAGAAAAAAAGCCAGCCTACAAGTTAATCTTAACCCAAAGATATGAGTCTGTGCAATGATAAAGATTGACGATGGCTTAAATCAGTGTTTTTCGATCTATAGGCAGTGGAGTGAGCCTCAAGTACCCAAGTAACAATTTAGCGGCCTTTTGGCTTTCACACTGATTTATTGTGGTTTTATAACGGCAATAAGCAATCTTTACAGCATTTAATAGTGCAACACATTCTTGGTGAGTAGTTCAGCATTTAGCTGTTTTAAAAACCTTTTAAAATCTCACGATAAAGTCAAAACGGGTCTGTTTTTAAACATGAATTTAATGCAGCACTCTATCCCTGTATAAATCTGTTCAGTTAGTCAATCATAAACCTGCACGGTATTTTTTTTTATTGATGTCACGACAAAATACTCCATAAAGGTGTTTTATCATTATAAAAACAATAAAATTCTAGTGACGCTGTCGACGGAAGGGAAAAGGAATCCAATTCCAGAACTTCTTGGGAAGCCCAGTAGCTCCAACTGAACCGGTTTACAATGACAGCACAGCCGACTGAAAAGAGTGAAGTAAATGCGGTTAAAGAAGCAAAGGAAGGCGTCAAATTAGACCCTTAAAAGTGATTGAAGTACCGAGGGAAGTACCCAAAATATTGTAAATGGCGTTTGCGTCACGTTCTGAATAAATACAGACCAGCCTTCTCCAGAAATTGCGTTTCGATGATGATCCGAATAACATGCATCAGTGCCAAGCAGGGACTGCGGAAAACTGCTGACAGGAAGCTCCAGATACTGTCAGTCAGCTGACAATTGGCTATTTTCCTAACCATAGTAGTGGTTTGATTCGGCGATAGGGTCAACTGTTCCAAAAAAATCCAAGCAAGTGCACATAAACTTCATCACATCATCGGGAGAAGGAAAAATTTTCGGGAACGATTGGGCTTCCACCTGCTCCAAGTTATGTAGATACACTTCCTGATAAATTGCTTCCAATGGATGATAATCGCCCTTATCGATGATGCCATCAACCCCCTGCAATGCGATCCAGTTCTTGAAACTGCCGAAAATATCAGGAGCGCTGGTGATCCATAACGAATTTAAGCTCCAACCATGTAACATTAAATGCGGCAAGGTGGCAATAAATGTAATACCTTGAAAAAAATCGCAATGGACAATTAAAAAATGATTTAGTTGTTTTCGAATTGACGAGCACAATTTGCGTGAATCATGCTTTCCTATAACGTTATCTAGAAAACTCTATCTTTTTTCCGCAACGCGACGCGCCATGTACCAAGCTTAACCAGGAGCTGTCAAATTAACACCAGAGCACCAGAGAAATTTGGCTTCACTCGAGTTGTTCGCAGATGACAGGCGTTGCAGCCCTGTGGATGCCACGCAACTTGCTGATCCAACGCTGGAGTAGAAGCTCGATGCAATGATCGAACAACAAAACTATCGAAAGATAAACAAATTTTGGCGTTTAACTTTTTCCAGGCAACTTTGAAACCATTCATGCCGTCATAAATCTAAACGGAATAGGATCAAGCAAAATGGCCTCAGATAAAAACGATTCAGTCTGCAAATTATCTTCATTAAAGCCGAATTAAAACGTTTTGCATTTGTTGGCGATTTCATGAAAGCGAAATAGCTTTTTCACCATTGGCCAATGGATAATCAATGTTTATGCCACCGACATATTGGTATTATTCCATTTGTTTTTTACTATCTTCGTTTATCAAGATGTTTTTCCTTGAAAATAACTTTAATCTCATCAATTCATCAATGAGCAGTAATAGAGATTACGAAAATCATCAAATTATCCCGGATGGACGCAATGATTAATATAAAAAAATAACCATACTTTGTCTCCCAAATTAAAAATAATAAGTAGAATCAACGATTTACGAAGGCGGACTTATTTGTTGCGATCTTCCGAATCACATTTCACATTAGATTTAATCCATCACCTAAAAATAGACCACAAAATAAGCACTGATTTAACAATTTTTGTATTTTTTCACTTTAAGGATGAGGAAATTTATGTGGAAATTTTGACAGATTCATTTTTGAACAATGAATGTGACAAGATCGGATGATATTTTTGTATATTGTTTTACCTTGATTTATGCTTTATTTTTACTGCGGTTAGCAAGCGTCAAAGACAAATGGTACCAGTATTCAAAAAGGATTCCAAATGGTAACTTTTTTTTGCAGCAAATCAATCTTGAAGAGCCTCGAAAATATACCCGTCAAAACCTGCTTCGGGGTGGGTCAACAAGACAGATTCTAGTCTTAATGAGGTTTTGGTGGATGTAATAAAGACAAAGCTGCCTTGATCAGGGTTTTATGAATGTTGTTTTATAGTAGCCTTGTAGTACTTCGTAAAACGTGAAATGTTACTTGGGTAATTGGAGCCAGAAACTTTTGACATATCTTTGTTTATTATATTTTGATGAAAACGTAACTGGTAAAGATGTCATCAAAATTGATCAACCCGTTTTAGAGTTATGGACCATGGAACTTGAAATAAGAAAATTAATTCTGCACAAATACCAGGATCATTTCTCTTGGTCTGGTTCCATGTTATTAAAAGAATCAAAATTACCATAATCAACAGATGCCTCGTAATCACGCTTAACTTCACTAGAGCACAGACAATTTTACTGAGAAAAGGGATGACTTGCTAACTTCACTACACGGTGTTTCGTGAAAACCCATTTATGGGTAAAAATATACCCATTTTCAAACCATGTATGCAGCTGCTAAAAAATGGGAGAATTTGGAAATCATAAAATGGGTGAAAAAATACCCATTTAAAGAATCAGTTCACGATTGCATAATGGGTATATTTTCTACCCACTAATGGGTGAAAAAACACTTGGAAATTTTATCGTCTCATTCCGTCACCGACCATTGGGAATGCAAACAGTTTCTGTCCGCTTTTTTTTTAGCAAAAATGGACGATCTCTGGAAAAGGTTAGATTCCGAAACATTGGAGAGACTTACGGATAAGTCTATACAGTTTTATCCAATGTGGTATTATAATATCTCGTGTTATATTTTTTTTCGCTACAAATGCATTTATTCTCAATGTAAATATTAGAAAGTTTTTTTTATAACAACGAGGACCAGCATCCTCCATTTGAAGAAATGGGTATTTTTTTATCCATTTTACGAAAAACACAATTCAAGAAGATGGGTAAAAAAACACCCATTTATTGACAGATCCCCCATTTACCCATTAATTAGTAAACCATTGTTTACCCATTAAATGAGGAGGGGCACTTTTAGCGGAAATGGGTGTTTTTATACCCATTAATGGGTTTTCGCGAAACACCGTGTAGAGCACAGACAATTTTACTGAGAAAAGGGAGACCAGGGATGGAGAAGAACCGAGCTGGTGTTTCCATGCGTAAAAACTATTGCTCAATTTCCGAATGAAAATTGATGATATCAGTAGTTGTTAATAATTCGATACAACTTTCAATTAGGATTTGTTACGTCTGGTACACAGGTTTATAAAATTAAGAAAAGGTTTGTTAAAAAAACATAAATAAACTTCAAAAATTAACATATTTACGATTTCATTTAAATATTTACGATCAATTTTCTTCCGATTTACGGTACCTAAAAAACGAAAACTGTTATAGCATAAGTATATTCCATCTCTATAAATATGGCAAACTTTATTTGTCCCAGATGATAAAAAACAAATTTGTTGCACAGTGAAATTGATATATAACATGCAAGAAAATTTGATTCTATCTAAAAGAAATATTTTACCATATCAATCTTATCTCTATAATTTTGAAGATGATGAACTGGAAACTTAAAGCATGGACAATATTTATTGGACTGGTTTATTAAATGTTATGCTCCATTGCTTCCACCTGTAGCATGAAACAGTACGTCCAATTAATTTGTAGTCAAAGGAAAAGTTTGAGAAATTTCATATTAATTTTGTAAAATCTATCGCTGTTCGAGAATCACGCCTAACTTATGAAAATGTCGTAGTCCCAAAAATAAAATAATAGATCCAAAATTATTGTATCTCGATAACGGCTACACTTCGAAAGTTGATCACTATGACGGATTTGGTTTAAAATTACTTCTTACTTTATATTCCCTGTTAATAATGTGTGCATTAAAATACAAAGTACAAATTCAAATAAAGTATGCATAGGTTTTCCATTTCTTCTTGAAATGCTTCTCATGACTCAATGTTTGTATGGCCAAAATATGAAGATAAAGCAAACCTTGGAACGGACAGGAATTTGAATTTTTGTTTTGCATTAACCGAATCCTGAAGCTTAACTTTGAGACGAAAAAGAATTCCAATCAATGTTGAAATATGACATTATAGCGACAAATTGCACGTACAGCAGCTAACCGTAAGTATCCAAAATTGACTTGTCCATAATCGACAGCATAATCACTTCATTTACCTCGTAAATAATTTCGGTTCATGTACAGTCCTTCAGCCGTACGATCACGTGTATTGCTAACACGCTAGCAACCGATAAAAGGATTGCGTGCCACTGAACCTTCGTCGTCGTCCGCAGAAGAAGCATCTCAAAAGAAATTGAGTGTTTGTTTTTGCGCCGTTTTCGACACCGAAACCCCTTATCAGGAGAGAGGAAAGGTCGTCTCTTCGATTTATCACAGTCCACGGTGTACTGCTCCGTTGTCCGGGCTTGGAGGCCTTTTGGTTTGGCACACCCTTGCTTGCAGCAAAGGGTAATTTCGGCTTGAGCATGTATCCTGGAGCCTTGTTAGCTCGGCGTGGTGGCGATTGGCGAAAGCGAAAATGAACCGTTATCAGGACGAGAAAACGAGAGTAAAATGAGCAGAAAATTATACCGTTCCGCAAGTTAATATAAAAGTGCGCCGCCAAAACGTGCAATTACTACCAATTTAGCTGGCGGACGAAAACCTGCTGCCTGATGAGTTGGGTTCTGAGCGAACGGACCAGGCCAGTCCGGTGCCAGGCGAATGTGTAGCATCTTCGGTTACTGCTGCTGCTGCATGCCGTTGATGTCGTTGTAGTGGTTGAGAGTTGTATAATCTTTTCATTTTGTATTTACTTAGGTTAATTTGACGAAATTATGATTGATTGGATTTTTAAGCGGCGTCATTCAAGAGCTTCATATTTAAGTAAGAGTTGTTTGCTACACGGTTTCTCTGAAAAAAGAGACATCAACGTTAGTGTGCGTTTTAAATTTTTCCTTCTTTTTTGGGAGCGCTGAGAAGTTTATTAAACGAGTTGCAGAGTAAGTCATTACATGTATGGAAACGTTCAAAATGCACATGCATATCAAAACGGAATCACTCGGCCCGTTTGTTCATATCACTTCCGTTCGCCAAGGCCGAAATTAGTAGCGATTTTGATTGCAATCAATCAAAATGTATCCAATCTTTATTAGATTACGTGTTGCAACAATGTATTTTCTTTAAAAAAAAAAACAAGATGAGAGGCTGCAGTCGTAATATAGAGCAGCGTATATATAAAAACTAAAGGGAACCCCACATGGAAAGAAATATTGTCAATACTTACAATTATTGACAATATTATTCGACAATATAGAATTGTCACGACTACTTAAGCTTACTTTTCACTGTCCTTTTATTCTCCGTTCTCCATGAGAGTAAAAGAGATAGCAACAAATGGGAGCCAAAACAAACCTTGTAGAATTGCCAAAATTCGCAGGGTTCGGGGAGACTTAGGTTAGGTTTCGCTCAGTGATCTACACATCATATTTCTTAACAATCCGAACACAAAGCTTCCGATAAAATGAATAACGGCAAACTTGCAATGTTTGAACAATCATAGCTAAGTCGTTTAGTGAGTGGTGTGGTTGTAGTAAAATAGGTAAAATGCAGCAATCCAATCCGGAAAAAAGATTATACGGATTATACGGAGATTATAAAATTGAAATAATTAGCGTCTTGGATATAAATGTTTAGGTGAAAATAGAAAAATCGGTAAGTTTGAAATGGCTAGCACCCCTCATATACATGTTCAATTAAAAATATAAAAATACATTAAATTTAAAAATGGCTTGCGCCCCGTACATACACGTTCATGGAATTGAAAAAAAAATAATTTGAAATGGTAGACAAGTTCGGGGAAAAACATAAACTTATGTTAAATTTGAAATTAATTACACCCCTAATTGAAAAGAATGGTAAGCATCCCTGGGAGACAAGCTAAGAGAAAATTGAAGAAAAAACTGTTATATTTGAAATAAATAGTGCCCTTGGTAAACATGTTTAGGTTAAAAATAATAAAAATCTTAAATCAGGGCTAAATTGAAAAATTATAAACTTAAAATAGCTTGCGCCCCTGATATACATGATCAGGGATAAAAAATCATTAAATTTGAAATGGCTCTCGCCTGATAAGCATATTCTGGAAAAAAAAGAAAAAAATATTTATTAAAAAATAATAAAAATATTTTATATTTCTATTTAATTTTTTTTTCTCCGTAGAATGAAAGACAGTGCAATTCCATTTCTACTGTATGGAAAAAGCTCTTTGACGAATCAGTTATCCTGAGGTTGGAACTGTGCTCGTCCGCACCTAACAAACCTCGGATAATAAACTCATCAGAACAACTGCCCCGATTCTTTATTCTTCGAAACCTTTTATGCATGAATTTGTTACTTAAACTCTACACAATAGTTTTTCTCCAGTATGTACATATAAAGCGAGACAGATAGGTTTTCTCTTGAAAAGTCGGTGTCTGTTTTTTTTAACAAGAATTAATGCTCCTCGCGGTAGGAACGGCTATGTAGGATGCTTACTCATCAATGTTTACTTTGACCTTTCGCGAAGCACCTAGTTAAGCCAGCGCGCATCGCTGCCCTAATAAAAAATAACCATAAACGAACGATAACCCAAATCATTGAACTATTCCATAAATGGTTTGGATGATACCCAGAACACGTCGTTAAGCAAATTAACCATACAATTTTTATTAGGGTGACGACGCGGTAGCAACTGTTTATAAACAACTGACCTCGGAAATGTGCGACATTTTCACTGCTGCTGTTAAGTTGTGTATTTGCTCCTACCGTATGGGGGTCTATTTCTGGTTAATTTCTTACTCAGATTGATATTGGAATTTGAGGCCTAGCGACGTTTTCATCACTACCTAAAGCCCCACGTTGCGAGAGCATTTCCAGTCGATGGTGTGTTATAATGCAGTTCTTCTTTACCCAACTATTGTGTTGCACCTCTCGTCATGACCAACGTGATCATCTCAGAGAGAAAGCAGTAGGGTGGTTGTTGCGTGCTGTACCATCATCAGCATTGTTGACGGCTACTCCCGCCTTGAGTTGTTACATTCAAAGTGTTTTTTATGTTACTTCATACGCGAAGTTAACGATTTTCAGAGTGAAGCGCCCCTGATAAACATGTTCGGGTAAAAAATGATCAAAATCGTTTTATTTGAAGTGGCTTACACCCCTTATATACACGTTTTTAGGGGGAAAACAATATTTTGAAATGGCTTAGGCCCCTGGTAAGCATGCTCAGGTACAAAATGATCCAAATCGTTTAATTTGAAGTGGTTAGCGCCCCTGATATACACGATGAAGGAAAAACTAAAAAAAAAACAAATGTTTAATTTAAATAGCAAGCGCCCCTGGTAGACAAGCTCAGGGATAAATTGAAAAAAAAAAAATACTTTGAAAAATTCAACATGCCAAATCTTGTGATTTTTGCAACCATATCTTGCAAACAACTTAAGATTTAGAAAATAATTTTTGTCCAATGTGATCCACAAAGTTTTTATTATGAGGGGGGGGGGGATACCCCTAACCATCCCTCTCCAACGGGGGAGTTTGGTAAAGATAGATGATCAAACCGATTTGTAACTTCATAAAAGTTCACAGCAAAAAAATTAATTTTAATATCACATCCAGTGCTGTAAATTCTCAAAATCATTTGAACATTTTTGATGAAAATGAGAAAAGTAGCTATTCGCTATCAAAGGGGACCTCTTCCGAATGGGTGATATCAGTTGCTTAGTAATTTGACGAAGGCATGGATCATTCTCATTTGAGAAACGCTATATATCATTCGATTGAGTGTAACCTACACACAAACGGAGCTCTGGTCGACATTCCGGCGAAAAAGCTAAGCCAACCCGACACCAACCTGACTTCTATCAAACCCCAACCCGATGTTGACCCGACATTGACCCGACATAAACCCAAAATTGACCCGACATCAACACGACATTGGGTCGACATTGACCTTAAATTAGCCTTACATAGATCCGACATCGGGTCGACTTGTCTGTTCGGGACCATTTTCCTGGATTTCTTCCATACTCCACTGTCGTATATCAAATGATACTGAGTGACTCAATTGACAGTGACAATGAACTTCGAATGAGAAAGGGGCTCTTCAAATTATGGTCATGTGAGAATTCGTTTACCCAGAATTGATTGAATGGTTGTAGTGGTTCATCTTCAATCGAATGATATGAAAATTTACAGCACTGTCACATCAAAGTGGAAGCACTTCAATCGTGTCGAAAATATGGTGAAATATTACTTGCCAAAAAGGACAAAATTAGCATTAATACAAAAAATCAGATTGACCGCCCACGGTTGCTGCTCTGTTATTACCAGATCAGCTGCAATTACACAGAGAACCAACAGATGATGTTTGGGACTAACATTCATCCTCAATGTGTAAGAACTGGAGATCTAATATTTAGCAATACCAGCGCCGGCCGTGTCCGAATGCAGGTCAACTAGGGAATGGGAAGGAATGTGTTGACGTGGTACTCGCTGTGAAGGAAACCGAGAAATCCTCTGCGCTTCCACGAGAAATCACTGGGATGTTGGATGTGGGGAAAGGTTGCACGCACACGCAGGGATCGTTTTTTGGTAGAGCGATTTAATACACAAACACACACACACACACACACACACACACTCGCGCGCGCACTCATCCAATTTCTATTTTTAGATCAGGACCCACACTGTGGTAAGTGATGCGATCGGTGTTAAAGAAGAATTTGTTTTCATTAAAATCTAGTGGGTATAGAATAAGGCAAAGTGAAAAATTGCAAGGAACGGGACGGGCCTGGGATTGAACTCCCGACCTTCTGCTCAGTAAGCAGAAACGGTAACCACTGAGCTACCGAGCCTCGTCAAGGACAAAATTAGCATTAATACAGTGCATACACTGACATTACGCTGCTACTGCATTTCTTTATTGTTGTGGCCATAAAAATTACATGAGATTTTCGACATGATTGAAATGCATCCTCTTAGATGTAATATTAAAATTTATTGTTTGCTGTGTTGTCCTTACTCGTTTCCTACTCTCTATATATATACAATTTAACACTGCCGTACTCTAACGGAACTATCCATCCTATACTTTCACCTCCTCATCTACCGTATAAGAATTACCACTCTAGTCTGTTATTTGAAATTAGCATCTTCATCTATGTAAAAAAAAAACTTTTAACTGATTTTGCGCAAATCGACAAAATAAATACGGACCTTACTTGAGAATTAAAGAGAACTCTTTAATGCCATTTCGATTACTGCAATCCACTTTTGAAGCTTTTTAACTGTAATTGTTCAATCCGTAATAGTTTTGGTTATTATTAGTTAGCTAGGTTCCGATTCTACACGTTGTAGTTTCATTTTTATACCAAGAGATGAACTAGCAAAAGGCTAAAAATCTCTAAAATAAAGATTAAAAAAAAATCATTTTTATACCTGTGATCATAACATTTTTACCCAGGCAATTAGGTTTTTGATAAGTCTTTAGCGGGAATGACACTGATGAAGACTGCATATTGTAGTCGAAAAAAGAGTATGTCATGGACACCAAATTGTGGAATTAAATGGAAGATAACCTTTATGTGCTGTTCTACAGTCAGTTAAATCTACGCCGAAAACTAAATTTTGAACTTGATTCTAGGCCAATTGGTTTCAGCCATCATGAACATAAGGCTTAAAAATGCTCATGCAAAAATGCTACTTTTCGAAGTTATGAAACTATGTGATATATTAGCTATACGGAAGAGTACTCACTCATCGCGGTTACTAATTACTCACTCCAATGGTTCAATCCCAGCCGAGGTCGGTAGGATTTTTTCTGGCCACGTCTTCCTTTGGAAGGGAAGTAAAGCCGTTGGTCCCGGCCCATGTGTGTTGTATGGGTTGCGAGTTGCGATATCCTACGCTGGTGTGGAAGTCAATGAATGGCATTCGATGTCCGTCGGTGATTGGCACTAAATTGCGGAACAGAGACCTACGTTAAATAAATGAATGAATGAAGAAGAAGAAGAAGAAGAAGAAGAAGAATAAACGGTTTGAACCAGTGTTTGGTGTCCAGCCATTAGGCCAAATGGTCGTCAGGACGACTTAGTTGTGGCTTAATTTCTTGAATGTTTTAAAGTATTTTTCCTTTTTTCAGACATGAGCAGTTCTTCCGATTTTGACTGGTTTTGTGATTTTTGGCAGCAAGAATAAAATATGTTGTCATGTCACATTAATTTCCCATCTTTTAAAGGCTGATCGCTTCTCTCACTCAAATCTATTTGACTGATTGAAAGTTTAACGCTCCAAACGCGATGCCTCCGGTAAAATGAGTAACGAAAAATTGTTTGAAATATAATAGCTCAGCAATTTATAAATTAATTTCATATCTTTTACTTTGGAAATTTAATTGGTATAAGTAGGTTTAAAAATTTCAGTTAAAATGCTAAGCGATGATTTTTCAAACATTGCCTATTTGCCGTTACATATTTTACCGGACGCATCGTGTTTGGAGTTTTAATTTGACTAATAATTATTCAAGTAGTGTTGTCTCATTCTTCCTAACATGATATGGAATAATTAGTGGCGCATTGAGTCAAATATGGAATAACCTTATATATCTTTCTATTATTTCTCGACGACATATCAGCTTCTGTAAACAATGCATTTGATCGTCGATTTGGCGTAACCCGCCCACGTATGGTAACACTACGATCAGATAGGGGAAATTTTCCCATACAACGATCAAATGCACTGTTTACAAAAGCAGATACGTCCTTTCGAAAAAGTAATCGAGCTTTGCTGGTTATTCTCTTTTCAGACCAGCAATTGTTCTTTGCAAGTGTTATGAAATAATTATCAAAAATTTGGCCTAATGACCTTCGGCCTTATGTCCTTCAGCCTTGAGACCTAGCATCCCAGTGTTCTGATGCATGGTCAAATAACATTATCATCGGCAAACATTCTTTTGATTATAAAAAACCAATAAATGATCCAAAACAAATTTGAAAACGCTCCTTAAAAACACCCAAATGATCCATAAAACCCCAGTGAAAATCCCTTGAATTGTGTGAATGATCCATAAAAAATATCAATATGATCCATATTTTCAGTCAAATTTAGCAACACAATTGTAAAAATATACTGCTAAATTTATTATGAATGAGCATGGAAATTGTAAGAATTACCCAGACACACATTGCAAATGATCCATAAAACATTCAGCAATGAACCTCAAACTAATGAATGTGATCCATAGAAAATCAAGTTTGCGCTTTTAAAAGTATAGGCATGATCTATAAATTAGACATATACTGTTCATGCTTTGGACACTAACTTTTTTGATTTTGTTCCATAAACTTTGAAAAGATGTTCATTACTACGTAGCTACTTAGATTTACTTACATACCCGTGTTTTTTTAGTTAGAAGTGCGAAGCGACTGGAAATTACAGCAGCTAGAATTAGCTTTAAAAAAGCTTTTATAATTATCTTTTTAACACTCTGAACACGATGCCTCTGGTAAAATGTGTAACGGCAAACTTGTAATGTTTGAAAAATCATAGCTCAGCTATTTATGGACGAATTTCAAATCTATGGGCGCCACTTGAAACTAAAGACTTTAAAAATTTATTCGGTATCAATAGGTTTAAAATCTATTGATAAATTGCTGTGTAATGATTTTTCAAACATTAAAAATTTGCCGTAACACATTTTACCGGATACATCGTGTTCGGAGTGTGAAGAAGCATCCTAAGGAATATTTTTTAGAAGCTTCTTTTAGATGCTTATTCTAGATGCTCGTCCATTGCTCCACTCTTCTGACAAAAAAAAACACGGGCAGAACGGCAGAACAGTAAATCAGAGTAGCTACGTAGTAATGGGGCAATTTTCCAAGGATTATGGATCAAGTTAAAAAAAAGTATCCAAAACATGAACAATATATGTCTGATTTATGGATCGTGCCTATATTTTTGAGTGCGCAAGCTTGATTTTCTATACATCACTTTCATTAGTTTAAGGTTCATTGCTGAATGTTTTATGGATCATTTGGAATATGTTTATGGGTAATTCGTGCAATTTATATGTTCATTCTTTAGACATTAAGCGGTACTTTTTTACAATTGTGTTGCTAAATTTTAAATGAAATATGGATCATGCTGATATTTTTGATGGATCATTCACACTTTTTAGGAGATTTCCTGCGGTGTTTTATGGATCATTTGGATGTTTTTTAAAGAACGTTTTTCAATATTTTAGGGATCGTTTTATCAATTTTAAATGTGCATGCTTAGGGCTGCCATTTTTAACGTTTGTGTTTGTCGCTAAGGAGGTAAGATGACGTGAATTTGGAGAGTTCCCAGAATTACAATTTAATGAGGATTCATGTGAGACATGTTTTGATTGATGAAAGGGCGCGTCTCTGTAGAGGTTCCAGAACTCTTCAGATGATACGAAACATCACAATTGAAAGACTATTCTTGTGAAACCTATTTTAACCGATGAGATGGCGCTTCTTTGAAAAGGTCCCAGAACTACTTATTTATTTATTGGTCGTCAATCAATCTCGTAGGTTCCGTTTTTCCATCACACCTCGCAATTTCAAGAGCACACATCTTAAGATCTACGAGGAGTATACAACTGAAAATTTCAGACATTTCCTGCTTCTCTGCATCAAACAACAAGTAGTTGTTTCAGCTACGTACATTCACAGAAACCTTATTATTTTTACATGTGAAATTGCGAAGTGTAGCACGAAAATGGACGCTACAGGGAATCACCTTAACATCTATATCTCATTTATAATTGCCTGGCTAACACATTTATATTCTTTAGAGCAGCTGAGAGCATAACAAATTATAATTCTAAATTCTTTAGAGCAGCTGAGAGCATAACAAATTATAATTTCAAAAATTTTCTGGCGCTTCGAATGATGCGGAACGTCACAATTGAATGAGGCTTCTTGTGACAAAAGCAATAATGTATGATTTTACTGTTTCGAAAACCAATACCTCAATATTTTTCCATAGTAATGAGGTACTACGACATGCACTAAACAAAGGACACGGACATATCACAAAAGATCAATGACCCGAACAACGGAAAAGATAGCATCTCTTGCTATTTGATGAAAACAAAAATCCGGATTCCCGTTAAAAGTACGACGAGGTCCCGATTTTTTTCCAAATTCAAATCAATTTACATTCATGTTTTAACTTATCTGCTCCTTCTACTACAGTAACTTATCAACCTTATTTGTTATGATATATATCTAAGTGTGTTTACATTGTTCTTGCCTTAAAAGTCCAGTATTTTAAACAGTTTTATATACTGTACCTGCTTGTCAGAATAGAAACGTCAAAACTTAAACTATATCTTAACATATTACAACAAAAATTTATTGCAGCTATTTTTGCCCGAAATTCGTTCGAAATTCTTGGTACCTGTACAAAGTAGTACTGTATTGGGGAGGCAGCTTCAAAATTTATCCTTTGAAGTGATTTTTTCCTGGTAGTGCAGCAATTAGATCAAATTGGCACAGCGTAAAGTGTAATAATGCCAAAAAAAGAAGAAGATGAAACTTTTCTCTCACTAGATCCAACGGCTTTCAAATGTCGTTGAGCGAGTATCGTAGGATTCCGATAGGCTTCTCAGCACTGTCGCGATAATCACCTGCGACTCTAGCTTCTCCTGGGCATCGTCCGATAGTCGAGAAAAAAAAAACATTTCTTGAAGATGCTGTTCGAAACTGCAACTGGCTAATTCGCTTCGAGACTCAGAACGTGAACGACGCATGATGATGCTTCTTTTAAGTTTCCTTGACAGATTCACAATTTCGAATAATTGAGTATTGACGAAATAATGTCCTCGAAGAACAGCCCAATCGTTGCCATGACTCGATAGTCTCCTTGCTCGCTGACTAGTCACTTGATTAGGAAACAGCACATTTTCACATTCCTTAACAAATCAGCAGTATTTAAATCCGAATCATCCACGATTCATAACTGGCATTATTAAAAAAAACGGTGCAAGCCTGCAGTCGCAATAAAACACGCCAGGTACAGGTTGGCTAAAAAATAAAAATAAAAAGTTTCGCAAATTTTCGAAAATATCCGTTCATAATCCAAATTAGAGAAAACAAAATGCACCCCTTATCGTATAAACATAGATTCACGAACTGCACATCCAAATCCTATATCGGCCACCCTGAGCAATTAGGACTAGGTTTCTAAGCGAGCTGTCAAAAATGAATTACTGTATGACTGTTTTAGGCCTATCGATATTGGAAAAATATATTCTGCACGCCCTAATGATGAATGCTAATTTACATAACACATGTAAATCTCTTATTGACAGCCGGATGATATATTTGCTCTTTTAATCACGACCGTACTTTTGGCTGAACAATGCATGGCCACACTTCTCATGAAGAGAAATGTCCGTGGGGTTCACACCGATTTGCATATATCCTTTTCTACTACTGAAACTCATCAGCTCATGTTAAGCCATTCCGCCGCCCGGAAAAAGTCATCGCAACCGATAATATATGCAAATCACAGTGATTAATATGATATTTATTTAATTTCAACTGAAGAGGCTCGTAATCTGTTTTAATATTGTGCACCGACAAAAAATAGATTTGTATTCATAATTTTTTGCTGTTCACTTCCTTTCGTTTCGAGTGGCACGCTGCCGAGTCATGTTACACAAACGTCCGGAGGGTGCCAAACTGTGTACGGTTAAAAAGTTTACTTCATAATAGAAATATAAATATTGTTTTGATAAATGACATATTTTAACGTTCATTCAGTCCCACGATACCAGCCGGATCGGATTTACCGCGTGTCCTCTGAATGATGGAATGGGTGCATGGACTCGAACAGTATAGTTTGGGAGTGAAAAGGCACTGCAAAGGCCAAACTCAGTCACCCCTCCACCACCGGTGATTATAATGCAGCAGAGAAATGTAAGTGAACATCAACCGATCATCCGACCCCTCGAAACGGGCGAATTAAGGTCGCTTTTCATAAAAATGTACTTCATTTAGCGTATGTTTACTGTTGGTATGGTTTTTCCACTCTGTTTGTTTGATTGCAGAGGCGTGAGTGTCGAATTAATCAAATTTTAACCCCTAAGTACGGTTTAATTCCGTGGGATTTTCGACCTTTCCGTTTGTTGCATGGCATTTCCAGTGGTGAGATCCAACATTGAAACATAAAAAAATAACGAATGTTACAAAACAAACCAATCGCACAGCCCACATGCATACATGTAGACGAAAGATTGGTTATATTCATATAAATAAAATAAAATGGCTCGAATGTTGTGGGCAAACTAAAAGTTTGTTGTCTGTCATAATTTCTCAAAAAAATTTGTCACTTCGTGCGCGGGTTGCTGATGCTGGTAAAAAATAGATTTAATGAACGTAAATTTAAGCAAACCAGGATGCTTTGGAGTCGATTCACGGAGAGTTAAGTTAAGTTTTCTTTATTATGGAGGTTTTTAGCCAGAGGCTGGTTTGCCTCCGCGATTCACGGAGATTTTAAGACCTTGTAACAATCTAAATGCTTGGAAGATTTATTCTTATTTAATCATTGTTTTATCACAGCAGTCTGTGGTTGTATTATGGTTTTGTGTGGTTGTCATAAAATCTGGCCGTCAAGTCGTCTCTAAAACTGTTTTATGACTACTCAATTAAAAATCGAGGTTCATAGTTTTAACGGTAGCTGTAAGGTGGTTCTGTGTTATTACTTATAACTGAAGAATAAAACCAGAACAAAACATGCAATTATGTTTTATGGCATACTTTTCATGACCGATATAAAACTTGAAGCACCCTTATACCTTTATTAAAGCCTCATTACAACTATCATCTTTATCATAGGCTCAAGATTCACAGATAAGAAAAATACTACAACAATAACAAAAAATAATCTGAAATTTGTTACCAACATAAAAAAAAAACGACGAAAATGAGTGCGTGGAAATTGAATGAATCGAGTTCCTTCAATGCTTTAAGATACGATGAAGATGAAGCGACCGCCAATATGAAATTCGTGGAGCATCTACAGTCAGTGTTGGCAAAATCACCAATCAAATTATATTTTTCCGCTCTCATACGCTCTCAATATCACGCGTGATATTGAAACAAAATATCATACTTGATATTGATATTACAAGCTCCTTTGATATTGGGAGAGTTAATCGTTTTCTTAAACTTTCTCTTTCTCTTTTTACTGTTAGTATGCTATCTTTTTTAATGTTCACCGATGGCAGACACGAAGTGACTGCTGCTAGCCGTTGTGGAAGTTTCGGTTGCATTCGGGTTCAAAGCAACAATCATTAAACTCAATCTCACCACAGTTTGTTGAGATTTGCAGCTGGTGAGTTTTGTTAGCATGATATTCCGAGCTGCGATATCACAGCTTGCAAAATCAACCGCAGAATGCTTGTTGATTTTTGTCTACGAAAATCAAGCGTGATCTTGGGCATTGATGAGATTTGATTTTTTTTTTATTTTTCCCAACACTGTCTACAGTTATAGGCTTCTTCATATAACACAGTGCGGTGAAGAAGCTCTTTAAAATATTGAACAAGCGGCTTTCGGGTACACTTCCGAAAGATCAACGAACCCTTCTTAAAACTGCGCAGTTAGTTTCACTAAATCCGGTTGGAGATGGCCAGTGTTCACATCACGGCTTTGAAACTTGTATTGTAAAAGCTTTTAGAGGAGCCAATGAGCATTTCTTATATCTTGATTACAAGAGAAAATAGGATGATCGCTTGGAATGTTGACTTTTTGACACGTTGCCAAGGTTTTTGATTTATTTTGATTCGCTGTACGTAATAAAACCAGCAAGCTAGCTATAGAGCTAACATATAACTTAAAGCTGTCAAGTAGGACTAGGAAATGCTAATATACAACCATTAGTTTTATGTTAAGCTTTAGAATTCCAATCTAGGAGCATATGTTATATGGAGGCATTTTATAGGAGCAGCAAGTTATAACGAAAAAAATTCGCCGTGTGAGAAAATTTCACACAATATGAATTAATTGATAGGCGATAAAACACTTACATACATCTATGTATAATTAAATAATATGTGACTGGTTATTGTTCAACAGTAATAACAGTTCTGTACTAAACAGATGTATTCATTAACGATTCATTAACGTATGGTGCTAATGCTAATGTATGCTCCTATTTGGTATAATAATCACCATAAATATTTCACGGCATGCTCTGAAACATACACAGATTGGTTCCAAATTATAATAAAGGCGTCTTATTTTCAATAAACAACAATATCAGCTACTATTACAAACTGACATTTCACATCAAACATCGAAAGAATAAAACAACAATAAAATATTTCTCAATATTAACTATCATCCAAATAAACTCAACTTAAAACCTTCAAGGTTGTCAAAATCTTTTGCGTATCATGTTTTATCAACTTTTTCAGGAGCGATTTATGCGGTTAAATATAGTTTTATGGCAGTCATCAAAAGTTTGTTAAACTTTCAGGCCAGGAGGAGGTTTTATGCTTTCATTTTCAACAACCACGTGTAGAGTGTCATAAAACTGACATAAAACCTATGCTTCTAAGGTAGTTCGCATATTAAGTTTTAATGAATGCATTAAAACTGGGCCAATTGCCCATGACATGGCTGTAGAGCGGTTTACAGGAGGTTGTTAAAGCAATGTGGTCGTCAGTGAAGGTTTTATAATTTTGTTATATTAACTGCTTTAAAACTTCAATAAAACAAAAATTGTTGCTTGGGAAGCTATACTACTTTTCTCGAATTCGGTGGTGGCTAAACCAGTGGTGGCTAAACCAGGGACCACATTATGTAACCAATACGAAACGAAGTTTTCATACAAGCCTTTATACGAAAATTGGTTTTCTGCGACATACCCTATGAGGTCCTAGATTTTAGTAAGAAGATTTTCGGAAAATCACCAATTTATCTTAAAATATTGCTTCGTTCTATGAGAAAATTTCTTCAATTTTTTTGTAGCAATCGTGATATTATGTAGAAATTATATATGGAAGAAAGTGCACCATTATTGATACATCAAATTAAAAGCAAATTTCGCCATATATTCTCAATTCGGTTAAATATTTTAATCAATATTTGAAAACTACTCGCCTTGTGGTGGTAAGTACTTTCAGAAACAGTAAAAAGCATACAATAGAAAACTAGACATAATTTACATTACTGTTTTCCAATCAATAATTATGAAACCAGAAATTGGTCGTTGAAAAAACTGTTTAAAAAAATAATGCAGCTGGTCCATCCGAAATTATCTGGGTTATCTTGTAGGATATCATGATGTCAAAATATAGCCAGCTTTGAATCAGCGTATCATGGCTTGATATTCAACCGAGCGAACTTTTTCCTTCTCTCCGTTGTTTATTTTTGCACAAAGCTTTTTTTAGATACCTGGTTTTTTATGACAATTTATCTTAATTTCCATACGAGATGGGCTCGGTAGCTTAGTGATTACAGTATCTGCTTACTGACCAGATTGTCGGGAGATCAATCCCCGGGCCGTACACCCTTCCTTGCAATTTTTCACTTTGCTATACTATCCCCACTGCTATTATAAATTTGGCAGTAAAGTTTACCGCACGTGTATCCTATGCAATGTCTGTTCAACCCAGTTTAGATTAATTGCGTTTGTTTTGAATATCTTCGCTGTCACGTACGACCGAAATGAACAAATTAGTTTATTATACATCGACGAATACACGTTTGTTAATATTCACTAGTAATTGATTATTCAACCCAAAATTGTCAAAAACAAAAACGATCCTGAAAGGCAAAATACTTGCACATTTTAAATTATTTTTCAGAATTTTTAGAACAAATAGTGTTGAATAATGATGTATTCCAGGCCTACTCTTAAGTTCTCAGAATGATGTAAGAACTAAGTGATTAATCATAGCATCCAATTTTATTGTTGATATCACTGAACTCTCCTGTTTCGTTAGAACAATAATGTTTACCTTATGTTACCCATACAATGCTTAGTTTTATCATAATGATAAACTAGTTTTATCATAATGAAAATCCTCTTATACTTTCTGGCAAATAACTATTGATGATTATTAAAATCAACCAATGACCATAAGACGTGCGAGAAAGTCAATGTAGGTAATATATCATATAAACTGTATTAATGGGCACACATATAGTTTATTAATTAACATAGGATGTACCGTAAACGTGGGTTATTCTTCGTGAGCGGTAATTCCGCGAACTTATCATTCAAATAAAAAACTGGTATACCAAATGTTGTAACTTTTTGACAGGACACAGAAAATACACAGGACAACAGATAACATGACATGTACTTCCAAATTTATCGAATTTAATCAAATCGATTGACGAGTGAGCGGAATTACTAAGCTTGTGCAATAACCCACGTTCATTGTACGTAGTTTCCCAAATCGAAACTATCATGCTGATATTTTGGTAAACATTCATAATTGAAAATCATGCATATAATAATTAATTTACTTTACGTGTAGGTAGTTGAAACGCTGATAGTATTTATTTTATTTTAAAATAAAAAAAATAACATGATTATGCTTGTGATTTTGTAGAAAATGTATATCCATATAAACGAAGCCTGGGTGATTGGTGACTATAAAAAGATACATTTTTTATTTAGTTTGAAATTGATTTTAGATCATACACGAAGATTTAAGCAATCGGCAACACTGCATGCCTCGCTGCTGCGCGAAGGTGCTTTCCCAAGTAGCATTTATTGTTTTATTGCACTCTATTAGTGGTTATTGAGATCAATTTCATAAAACCGCCAATAAAATTAATAGCTCCAGCACAACCTTTTGATAACCGCTATAAGATCGTCATACAGCTTAGTGGACCACTCTTGATAAGGTTTATAAAGCATGTTTGAGAATCACAATAAAGCTGTCTTAAAACCTTTTGTCAGGAAGCCTCATACTCTACAAAAGGTTCTCATAGCCTCTATAAGAGTAATATTGTATCCAAGCAGTTTTATTATGCTTTGGTGAAAATCAGTTATAAAGCCAATTTAATTTGTATTGGCTTCAAAGCAACCGCCATAAATTAGCTTGTTGTTGTTCTGTTCTGCTGAAACTTTTTTTTTTCCAAATGGAAATCTTTAGCGGTAAAAATAGGTTTGAGTGTTGGTGTCAAGATCACCATGCAATCAATTTTGTTTCATGGCGACATTAGTGAAAATCTTAAAGAAAATATGTTGCTTTTTAGAAGTTCCAAAACATATGCGCTTGAAATGTTTTCGTGTATATTGAGATAATATGAGCGTTAAATAAATGCGCCTCCAAAATAATTCAAGTTAACAAAAAAGATTGTTTCAGAAATCAAATGAATTTAATGGAATCACCTTAATTTTACAGAAAATAGATCTAAATACATAAATTCATACCAATGCACACTGGAAATCATTTCGGATCTCTTATTTAGCCATTATTTTATTGAAATTTCTTGGATTTTATTCCAAGGCTAATGGCATTTTCATAATGACAATATGGCGACAGAGGACAGCAGGCAAGAAAAACACCAGGCGCAATTCTTAAAATGTCTAATGCTTACATTGCACACTGGGTCAGGAATGCAACCTAGCGGAGCAAAATTAATAACTCCGAAACGAAGCATTTCCGCGACTTGGTGTCTTCGACAAACTTTCTCGTCATAATAAGGACCATCTATTGACATAAACAAAAAGTTCAAAACTCTTCCGCAAAGATGGCGTCACAATCTAACTTCTTTATATGACGTTTTGGAAACTTGATGTCTTCGGCACAGTTGTTTATCTTGACAAAATGAACAGCTCTTTCAAAGACGTAAAATTTCCACAGTCTACTGGTTCCAAGTTATATAGAGTTAAAGAAAAAAATGTCGAAAATATGGTTTTTTTTCTGTTTCGGTTTTTTTGCTTATAGCTTTATAATGTTATATTTTTCTCTTATGCAAATACATTAAATAAATAGCTTTTGTGAAGAAACATACTGGATTAAGCTTCAAATTTCAAAGATATTGTTGAAAAAACGAAAAAAAAAACACAATTTTTGAACTTTAATATCTCCCAAAGCGCAAAAAATCGCAAACTGACATTTTTAGCAAAAATTAAGCAATTCTCGATTAACAAAATATCAACATTTGAGAGAGGTATATTTTTGGGTCAAGATAAACAACTTTGCCAAAGAAGTTAGATTGTGGTATCATCTTTGCGGAAAAGTTTTGAACAATTTGTTTATGTCAATAGATGGTCCTTATTATGATGAGAAATTTTGTCGAAGACACCAAGTCGCGGAAATGCTTCGTTTCGGAGTTATTAATTTTGCTCCGCTAGGTTGCATTCCTGGCCCAGTGTGCATAGGATGAAAGCAGAACAGAAAATCATAATGCATGATTTTATTACGAGAACTATTTTCTTTTTACAAGAGCAATTCAAGCTGAACTTTGCATTAGGTCCTAAGTAACATTGATCGATTCCCTTCGTCGACTTTCTCTTTCGTTAATAACTTATTTACCGAACCGTTTCTTGATGTGTTTGTCGTATTGGATGCTAGATAAAAGCTTCTTTTATCGATTTATGTGCTGAAAATACCTGGGAATGTCTTTACATGACCGTGGGGATGCAAAGAGAAAGTTGACGAAGCGAATCTGTCAATATTACTCAGGACCTAATGCAATGTTCAGCTTTGATTCATTTTTTATTTGAGGGCAAATGTATATTCCTATTCTACGGGTGCAACCGATGAATTTTACAAACATTTAGAAAAGTTTTGAATGGTACATTAACCTTTATGAAAAGTTATGCGTGATTTCAACCTTTTTGCCCTAGGACTGTCACCATTCCATGTATTTCGACCAAGATTCGACCGTGTCACCCCATGTATTTGCGAGCGAGAACGGAAGAATCATGGAGATTGCTGACGTTTTTCTTACGCACACTACGTCGCGTATACGTATACACGAAATGTTTTCAAGCTCATGCTAACAATTTTGTTGATTTTCTTTGCGCTCCGCTTGGAAGTACCGGAAAGTTTTTATTCTTTTCTATGTTGTAAAAATAAACCACCTATTTACATTTCTGACAAGTTGCAACTGAATGCTTATAATTGTTTTAAAATAACTGTTTCATGGCCAACTAGTTTTATTGCGCTTACTTATAAAGCAACGATAGGATTTATTTTTTGGTTTTATAAGGGCAATTTATATTACTTTTTTGTATACTTCAAAGCAATCATAAAACCTTTCATAAGTGAAAATAGCATAAGCATCAGGTGGTTTTTTAATTAGCTTTATAGAGGTTTTGTAGATAGCTATAAGAATGTTTCATGACTTGCATTGTATATGACCGTCATAAAGCTGTAGGTAATGGTTGCAGCTGCAATAAAACCTTTATAAATTTTGAATATAGCCAAGCAGCTCTAGATTTGTTACTTGGGTTGTGAGACAATCGATCTAAATGACTTACGTTCCGAGGTACGTTCTCCCTCCTCTTGGGTATAGGGGAAGAATATTGACAAAGTGAAATGAAAATCAATTTTTCAACAATACGTCATCAATATTACCTTTTCAATAATATTGTGCCGGCGCCGGTGGTGTAGTGGTAAGCGTGACTGCTTTCTCACTCCAATGGGTCTGGGTTCAATCCCAGCCGAGGTCGGTGGGATTTTTCTAAGGCATAAACATCTCTGGTCACGTCTTCCTTCGGAAGGGAAGTAAAGCCGTTGGTCCCGGCCCATGTGTGGTTTGAATGGGTGCGATATCCTATGCAGGTGTGGAAGCTGCCTTCCTGCACATTCGATTGCCGTCAATGGATGGCAATCGATTTCCGTCGGTGATTGGCACTAGATTACGGAACAGAGACCGACGTTTTAAATAAACGAAAAAAGAAAGAAAGAAGAAGAAGAATAATATTGTCAGTATGTCAATTTACTGTCAATATATAGACCCGTGTAACGAGCGTGTTGTCAATACTTATGTATTGATAATATTGTAAGGGAAATTGACAATACGATGTTTGTCAATATATTGACATGTGTAATGGGCGCTTAATGAACATGCATCCACGAGTGAACAAAAAAAAATGTTGACGTCGAAACTCAGTGGTTGCCTTGATGAATGTTGTTATCGCGGAACCGAAAAATTACCCAAAATTAAGTTCTTTTCACTCATCTCCCATGTTCCGTTCAATAAGCCAATTTTCAGTAAACCGCTTATAGTAGTTTGCATTTGGCTACGGCAAAAATAATTACTTACTCGTATGTATTTTCTACCCAAAATTAAGTTCAATTGATTCAAATTTGAGAATATCTCATATACTCACTAGTAGCTTATCGAACGATAGTCATGAGAAAGTCGAATCTCTCGTTCCGTTTTTGACAACAACAAAAAGTGAGAGTGGGATGTAAAACTCAAAATTACTCAAAATTAAGTAAAAAGAACTTAAATTTAGGGTAATTTTTTTTTCTCTGTGATGTTCAAATGCATACAGGTAGTTGCTCTATCTGTTAAAGTTGTCTTTATTTTCTGCTAAGTTGAGTGTACACAGTAACCGCAAAATACCAAATAATGACTACAAAATAAGCATTTTCGAGGGAAACTGGGACTACCCATTAAATGAGTAAAAATATTACCCATTTATGAGTATTTGATACCCAAAAATGAATACTTACTACTTGTTTTTGTTGTTGTAATTACTCATAAATGGGTAAAATTTTACTCATTTAATGCGTAGTCTCAGTTTCCCTTGAAAATGCTTACTTTGTAGTCATTATTGGGTATTTTGCGCTTACCGTGTAGAAGAAATGATTTTTATCAGCACTGATATTATGGATTTCTAGAGAAAAGAAAAATAAAAGCCTTATATTATCTATACAACAAGTCTTGTTATTCCAGATACCTTTTTGTTTTCGGTTGTTATTGCATTACTAAAGTTATCAACCTTGACTCATTTTGTTATCAGTTGTTATCATGATAAAAAGTACTATTTGTTTACGAAGCATGCAAGGTTTGTTCAAAGCTCTACATATTATCCTCATGGTAAGAAAAAAAGGTGCTTTAACCGCTAATCATATATCAGCTCTAAGGTGAAAGCACAGACAAACAGACATAACTCTCGCAAGTTGTTCATCGAACAAGTATTTAACGGACAATTTAAAAGTATCGTAGTTGGTAGTACCGCCAGCTGTGGCGCGCATAGTCAATTCCCTTGCGTTTGACGTTTACACACTACCGCCATCTGTTCAGCGTAGTACCCACCACAGTGTACTCAACAGATGGCGGTAATGTTTTAGCGACGATGTTTTACAGTGAGAAATATTCAATGTGTTATGTCTGTTTGTCTGTGGTGAAAGTGACTTAGTGATTAAATAAAACTATAAATAAATATTTTTGCTGAGACATCACTTCAGATTGCACAAAATGACGATAGCTTTTTCCAATCTGAAGTGATGTCTCGTGATTTTTTTTTTAATTTGTCTTTACAGCTTTATTTCACCTTAAGATCAAACCGATATCTTAGCTTGAAATAAACTTGCATAGCTCACAGGATTTGTTATCAAGATGTTTTCAATTAAAACAAAATTATTTCTTTCTTCTTCTTTATCGCTTTTAAAGCTTATTGCTTATCGCATATTAGCTTATTGCGTGCTCTCAACTTAGTGTTCTAGATGCACTTCCACACGGTTAGAAAAAAGTACCCAAAATTAAGTTCTTTTCACTCATCTCGGCACTATACTGCAGGAACACAAAAGTAGGTAAAGCGGGTCAAAGTAAATTTCATTTACTTGTGTGCAATTCGTATGGAATTTTCCACTGGCTTTTTAACCAAAAGTAAGTTAGTCGTACCCAAAAGTAGGTGAATATGATTATACACAACGTTGGGTTCCCACACTTTACTACCCCTGTTGGGTGGTTTCTCTACTCCGTTTTTGACAACATTAGAAGGAGAAAATGAAAGAAACTAGTCAAAAGTAGGTAAAAGTGAACTTTCCGTTGGGTACTTTTTTCTTACCGTGCACAGTTATTAATTGAAAGCTTTCGATGTCTGCTACCATTTTTGCATTAGTATAATTGTGTGGCAAGTACAATCACACTCTATGCACAGGAAAGTCGAGAAATTTTCCAACAGAAAAATTTATTGACCGGACTGGGATCGAACCCCGCCACCTCCAGCATGGTCTTGCTTTGTAGCTGCGCCTTTACCGACTAGGCTAAGGGAGGCCCCAAAACAATTATTTATTTGTGTGATATCCAACGAGCATTTTTTGTTTTGTTGGCTGTTTTGTCGACCACACTGATATAATATTCAGTTATCAAACCTAGATAACTGGGTATTAGAAATTGTTATCAATGTAGTATAAATCTTTGCTTGGTTTACCCACCCCACTAACAAAGCTCCAAACTTCCTGTGACACTTATGAGAAGTCGTAGAGTTCTCTCCATCTCTCTTAAGTTAATCTCTAACTAACAATCCTTCCTATTCTCAGCAGTCACAAGGACGTGGCCAGGACAGTTCTCAAACATCTGAGAGGCCGAGATCAATCCCATTATCTCGGTCAACGGTAACGGACGGAGGCGGCAATGTTCTCATGTAATGGCCAAGGACTTGTACTACCTTCAAATTTGTGCAACTTGTGCGTAATGCGAATGCGAATTTATCTTCATTTTTACAACTTTTAAGAATATTTACTTGATTGCACTTTTCGTTAGTAATAGCTGAGGTCAATCTGATGGATGGTTGATCTACATTTTAGATCATTAAATGATGCTGAATGATAATTAAAACATTTATTATGGAAGGTCAGAGATCAGAGATCAGAGGTCTGCTGGGGTGAGAGGTAATCATGCTTACCACTACACCACCGGCGCCGCTCAAATGTTGTTTCTCAGATATTTTGACAAAGTTGACCAGGAGGTATTTAAAAGATCTCCAGATGATTGAAGATGGCGATAAAGTCAATGATCTAAATATTGTTTTTCAACGCAACATATATAAATTTTAAACTCACATAATTTAAAGAAAATGGACTATAGTTGAATTTTAGCATATAGGAAAGTTCAACAATATCCAATCGGTTACGACATAACCCTAGCTTCGATTATGAATACAATATTTTTTAAACATCCTAAAATTCCACAAATATCTAATGACCGCCCATACGGCTTATTGATTGAACAAATATGCTGTTCTAATCCTGTGGAATTAATGCTAAATTCAGATTAAATGATCTCACGGAGACCCTTGTCCTTACAGTTTATCATTGATGTTCTTTTAATGGGATCACAACCATTCAACGAATTGAGGGAAATAGATACTTAGATAGGGTGTTGCGCATTCGAACAAAGGGATGCTCCTTCCTCGTCGGAAAGGTATCGAATTTCCAACCAACAACTAAACGCCCCCTTGGTACGTATAGCTCCCGTCGGTGGTGGAAAACTCACATTATTTGCACAGCTTGTGTAGAACATCGATTGAATTTGTTGGGCAAATATTTGTGTTTGATCTTGTACTTTTGTCGCTTAATGTAATCAAACACACTGTTTGAGGGTGCGATTAGCTGCGGTGTGTGATTCTACTGAACTAATTATTGTCTGTAAGGATGTCACTCATATCTGTGGTTTGTGAATGTGAGTATTTTTGATATAATTAAACGAGTACCGTGTTAATTATTGCTTTAGAACTAGTTTCAAGAACAAAGGAAACGATGTTTGAAACAATAATCATTCTTACGAACACTTCTATAAAGTTTTTTGAGTACCTATCGCTTCATAAAATCTAAATGTTTTTCAAGACCCTATAATGAAAAAAAAATCGTGCAGGTTGTGCAAAAAATCTTTCCACAAGGGAGCATTTCAAGATGCAAAAAATAATAAAGAAAAATCTAACAATAACGTTGCAAATGAACCCATCATTATACGTACTCGACGACGCATACACCGAATAAGTTCAATGTCTCGGGGTGTTTCACCCCTCCCAAAAAATACCAAACTATGGTTTAGGCCTACCCAATTCCTTACATAAAGGGGTGATTTGAAAATATGCTACTTCTCAAAGGGCTATTAAATTTGCTTTTGTTGGTCGGGAAACTGTTCACAGCACTGTAGAAGGATCAGGATAATCAAATCAAATATCTGTAGGTCTTTGGACTCCCATTATTATTGCTGCCGCCGAACGCGCCGAACACGTTGCTGCTGGTGACATGCAGAGGTGTGAAGCGACAAGCGAGGACGACAGCCATAAAGTGTTAATTCGATCGGCGTTTGATAGAGACGACCGCTGACTGCGTAAAATTATATCGATGGAAAATTGCTGCGACTAATGCGAGCATGCTCTCCACTCCACGGTATCGGAAATTCGTTGCGTAATCCTACGACTGGGTAATTTTCTGGCAACATGTTAAAGTGAGAAGCTATAATTATGTTGACGGTAATCCGACATTTTAAAGCGATTTTTCTATATTTCTAAACATCGCTGTATCGAAAGGACATTGGGCAGGGAAAGAATTATTTTTAAAGAGTAGGGTAAACGCACTAATAGTGGAGGTATGTTAGTACAATGTGTTCCTATAGTGGCTTATGGAGACTACCTCCACTATTGGTGCGTTTACCTTAAATGTTTAGATTCTGACCAAACTTGCCGATAAACCAAACTGACAGAAACGCTGAAGCACAAGATGAGTGCAGCATGGTCGCATTTGCAGAACATGTTGACGGCCGGAGGAGGCCTCATTAGAGGAGCTCATTTATTCTGTTTTGGACAGCAAGGCAGGAGGCAACAAACTGGAATCTTGAATATTTTTATGAACTACTCTTAGCTACGATTGCCTAAAATAAGCGGTATTTTTTACCGATAAAAATCGTTTCTTTTTATTATAAATAGGCTATTCTTTAGTTTACATTGGGACATTTTTAACGCTAAGTTTTGGTGATCCATGATTACTGATAATTTAGGTATGAGCTTTTTCTTCGACTATCGGTTATTTTTACCGATATCTAGGTATTCTTTACCAACTGATGTATGTGCATTTTAGCGTGTACGTCACCTTCATCATAAATCAAGAATACTGAAAATTGGAACAGATTGGCCAAGTGGTAACGGTTTTATTCCGGGTTTCCGAAAGGCTATCGCCGGGAGAAAAGGTACCAGTCGTCTAGAAAAAGGTGATACTGAAAATCTGCAGCAACAGGCATCTATGTGTAGTGCTGATTAATATTTTCACAAAACCAACACACAACCTGGTTAAAAAAACTGAGTTCACCGGTAACCCGAATCAAACTTAATCTACACTGATAAAATTTCAAAGATTGTTTTTTATGTGTCCCACACATTAATTTTTGCAATGTGATCAACAAATAATATCTATGTGCCGGACACATACTTAATGTGTACACATAAAAGCCATGTGTAACCACAAATACTATTCATTTGACTCATAAATTTCATATGTGCTTCTATGTGGATTCTGTTTATGTGTGGTCAGATGAAAATCATGTGGAATTTTACATGGAAATTCGCCAATAAAAATGTGTGGAATTCTATTAGTGTAGGTTATTATGTATTGTTGAATCTTTTAATTTTGTTGAACTTCTTAACGGAATCCGTTTATAACGAGCTTTTGAGTGTGTTGATTTATTTCCTTTCCGTTATAATTGCTTATCTTTTGATGACTTAATCAGTGCCAATTACACATATATTTTTTTTTATCAAAGTATGCCTTGATTTTTCTCTGCAACTATAGAGCTTTTTGACGTTTATCGGCGCACACTACTGTACCATTTAAATCGAATTAGTGGGAGCAAGAGAGAAACATTTTAGTGGGAAAATAAACCGTCCATTCATCCAAGTATGCTAGATAGGGAAAGACTATTAAACGTCAAAAAGGTCTATATGAACGCGCAACACAAGAAAATGGCCTATCATTGTTGATCGATTCTCTTCATCGATTTTCTCTTTCGCGAGTAACCCGACTGCAAATGAATTTACCATTCAGTGTATTGTTTCAGGCACAAGCTAACATCATCTTCCGTCGAACTGTGCTGTGAGTTTAGCGAGAAATTTGATTATGTTGCCGTGGTAAACCAAAGAGCAAGTCGATGAAGAGTATCGATCATCGAGGATAGGTCCTTTTTAAATGTTACGCGAGAATGAAGTATAATGGTTATCAGATGACCCGCCGAAAGATTTGGAACATCCGTAAAATTGATGAATTTACATTACGGTCGACCAGCAGATGGAAATGATGTGAAAATGATAATTACGTTTTGCTACCTGTCAAATCATATGGAATATTTTTTAGTACATCATCACTTTTGTGGGTTTGGATTTGAAACCTAGGTGTCGCATGCACTGGTGCAGTTTCGCGTAAATTCATCAATTGATTGTTGCGTAAATTTGATCAAATTATGCCTTGCTTTGTTCTAATACTACAGTCAGGAATCCTTATTGCCGGGCTGTCCGCGAATAAGACTGTATGGAATTTGTGTCCAACATACATAGAATATCTCGTGATCCTCGTCATCTAGAAAGTCGCTGTCTTCAGCAAGTCCTTTCGGTTTGTGGTCATAATAGTTTTAATAGTTCAGAACTCTCTTATTACGCAGCGCTACCCAAATAACCAACAAGCCCACTAATCGCCTTTTTTTTTGCAATATAAGGCTGATGTACGACTGTACATCCTATATTTATCTTATATCGCTAAAAGGGCGATTATCGGGTAGTTAGCGGGCTTGATGGTTACTTGGGTTAGTGTGCGCATGAATTTTATTTATAAACTGCATCTCGAGATCCTGGCCATATAGAAGGTTACTGTCTTCAGAGAAGTTGTTCAGCTGACAACGGTCTGTTCAGGCTTTGTTCACACAAATTTGGAGAATTTATTCAACCATAACATCGAAATATTTGGTAGTGAATAAGGTATGTCGAGAAGCTTTTATTCGACTTACAAGAGTTGTTTGTAACAGAGCTTTATTTGATCATTTTTTTTTTGACTATTCAGCGTTTATTAGACATCATTTACTTCCTTAAACAGCGATGGTATAAAGATGTATCATAGACGCTTGATTCTCATGTGAAATAACGTTTAATTAAACACTTTTATACATTGATTAAACGAATATTCAACCACGGAATAATTATTCCGAAAATAAGAACGGCACAGAGCAGGGTTGTTTTTCTCGTTCGTGATTGTTGTGTCAATTATTTTTGTCGAAGCACGCACCCACCACACAGATCTAGAAAATTTACTAAATACACACACATGTCGTTAGATGGGATTCGAACCATGACCTTTCGATCACCAGCCGCTTGCCTTGCCATCTGAGCTATCCTAGATTACATCATATGGGCTAAATAATCAATAAAAGCTTGAATCTGAAAACCTATCAGCACTCCCAGCCGTAACTCTAGCTAATTCAAGGAGATGTGAGAATGATTAATTCATTCATAGTTGTTAAACATGAGACCAACGGTACCTCTCCATATTTCTAATTTCGATGGAAGGGATGCTATTCTTTTCGATAGATCTATGAATTGGTTGCCATGATTGATACAATCTATGATTACGATTTAAATTAATTAGGCGTTGAAAATAAATAAATAAAAAGGGTTGGTTTTGGGATTGAACTCACGACCATCTACTTGGAAAGCGGAAACGGTAACCACTTTGCTACCAATTTCGTTTTGTTGTTAGCCTGGAGCAGTGGAATAATGAATGAATAAGCCGTTTGTAAAGCATTTACAAAGCATGAAATTAAAACAAGGACGCATAGTGATATAATAGCTATTATGCTGACTGTATTCACCATTATTCAGCAATATTGGTAAGCAATGCAATGGAATCTAATAATGGAGCTAGAAAACAATTATTAGACGTCTAATAAGGCATTTTATTAAATCGATTGAAAACAGTCAAATTAAAGCGACAATGTATGTGCAAATTACACTTATTCAGTTTGTTATTAGATCAAACTTCTGGTTCTGAATCAGGAAGACAGTCAACGTTTATAAAGCTTTTAATAAGTAAATTAATCATATCAGAGCAAACGGTGGAATAAAGGCGCATCTATCGATCTCAATGAGCTCTTTTCAGCACATAATTCGACATTCTGTTTTATTCAGCATTGTACACTGTTATACAGCATTTATTCAATGTGTATGCTTATTTGTGACTCTGAATTGTTTGTTGGGTATGTCTCGAAAACTCCTCGAACAGCTTGCTCAGCGCTGAGAGCAGGCTAATCGGTCTGTAGCTTGATGCCATCTGCGAGCTTAGTTAGCCCATATTTATACCAAAAGAATGTTCCCTATTCTTTTGGTATAAATATGGGCTAACTAAGCTCGCAGATGGCATCAAGGGAACATTCTTTTGGTATAAATATGGGCTGCGAGCTTAGTTAGCCCATATTTATACCAAAAGAATGTTCCCTATTTTACACAGCACTGCTAGCTGTCTCGGGAGTTGCCCTCACAGAGCAATGATAGTTAGATTTTATTCACATTCACGCTAATTTGGGTTTACTCAAATTACGCGTTTCATTAATGACTTAATTTTTATTTATTTTTTCTAATCATTATTATTTTACACCAACTCTATACACCACACCATAGTTTACCCATTAAATGAGGAGGGGCACTTTTAGCGGAAATGGGTATTTTTATACCCATTAATGGGTTTTCGCGAAACACCGTGTAGGCGTTCTACTTGATTCACAACTCACTTTCAAGGACCATGTGGCTTATGTTTCCGCTAAGGCATCTTCTCAACTTGGTTTCATTTTTCGTTTCGCCAAAGATTTTAGGGACATTTTCTGTTTAAAAACACTCTATTGTTCACTAGTCCGCTCCATATTAGAGTACTGTTCCGTAGTATGGGCTCCTTTTTACAGCAACGGGATGAATCGTATACAGGCAATTCAGCGAAGATTTGTACGTTTCACCCTTCGTTGGCTACCCTGGAGTGATCCTTTCAATCTCCCTAGTTATGAAAGTCGTTGTAATTACTTAGTGTTCGCCAAGGCGTCTATAAGGCTACCTATATAGCTGCTCTCCTGCTATCGGACATCAATTGCGGTTCACTTCTGCAGCAGTTGAATGTCAATATCAGACGCGTAAATTTACGTTCTTATTTTTTTTCATCATCCAGGCTTCTCGCATAAACTACAGCGCTAATGAGCCGTTAACTAGCATGTGCAAGATTTTCAACAAATGTTATAACTGCTTTGATTTTAATATCTCCCGTGTTAGGCTTAAGAATCTGTTTTATAATGTACTTTTAACTTCCTGACGGTTTCTGTTTTCTGTATTTAAATTAAGTAAATTATGTTATAATTAATATCTTTTTATATGTTTAGGACTTAGTCCAAGCAAATGTATCTGTAGGATTCCATGTTATCTGTTGGTACTGAAATGATGAGGTTTTGCGCTCACTAGTGTGGGCTTTTCCCTCCAAATAAACAAATAAACAAAAGAAAAAACAATAATAAACAAAGTGAGAATTTTCGGAGCAGGGGTGACGTGTAGAGGCTGGATATTAATGCTAGCCCAACTAACAATGTTCGCTGCGGAAACGATTTAGTCAATTCATTTATACAGCCTCAAGCGGTATTCAAACGTTATACGATATGAGGCAACCTTTACTCAACCTCTATTCAAGCAAATCTGGCGAACTGAGTCAGCATCTTATGGCTGCTGGGACGGTTGGAACAAGCTCTTATTGCATATCAATTTACGCTTCTAAACAGCTGTTATCCTGCTGTTTAGTTGTGTGCAAACTTGAAAGGCGCTTATTCAACCTTTTCCCGGTTATCAAATAAACACTACACAGCTTTCTCTTGAAGCCGGGTTAAATATTGTTTACGATTTTTTTGTTGGAGGAATTTATTGAGTTTATTGTGCTATGAATCAAATTGGGTATTGAGGAAAATGCATATTCGTAATCTGCATTAAAAATGGAACCCAAACCCAAGATTTCATCCATTTTGGTACACTGAAACTATTTATAATAAGTACGATTACATTTGCAAAAATCACCTTATTAGCGCCCCTCGGTAACACTTTGTATGGGAGCGAGCTGTTAATTTGTTTGTTTAGTGTCAAACAGTGAAGTTATTATTTTGTTTTAAATCTTGATTTAAAAATCGAGATGAAAGTGTGTGGATTTGAAAAAAAATATCGCTGTGCTCAGAAAACGAAACTCTTTCAGATGATGTATTAAAAACGATACATTTTTCAAAATTGAAGAACCCAATTAATCGAAATTAGTTATAAGCACACTGCCACATTATTTACCCTGTTCCGGAACCTGGAATCGAACTCGAGACGATCACATTCACACTTAATCACGGTTTCCCTGTTCGGTTTGAAAACTGTGATTCAAACTTTAAATCACAAAAAAATACAGCTATTCTCAATAAATATACAAAGGGGAAATGACGGCTTCGGCATGACAGACTATTTTCGGCAACACAAATTGAAACACTATTTTCACTGGATTTTCTTACGAAAACACTTCGCTGAATGCATGCAAACGATTCTTTATGCTTTCAGCTTCAATTTGACTATATTTTTACCACTGAGAAAAAGCAATCTAGCAAGGTTTTCTTGAAATGCAACACACGCACTACAAATTGTAGCTGATTTCGAGTTGCCGATAATAGAACAGCAGATTTACATGCAGTTCAAATGGAACGGTTGCCGAAGAAAAACTGGTTGCCGACAATACTCGCTCTCACTAGAGAAGATTGGAGCTTTGTAAAAGCGTTTCAAAACAGTTTTTGACAATTATTTCGACTGAAATTGTTAGAGCAGCTGGCAGCGAAAGATCGTAAACAAACCAATACTGCATATGTGTGCGTTCCTTAGAGAAAAAGGCTATAGAAAGAAGGTCGCTGCTTTGGTTGCCGAGAATACGTAAATTCCCCTACTTAGATTTTAGTTTTGTGTTCGGTAAATTTTACCGAAATCAGAACAGCTGAACGTTCGGTGAAACTTTGACCTTCATTTTAAAGTCCATTGAATTAAAAAATAATCTCAAAACATGTTCAACCTTGTTTAAACGATCAAATCTTCTCTTTTTAGTGTACACAATAATATTATTTTACCGAAATCTGTGAAATTTTACCGAAATCTCAACAGCTGAACGTTCGGTAAACAGTTTGGTGATTTTTCACAGATTTCCTATGATTTTTCAACGCATATTTGTGAAAAATCACAGGAAATCTGTGAAAAATCATCGAACTGTTTACCGAACGTTCCACTGTTGAGATTTCGGTAAAATTTCACAGATTTCGGTAAAATGATCTTAGTGTGTCACACTTAGAATTTTTTACAGAAATCTGTAAAATTTTACCGAAATCTCAACAGCTGAACGTTCGGTAAACAGTTTCGCAGATTTCCTGTAATTTTTCACAAATATCTGTGATTTTTTCACAGATATCTGTAAATAATTACAGGAAAACTGTAAAATTGTTAACCGAACGTTCAGCTGTTGAGATTTCGGTAAAATTTTACAGAAATCTGTAAACTAATCTTAGTGTGAGATTAAGTTTCAAAGTAACTGAAAAGCAATTGAATTAAATTGCATACATTTTACCGAACAGTTCAGCTGTTCAGATTTCGGTAAAAATTACCGAAGTCGGCGAAAATTTCTAAGTGTGTACTGATGTTCAGTAACTTTTGCGACAACTACTGAATACGGTTATAGCTAAGAGGAAGAGGTGACAATTGGCTTCTTCCTCTTTTATTTCTATCTCTATCTCTAGCTTTATCTATCTCTATCTCTATCTTACACACATGAAATCGGCCAATCAGGAGCTGGTTCACGTTTGACAGAAAAGTGGTTCATTTTCGCCCCCGTATTGTCACCTCTTCTCTTAGGGTTATAGCAAGTACTGAATTTTCCGTAAAATAACAGATTTACGGTGAATGACTTAAACTTAGTAAAATAGAGTACCGAGTTTTCAGTATTCATTATGTTTTACTGAACAGTCATCAAATGATATTCCAAAATTGCTGATCTCACCAGTAGGTCAACTTCCTTGCGTCATCCTCCTTCATTTCACCTCACGCACTTTTCCTCGGAAATCTCTGTGTGCCAGTAAAAAAACCCTCGGGAAAACCTTTGTGAAATTCAAGGTGAACATAAGTGAAACATCTGGAAACCAATGCAGGAGTGCTGAGCATGCCATGGAATCGGGTAGTTTATGGACTTCCAGATAATTTACTGATTTTTAAGCAAAAACATCCACTAACATTGCCTGTTGTAGAGCTCCATACATGGACACACCGAATCACCAGGAAGCGATAAACTTTTATCCTCTTTCATAAATAAAAATCCTAAAAAATAGTTGAATCAATTAAATCCTACTTATGGCGCGCATAGTCAATTCCCTTGCGTTTGACGTTTACACACTACCGCCATCTGTTCAGCGTACTACCAACAATCAATACGAAACTAACGATTTTAAATTGGCTCACTACTTGACTAGCCTATTGGTCCCAAGCAAATCGATTAACGTACCCCATTCTAGTCAAAATTCTAGTACTACACAATGTTTGTTTTGATTCGCTGTGAAAGTTTGACAGATGAAATGAGGGGTTATTCGTTTTTCCTATGTTTCGAGGGGTGAATCGATTAGCTTGGGACCGAAGATGGTACCAGAGCTGAGCCAAAAAGTTGAGCACGTTTCTTCGGGACCTACTAGTCTTAGAGTTACCTCTATGGTACTACCCACCACAGTGTCTCAACAGATGGCGGTAATGTTTTAGCGACGATGTTTTAAAGTGCGAAATATTCAATGTGTTGGTAAATTCATTACTGACTTATAGCACAAACGAAGTGACAGACGGAGCAGCTCGAAAACTTTGGTGACGCACCTGCTATTGCAATTTTTCAGTCTACCACATGGCAACACCACTACTACTGAATTGTACCACATGGCAACACTACTAATGGATTGTACTAGAATGTTTTGGTTCTATCTCTTTCACTCTACTCTAAACTGAAATGCATAAAAAAATGACAAAATGATACACTCTTTGCACACTGTCAAAGATCATACTGCACACAAAACCAACTATGTTCAAATCAAAACAAAAATACTGTCCCATCTGGTGGATGCTGGCAAAAGCTTCTAAGAAAATTCTATTACAGCGAACCACATTATTTTAATTGATTTCTTCGCCAGTTAGTCGTCTGTCACTTCGTTTGTGCTTATAGTACGTTCAGAATACAGTGTTATAACATGTTATAGCGCTATCTTTATGGTGGTTTCTGTGTTGCAATTAGTTGACAACCGTTATAACATGTTATAACTCCTCAGTCTGGCCAGCGTTTTAAACGGTAATTTTTGACAATTCAGAGATTCTGCGATTTACGGAGTTTTCAGTAAAAGTAAAAACTGCGGGGATGATTAATGAAAACTCAGCTGTTTAAAAACCCAGTCAAATTTTACCGACTTCAGTAATCGAAACTCTGTGTGTTGGCAAACCTTGACACTACCAGCATTAGCTACACCAACACTTTGAACTGATGTTTTAAAATCTACATGCCCTCCTACAACAAGATCGCTGAGTAGAGGCTTAATAATAGCATAGAGGTAACTCTAAGACCACTGGGTCCCGAATAAAATCATTATTATTTTTGGCTCACTCAGTACCAGAACAACGGTCCCAAGCAGTCCCAAGCTATTTCACTCACCCCTGCATGTTCTACATGAATCCACACACCCCTGATGTTATCTGTCAAACTTTCATAGCGAATCAAAACAAACATAGTGTAGTAATAGAATTTCAACTAGAATAGGGTACGTTAATCGTTTGCTTGGGACCAATAGGCTACTACACAGCAAAAAAAAATGTAATATCGATCAACGTAATTCAAGCTGATGTATGAAATAATGATGTAATAACAAAAAGCAGATACAATATTACATCAATGGATGTAATTTTGTTCGCAAAATCGATGTACATCGTACAATGTGATATTACACAACCGATGGATTGACCTGGTTGCAGCAGTTTCGATGTAATATTCAACAACTTTTTTTGCTGTGTAAAGTGGTGAGCCAATTTAAAATCGTTAGTTTCGTATTGATTGTTGATAATAGTGAACATGGATCACTTTTCTCGATTAGTGATTTCAACTTTGTAAAGGAGCAGAGTAAAAGCTGTAAAACTGCACACGTCTAAAAATATACCTAGCTGACTGTGAAAATGCTTCCAAAGTAGCGCTAACACAGTTCATTAGCTGAGTATAGGTTGTTTCGGCTCTTAATCATTTGGTGGATTATTTTAACTTTTGGTTAAAATTTGACAAATGGAAAGTTATCGATTTACCCTGCTATCCGAGCGTGGTTACTTCTGACCGATCTTCTGACAGACAAGAAGTTAAGTTTCGACAACCTTGGCTAAGTTCTTCTTTAAAACCGGTCGATCGACAGCACAGGGATTTTCGAACATAGAAAATAAGTTTCGAAATATCACTTATAACCACGAGTTAAATTTAACTCGGCAAATGGTTCACACACATTTCTAAAACAACTGAGTAAAAGTGACTCATTCTCGGAAGAATTCTCTGTGACAGTGTATAAGTTCAGCCACAGGGAGACAGGTTTCGCCGAGATTATCTGTCAATAATTTGACATAACACGAAAGTCGATCAAAATCAGCTGTCAGCTTTATGCACTGTGTTATCTCGCTTTCGCATCAGTGTTTAACATGCTACTTCACTCACACTGCTTGTCTTTGTTTGGGTTCTGCATGCAGTGCAGGCAACTTTGGTAAGTTGTTAAAAATAAATCGTTTTGTATCGTGCATGAAATTTTAATTTACTTTAATTAAAATTCAATTTAATTAAAATTCAATTTAATTACCCGCATAATTATTTATCATAAACCATAAAGTTTTATGGTTCGTTCATAATTTATTTTATGGTTACCCATACGCAGTATATTCCGTTTAAAGTAAATGCTTATTTCAAATTTGGAAATGTATGAAAAAATCGTGAATTTTTAATGTTAATCTGCCGGTGGAAGCATAACTGTCCCATGTAGTATGGAGCATCCGGATAATTTGGGACCTCCATTGACAGTAATGTTGCAATAAAAGAATTATAATATTTTAGGCCACAACTTTATCACGTAAATGCCATGTTAAGATTATTATCACTTTAGTTAAAATTATGCATAGAAATAAATCATATCCATATCGCAACCTTGCGCTATCGCATTTTCAAGCCAAAAAGTATGTATGACATCGAACCATCAATTCTCGTTTATTAGAAAGCACAATAGGTATAGGTATATAATATGAAAAGGTTTTAAGTCGCATGAAATAGATTAAGAAATAATATTATACCATTGTAAATGTAATGTATTAATACTTAGTCTTCTTTTGTGCTTGTTCAATTGTATTTACGGAAATCCTTGCATAATTATTTATCCCATTTGATTTACACGGCAATCACTTCACCGTGAGTGACAACTGGTCACTTCACTTTATTTTCTCCGTGAAGTGACACTCGTAATAAGGGCCGTAATATCAACAATCAATACGAAACTAACGATTCTAACTTGGCTCACTACTTGACTAGCCTATTGGTCCCAAGCAAACGATTAAAGTACCCCATTCTAGTCGAAATTATAGTACTACGCAATGTTTGTTTTGATTCGCTATGAAAGTTTGACAGATAAAATGAGGGGTTATTGATTTTTCCTATGTTTCGAGGGGTGAATCGATTAGCTTGGGACCGAAGAGAGTACCAGAGCTGAGCCAAAAAGTTGAGCACGTTATTTCGGAACCTTCTAGTCTTAAGTGGACCCTACACGATTGACGCGAAGGGGAATTATTGACAATAATATTGATGATGTGAATTCAGAAATATTGTCAATCTCGATATATTGACGTCAATATAGAATGTATTGACAATACGATTATTGTCAATAAAAGTAATCGTGTAGGGTCCACTTTAGAGATACCTCTATGGTAATATAGCACTAAAAAACCGAGTAAAAAACAACCAAGCAATGTATGATGATCCATAAAAAATCTGTCGACGTTAATTTAAAAATAAATCTGACAATCCGACAGCACTGCTGTATTGACTGCTTGCGCCTTGGATATGGTTCATAATTTATTTTTCTCGCTATCCATTTTGAAAAGCAAAGTTTGTGGTGTCATTTCTGCGCGATAAAAATCGACTTATATCCTCCTGAAGACGGGGATTTCCGGTTTAAAATTAGTTTCAAAAGTAAGTTTACGTCCGGGGGATCCCTTTGCGATAGTTGGTTGGTTCGGTAGTGCGTTTATTCGGTCGGAATATTCAAGTGAAAAAAATATTTTCCATCTTTTGTGATTCTGCTACTGGTGGTGCTTCCTGCCTGCCTGCCTGCTTGCTTCCTTCGTTCCCTCGTTGGTGTTCCTCCCCGTCTGTATGTATACAGCCGGATTGCGGAAGGTTTTGACTCTATCCCGCTCGCACTCGCTAACTGGTTGCTTTGTGGACGAGTGGAATGGACGGATATTTACCTACACAACACACACGACGGTCGTGCATGGTTCAGTGTCATGCTACTTAGCAGGGGCGAAACGCCATCTGCGTCTTTTATTTTTGTGATTTGTAATCTTGAGGTGATTGTGTGGTTTTGAATCAATGAATGGACAATTAATTCATAGTTCATAGAGTTATCAAAACAATGATGCTGGTTATCGGTCGCATTGCTAGAAACAATAGACTCGACAGGGTTGTGCATACAGAGTATTTCTACAGCACCAAGGAATAAACGAGAAACAACCCGTGTTGATTTGAATTAATCGGATGATACTTAATGAACAACGCATGTTCACATCAGGTCTAAATAAATGTCGCTTATGTAGAAAGATTCAATAAGCTTACAATTAAACAAATCTTATCTGGAAGAACCACAACACAGAGGCCTAAAAAGTGTGTGTTTTAGTTCGGATGTGCGTCTGTGCAAGGAGAAGAAAGGAAACAAATTGACTGCCTGCTGCTGTCGACGAACCCCACAACTACTAGTGACCAAATTGAGGAAAATCTAACGCCGTCATGTGCAATAGGTGCAGTAGGTTATCCTTGAGCAACGAAAACATTATCAGGACCTATGACGTAGTAGGATTACCCGAGACAGCTTATCAACAAGGAGAAACCGATTCCCAACTAACGTTTGAACGACACAGTTTTATTTTTGTCACTAATATGCATGTACCTGTGTTCGTGCATTACCAGTGGGACGTATTAGTATAAAACGGTGCTTATGTGAATATAATTATTGAACACGGAGGATATCGAATCAGCAGCATTGGGTGTTTACAAATAAATAATTCTAATTTTTATTCGTCATCGCCACCGATCAGCCGCTTGTAGCTTCGTAGCCATTGTCATTTTGGGAAACCGGATGGCAAAAAGAGAGCAGACGAACAAAGACCAAGTGAACGCGTTGTAACGCTGATACATCTATTGCAATAGTGATCGTCTGGAGGAGTAAGCGAATAAAAATTGGTCAATAAGAGCAGGAAAGTACCTTCACAGCTGACGGTCGCGTAAGTACCAGCGAGCAAATAAAATTATAATGATGATGGTGGCAATTGATGATGGAAGAAAAGGAAATCAGCGGTGACAACATTGTAGCCAGCACATGCTAGTTTGGGCACATATCTATAGTCAATATTTAAGGTGGAACGTGTGCTGTTTGGCTCGTGAATCAATTCTACTGAGCAGGAAGTTTTCGTTTTTGCGTTGTCCCCCATTCGGACTGACTCGTCGTTGTTTTGATTAGGTGTTTGCTTGATCTTGGAATAGACGAACGGGAACTGGGTGACAAGGTATATTTAGCTAGAATATGATAGTACAGTGATCAGAATTACAAATTAAAGCTAGGTTCTTGCTGAGCAAATGCTACAAGAAGTATTAATTACAAATCTAATTAAAGAAACGGTCTTACGGCGCCGGTGGTGTAGTGGTAAGCGTGATTACCTCTCACCCCAGCAGGCCTGGGTTGAATCTCAGCCGGCGCCGCCGGGATGTTCTGAGGCATAACATCTCTGATCACTCCTTCCTTCGGAAGGGAAGTAAAGCCGTTGGTCCCCGGTTCATGAGTTGATGGGTCGATATGTAGGGTCCACAGGTGTGGGAGCTGCCTTCCTGGCGTCGGTAGCATTGGTGCTCAGCACGGAAAACAAATCAAGGAAAAAAAACAAACGGTCTGAACCAGCTCAAAACTATCTTGTTTGACTTGCTTCTGAACAAGCATTATAGTTTATAAGCTATAATATAATAATTGTATTCATCGAATTTTTACCAAAGGAATTTAATTTAACGTGATTTGTCTAAACGTCCAAAGAAGTAATTGGTCGTCGCTTTATCGCATGGAATACATATACATACCGCGTAAACTGAGTAAAAACACCGGCTGAATCCAGAAACCCGCGTAAAAAACCGCATAAAATAAAGAATCTGTGCAAAAACAATGCACTGAGGCAAATAAACTTAAGAATTTCATCAGACTCGACTTGCGAACGGCACATATGAATTTCATAAGCGTGACTTATGAATGATTTTCGTCTAACATGAGGTAGCTCTTAGCCTATAACTATTTAATTTTTCCAAGCATTGAAAGGCGAGTGGTCAACACATAGGCCTTGTTATCTTAACGTCCATGGTTCTTCGGTTCCAGTCTGCTCCGTTTTGTTATTTTTGTCATCATTATTTTTCATAAGGCAAATCAATGAAATTCATACTGATTTCTTGTGGCTAAAATTCATACGTAAATCTTATGTAATTCTTACGTCCATTTGCCTCAGTGTGCGTGAAGAAAGTTAAGCGTGTCCAACCGCAATATAATAATTATAAATTTAGTTTCCAAATCAGCAATTCATTATCCAATTTTTAACTCAACTTACGGTAGGGTTAACTACCCCATTTTCGGCCTATTAAGCACAACTCGCACTTAGTCTTTCTTAATCTAGCGCAGTTTAGCACCAAACGGAATGTTATTATTACTGATGGCTTCCAAATTTATTTACCTTTCTATACGTACCGTAAGATTTGGTAAAGAGGAACCAATCGTTGAGATATTGTCAAAAGTCTAACACTGCTTCTTGACGCCAAGCTCGGCCTACGGATTCTAAACTCGGCCTAACGCATTGAAACGCCATTGAACCGCAAATGAATTCACTTCGGCCTATCGAATGAAGATAAAAATTGATTTGGTCGCTCCGCTTCTTTTGTTTTTGTGAATTATGGGTGCAAACCTTCATATCACGCGTTCTCATTGACTTCATCCGGTAGCTTATTAACTGAAGTATCGTACCAAACTCATAATTGACTTGTTAACTCAAAAATCATGGAATAATTTTTTGTTTTCTGCACGATAGGCCCAAAATGGACGATTAGGCCGAAGTAGTTCTCTACCCTATTTCATTAATATTTGTTTTTAAACTAGCAAATGCATTTCATGTACAAATTGATTTAAAATACATCGAAGTGCAGCTGATTCCAAGTTATCAAATTTTCAGTTTGTCTTTTAACTGTGTTCTAATAATAATCTTTCAAATAGCGAACATTGTTATTCAATAAGGGCCCGTAATAAACCACGTACAGACCCCAATCATCAATTTATTTGATAAGGCTCAATTGAATTAACATTACGGAGCCGAGGATTCTTGTTCACTATACAATACATCTTAAAACTGTAGTCAAAAGGTACAACCCAATAAACACTTTATCTTTCGCTATCCAGTAAGCCTCCCCCATCAGAACGGGAGCCGCTTCCAGTGGTTTCATTGTATGGCAGTATCGCCAACGGGAGGCAGAGTGCTTCCATTGCAGTAATGGACGCAAAACGTGGTCAGCACTCACACACTCATCACGAAACGGTTGCTTTCCTAAGTCGACGACGCATCGACTGAAAGAACTGCTGATAAAGGACTGCACAATGCTTACTGCGGAGTAAACAGACGATCGCGTGACACACATCTAGAGTGGTCTGCTTCTGTCGACAGCCGAGTGAATACTCCACGTAACATTTGTTTAGTCAATATTTCAAAAGTAACGGCAGATCCAAACAAATGAAAATGATAGTTTAAGGCAAACTCAAAGTTCCAAATTGCCGAATCGTAATTTAAAATTCACACTAATAACTCCCCCAGTTGATGGAATTCTGAACTAAACATCTAATAGGTCTTCTGACCAATTTTGTCAAAGACAGCAACATTCTATCCTCTATCGTCCGTGTTAAGGGGGTATTCCCGATCTTTTTTTTCAAAAAATCAAATTTTTTTTTTCACGTTTTTTTGTACTTTAGACTATATACTTTCATCCCCCCAAGCCGTTTTCCGATCAGCGAATTCGGTGTCCAGGCATAGCTGACTAATGGTAAGAACCCCCAAATGGTTTTAACTAAAGTCAAAACTTTAAACGCGTTTTTCTCGAAACCATATTTTTTTATCGGGCGAAGATTTTTCTCAGAAACTATAAGAGATATTGACTTGAATCTTTGCGCATTTTGTTCCTTATTAAATTCTTTGGAGCTTCTCCCACTTTCAGCCAAAAATATTAACATTTACCATTGTTTGAAGCACCTTAAAGTTGCAAAAAAGCGGGCTAAAAATCGCCTGTTTTTTCATATGGCCGCCATTTTGTTAATTTGCAAGATTTTTTGCTGTCAACGGGAGAAGCTCCAGAGAATCTTATGCAGATTATTAATTTCATCACGAAATCTGTTTCAGATGAAGCCGTTCCAGAGAAAAGTCTTCGCCCGTCCAGGCGTTTGCGGCGAACAGGGGTCTGTTTGTCGCCATTTTGTGACGTCAATAATGTCTTTTTTATGTCGAAAAAAAATTTATTTGTAAACTTTAATGTTCAATAAACAAGAATCCCAAAGAGTTAGGCGCATTACTATTCATTTTCCTTGAAAAAAAATTAATTGAAAAACAGGCCGAAAAAAGGCAAAAGATTGGGAATACCCCCTTAAAGCAAGCAAGTAGGGCGGTGTACAATGCGTTTTTGAAAATAGTTCATTTTACAAAGTGGAGCTAGTTATCCTAACAGAACTGATGATATTGATGTTGTTTTTTTCACAATGGTTAGGTTACAACCTTCTGTCATTCTTGCAACACATTTTTCAGTTCTTGCAGCGTTTTGTAAAATAGTTTGTAGTAGATTGGCGTAGAGTGACTGTATTAATAGAATTATATGCATACTATCGTCGTGCCCGGCTTCTAAGGACACTTTTTAGGAGTAATCGAAGTAATTACAGTAAATTGAACTAATATTTGTAAGCAGTCGATACGTTAGGTAGCATGTGATATATTTCGTATAGGTTATGGTTGAAGTCTTTTGGTACAAAAACAACATTGCAATGTTGTTTCTGTACCAGTCTAACACCGGTCGCGCGGATTCCAAATCGCGCCAAAACAACAGCGTCTCGCCTCCGTGAGATCAGAGAAAGGGTAAGATGCGCTTCTGGAGGCACTCGTCCCGGTATATTTGCCTGTTGATGGTACCCGTCGTGATGTAAAGCTGGCTCATCTTGCCGCTCCCACAGATGGCCTGCCAAACCAGGAATTTTTGGCGAATTTGTCCACCTTCTTCTTCCTTACCTCCTTAGGAACGACAAACCGTGATGTGGCAACGTAAAACGCCTACTTCGGAAATTGCTTTGTGTCCGCCATCATCGTCCTAGATTCGACCGATGCTTCAGACTCAACACCTTCCTGGCATTCACCGGGTCAGCTGTCTTCGGTTTTCTGCCGAAGCCTGCCCGCCGCTGGGTCGTCTGGGTCTCCTTGAATGACTTCACCACCCGGGAAATCGTCGAATGATGGATTCCCAGGTGTTTTCCGATCCATCTGTGGGACGCAGTCGGATTTTCCACGACGGTGTACAAAATTTGTTGGTGGATCTGATGCCATCTCGATAACAACTTGACCGATTGAGAAGAAATTCTGCCACACGGGAAAAAATCCGTTCCGAAATTCGTCAACCTCCAGTCACGATTTTCGGAAGAAGTAAATTTTTCGTTTACGAAAGTACACCATGAATAAAAATCTTGAAATCGTGAACATTTTTCCACAAAATAAACGTAACGCCTGCAAAGTCAACAAAAGTCATAGAATAGTGAACTCTGTTCGGAAAATCATGATCTTGTTCTGGCAAACGTGATTTATGTTCATGCGTTGTGATTGATACCGTGAAAACGGGAACCTGGTTCTGGAGTGAGGAAGTTGAATGAAAACAACGGAAGCCTTGATGCAGGTTTTACCCGCATCCCAAATTGGCAGCAGGTATCTGCAGGGTGGCAAGTGAACCAGGAAAACCAGAAAAACCGGGAAAAAATCGGGAATTTATTTTCACCGGGAAAAAAACAGGAATTTCATAAGTCCACCAGGAAAATAATCTTGTTTGTGTAATTTAAATAGGTTTTAAATTTTATGTATGTCAAAGTTTCTTTTTATAATCAGATCAAAACTAACCATTTTGTTCAAGCTAAATCTTTCACACAACCAACATTGATGAACAAAATTTACCCTGAGAATCTAGTAAATATATTTTGTATTTATTTTTTATTTAATTTTTTCTCGAATCAATTGCATGTATGATTTGTGCTTAATTGATAGCAGACTTAAGCAGTACCGACGCGTAACTACTTTGAAGTACCTGTTCAACATGTTCAATAAAAAAGTTCTATTTCTAAAAAGTTCAGATAAGGCCTTCGAACTTCATGCAAGTTCTACAAAATTCGGGAAAGTCTTACAAGTTTCAGGAAAATCCTGTGAACTACTGTGATGACCTACGACGGTCAGGAAATCGCTCCGAACCTTCAGAGAAGTTCCACAAATTTCAGAGAAGTCTTACGAGCTTCAGGGAAGTCCTTTAATCTTTGAGGAATAACTACGAATTTTACAGAACTTTCTACAGATTTAATGTAACTTCTACGACATTTAGGCAGTGCTTAAAACTTAAGGATAATCTTATGATACTTATGGATTTTTTCCGAGCTTCAGAGAAGTCTTCAATACTCTTGGGAAGTCCTCTGAACTTAACATAGTTCTCCAAGCGCAAAAAAGTTTCTAAAACTTCCGAGAAGTCGATTGAACTACAGGTAGTCCTACGAAATTCATGGGAGCTCTCCAAACTTCAGGGAATTTCCAAGAAATTAAGGAAAGACCCACAAACTTTTGGAAAACCCTTCGATATTTAAGCCTTATGAACTTCAGGGAAGCTCTTCTAAATTTAGGGTCCTCATATATTCAGTTAAGTCCTTCAAACTTCAGGGAAGTCCACAGATCTTCGAGAGTCTTTTTAATAATAAGAGTTATTAAACCAGCGTTGTTTATGAACTCTTTTAATCATATGATTTTGAAATCATGTTGTAATCAAAATTCCGCTAAATAAAATCCTAAATCGTTGACAATTTGCGGAAAATTTAAACAAACTGGAAATCCGTAAAATTGTTAGAAGCGAAGGTTTGTTTAAAGAGTCCTCATTCATATCACACTTCGCAATTTCACCTTGAGATAAACTAGCCCGTTGGCTAAAAATCTCAATAATAAAGTTAAAAAATCGCTGTTTCAAAAACAGAAATCTCTAGATTTAGGGGTTTATAGATCTCTAAATTTCAGACATTAGATAGGGCTCCGCGTTAGTCCGTCGTATCTCAGCTTTTCTTCGGCATACACCCCTAAAATCGCTCATTTTACGGGTTATCGCAAATGTTTCAGTGTCAATCGTAATTAATCTTGTAAGCAAAGATGTTTTTGCAAAAACATTTGCTATTATAGTTTTAGCACATAGAACGGAAATAGGCGCCAGGATACGGCGAAGTAGTGCGTCTCCCTACTAGCATCTTTACAGCAAACAATCAGATAAAGATTTCACGGGCATTCACAAGAACCTTAATACCTCTTTAGGTTTGTGAAATTCCGCATTGCGCGAAGAATGATGGCACAAGGATTCACTTTATTTTTTTAATTAAAAATTGTTTTTTAAATAGGGGAATGTACGTATTCTCGACAACCTAAGCAGCGACCTTCTTTCCATAGCCTTTTTCTCTAAGGAACGCACACATATGCAGTATTGGTTTGTTTAAAATCTTTTGCTGCCAGCTGCTCCAACAATTTCAGTCGAAAGAATTGTCAAAAACTGTTTTGAAACGCTTTTACAAAGCTCCAATCTTCTCTAGTGAGAGCGAGTATTGTCGGCAACCAGTTTTTCTTCGGCAACCGTTCCATTTGAACTGCATGTAAATCTGCTGTTCTATTATCGGCAACTCGAAATCAGCTACAATTTGTAGTGCGTGTGTTTCATTTCAAGAAAACCTTGCTAGATTGCTTTTTCTCAGTGGTAAAAATATAATCAAATTGAAGCTGAAAGCATAAAGAATCGTGTTTCGTCCAGGATAATGTTACCCTACGTTGTCTTTTAATTTGGTATTCTTTCGGCTCAGGTTGACACACCGGTTACTATGCCTCGAGAGGTAACTTGCCTGCTCGGGGACTCAAAACGAACTATATATTTCACAATATTCTTTGGTTTAAATATACAAACATCACAATAAGGTTTTTCATCACATCCAATTACAATCAAAACAATAACAACAACAAATGACCAAAACAAAAACATCCACGTCTATAGTATGAAAAGTGATGGCTGCACCATACTGCAATTCGCACTGAACAGATCGTTACAGTGGCACGGGGGGGCTGTTATTATTTTCTCATTCTAAATTTAAATATAGTAGAGCCCGGTGCCGATGGTACGATCGAACATACTCCGCCCCAAAACGAATGTTTTTAATTACCATGATGATGGCGAATAAAGTGACACTTCGGTCCGACGGGAGGACGCTTAGGTCCGACGGACGGACGCTTCGGTCCGACGGGATGACGCTTCAGTCCAAGAGGAAGACGCTTCGGTCCGACGGGAGGACGCTTCGGTCCGACGGGAGGACGTTTCGGTCTGGCAGTGGACGCAGCGGTCCGGCATTGGACGCAGGGGTCCGGCAGTGGACGCAGGGGTCCGGCAGTGGACGCAGGGGTCCGGCAAAATGACGCAGCGGTCCGATAAAATGACGCAGGTTATACAGCGGGGATGCGGGTGATCCAACAGGGACGTAGACGGTCCGACGTAGACGCTGGGGTTCAACAGACGACTCTAGGCATCCGACATGGACAATGGCAGCCCCGCAGTAATGCTACTCTCCAAAAAGGGAAAAGATATCTAACGGAAATTATCTGCAATCCGACGTTAACAATGGCACTTTCCAATTAAATGCAAATGGCGCACTACTCCGGTATTCAGCATGGAGCAGCAACGAATCCTCCATTGGCGGCATCAGCGAGCCGTCTCCGAGCACCAATGTCAATCCTGGTCACGGCACCAATGTTTCGTCCAGGATAATGTTCCCATACGTTGTCTTTTAATTTGGTATTCTTTCGGCTCAGGTTGACACACCGGTTACTATGCCCCGAGAGGCAACTTGCCTGCTCGGGGACTCAAAACGAACTATACATTTCACAATATTCTTTGGTTTAAATATACAAACATCACAATAAGGTATTTCATCACATCCAATTACAATCAAAACAATAACAACAAAAAATGACCAAAACAAAAACATCCACGTCTATAGTATGAAAAGTGATGGCTACACCATACTGCAATTCGCACTGAACAGATCGTTACCATGGCACAGGGGGGGCTGTTATTATTTTCTCATTCTAAATTTAAATATAAAGATGAATAGAAATAAGTTCATGTTTTAGGATTAATTAAATATTTGTATAATCAATCATATTTCAAACCTCCTTCTCCCTTTCCCCATCCAAAAAATTGTAAATCTCCACTAACCTCGAGACGACCGCGAGTAATCGGTTCAATTCCTTTAACTCTAGATTTAAGACATTAATCATGTATAATGCAAATGATAACTCGGCTCTGTAAAGTTTATTCGATTGAGCCTGTACAAATAAATTAATATAAAAAATAAATAAATTTAAATATAGTAGAGCCCGGTGCCGATGGTACGATCGAACAAATCGTTTGCATGAATTCAGCGAAGTGTTTTCGTGAGAAAATCCAGTGAAAATAGTGTTTCAATTTGTGTTGCCGAAAATAGTATGTCATGCCGAAGCCGTCATTTCCCCTACATGGTTTTTAAAACCATGAAGTTTTTAAATCATTGACCAGGAAAACCAGCAACAAACCAGGAATTTCAAAATGGAAATTCACTTGCCACCCTGCAGGTGTTTTTCGATCCATCTGTGGGACGCAGTCGGATTTTCCACAACGGCATACAAGATTTTTTGGCGGATCTGTTCTTGCTCTGATGCCATTTCGATAACAACTTGACCGATTGAGCAGAAATTCTGCCAGCGTAAAAATTACTATCCTAGCTAGTTTCAGTGAACATTTCATCATTTTTTACCCACACGCTAAAAAGTAACAAACTTATCAATGTGTCTCACTTTTTTCGAGTACAGTCTGTAGTATGAAGTAAATTTTTACCCTATGTTGATTCAGCGAGGCAAAGTCTATTAAATTCATTACCTTTGTTCGAAAGGCGTAAACAAAATTTCAATTTTCCCAGCTAAAAAAATCAAGCTTAGATTTCATAGAATGGCCTTTGCGGAATTCAAAAGTGAGGTAGCACGCACAATTGTTGAGAAAATCGGGTTAAAATTCATAAAAGTAGGTATTTTCATGGAAATTCGATTTGCCAGTTCTACCAAGTAGGGTTTCTGCTACTTTCCTTTGAAAGTTAGGCTTGGTTTTTATACAATGGACCTTCTTGAATTCATACGTGATTTTTGATTTAGTACGCACATTTGTTGAGAAAACCGGATTTAAACTCACAAAAGTACGTATTTTCATGGAAATTTAGTCTGGTCTACTAAGTCGAAGCTTCATTGGGTCGTCGTGCGGTATTCTTACGACGTGCCCAGTCCACGATAGTCGCTCAATTTGTGCAATGTGAACGATGGATAGTTCTCCTAGCAGCTGGTGCAATTCGTAGTTCATTCGCCTCCTCCACGTTCCGTCATCCATCTGCACTCCATCGTAGATGGTACGCAACACCTTCCGTTCGAAAACACCATTGTCCAGGTCTTGTGGTCTTCGAGGACCACCGGTAGCCAACTTCGTGCGGCAGCGAATTTTATTCGACCGGAGCGTCCTCCGGAGGCACGATTCCCTGCCATAATGCGTCTCTGTTGATATCATTTTCGGCGGTCACCAGTAAGCCCTAATACACGAACTCGATGACAACCTCGATTTCGTCACCGTCAATCTGATTTCGGGGTGGGAGGCTAACATCAAAGAAAAAAAGCTCATCTCTGCGTCGAAAAGTGAAAAAAAAATCGATTTACTTTAGAGTGCCACCTAGCGGTGGAAAGTACGTTTTTTACACGCAAAATATTGGTAGCATTATACCAGTTTCAATGACAGGTACAAGTACAGCTTGGCTGCTTTAAAGCGGTTTTATAAAAAATGAACTATTTTTCTACCAATACAATTCATTCGTATAGTAACGTATACGGTAAAGTAGATAACCGAAAATTCCGACACGGGCCAATTGATTTTACTTTTCGATCTGTATGTAAAACATAATGTCTAACAAAATGCGCTGTATTCGCACAACGTTGTATTTGTACAATCTATCGAATTGAAACATGTTTATGGCGGTATCCCTCAACCGGTATTGTCAATCCACTTAAAAGCTAAAAAATATGACTCGTGAAAAAAAAAATTACTTGTTTTATACGTTAAACCTAAGGTATAGAGCACTGAATAGCGCATCATTGGGTGAATATAAACCATATTATACTCGGATTAAATCCCGATCACAAATGTCTGTTTGTTAAAGAGGTTTTTAACTGTCATGCAGGATAGCAAACGCATCAAGGAATATGTTTGCCACTGAGTTATTAACGAAAGACAAAATCGACGAAGAGAATCAATAAAAATCACTTACACCCCTTTGCCTTTAATCCCCTCTGTTGAGAACGAGCATAAAGTTCTTGTTGGGCACAATAGCCAAAGAAGATTACATTTTTTCTTTAAACCATTACTCAATTAGCATTTCGAATGAATCCTGAAATAATGGATAAATGCAGACAGGACCCCTTGAACTGTTAACCTAGATATGTCCAGGATATTCATAAACACAAAAAAAAGCTTGTTTGTACAAATATTTGTGCGCTTTAAAACAATAGTTCTTATTAAAGCAGGCTGAAGCTTAACATAACGGTCATTTCAAAACGTAGTCAGAAATTATTCCATTTTATACTAAATTGAACTGGCATAAACGAACACGCTAAATATAAAATGATTAGAGGAAGAAAAATTCGATGTTAATTTTTCAATCTTCAGAGTAAACACTATCTGGAACAGCGTTTGAATGAAGTTGCTGTTCCTTTCTTTGCTAACCTTGTCGTCCCTAGAACCATAGAGGTAACTCTAAGACTAGTAGGTCCCGACAAAACGAGCTCAACTTTTTGGCTCAGCTCTGGTACTATCCTCGGTCCCAAGCTAATCGATTCACCCTTCGAAACATAGAAAAATCCAATAACCCCTCATTTTATCTGTCAAACTTTCATAGCGAATCAAAACAAACATTGTGTAGTACTAGAATTTCGACTATAATGGGCTACGTTAATCGATTTGCTAGGTACCAATAGGCTAGTCAAGTAGTGAGCCAATTTAAAATCGTTATTTTCGTATTGATTGTTGCTAGAACTCTCATGTATTTCGTCTTCGTTGCGTTGATGGCAAGTGCAAGCCGCCTAGCTTCAGCCTTTAGTCTGATGTACATTTCCGCCATCGTCTCAATGTTCCGTGCCATGATGTTGATGTCATCGGCGAAACCAACAAGCTGGATGGACTTCCTGAAGATCGTGCCACTCGTGTCTATCCCAGCTCTTCTGATCAAACCATCCAACGCGAAGTTAAATAGCAGACAAGAAAGTCCATCACGTTGCCGTAACCCCCTTCGAGATTCAAAGGGACTCGAGAGTGTCCCTGGTACTCGAACAATGTACATCACTCGATCCATCATCGCCTTGACCAATCGCTTCAGTTTATCCGGAAATCCGTACTCGTGCATAATCTGCCATGCTGATCTCGATCGATTGTGTCGTATGCGGATTAGAAATCGACGAACAAATGATGTGTGGGCACGTTGTATTCGCGGAATTTCTGCAGAACCTGTCGAATCGCGAAAATTTAGACCGTGGTAGCGCAGGCACCCATGAATCCCGCCTGGTATTGCCCCACGAACTCTCTTGCAAATGGTAACACGCGGCAGCATATCATTTGGGAGAGTACCTTGCAGGCGACGCTCAGCAGTGTGATCGCGCGGTAGTTGCAGCAATCCAACTTGTTGCCCTTTTTTTTGTAGATTGGGCATACGACACCTTCTATCCACTCCTCCTGTTATATCTTCTCCTCCCAAATCTTGGTAGTTTCCCAGTGCAGAGCTCTAGCCAGTGCTTCACCACAGTATTTTAAAAGCTCACTTAGAAGTTGATCTACACTATTTGCTTTGTTGTTTTTCAGCAGATCGATCTCCTTCTCAACTTCTTGAAGATCAGGGGCCGGTACCCGAGCAAAGTTCGGACTACCATACCACGGGAGGCTGCAAAGTTCACGCATCGTTGGCCGTTGTCGTTCGATACGGCATGTCGGTCTGTACATTGCCTCCCGTCCTACCTGAGCGTTCATGTCGCCGATGACGATTTTGACGTCCCGTTGCGAACAGCCGCCGCAGTTGCACATAAAACGCTTCTTTCTCGTCATTGGGTCTCCCTTCGTGTGGGCAGTGCACGTAGATAATGCTGTAGTTGAAGAAACGGCCCTTAATCCTCACCTTGCACATCCTCGCGTTGATCGGCTGCCAACCTATTACGCGTTGGCGCATCTTACCCAGCACTACAAAACCGGTTCCCAGCTCGTTGGTGGTGGCACAGCTCTGGTAGAAAGCAGCCGCTCGATACCCGCTTTTCCATGCCTTTTGTCCCGTCCAGCAGTTCCTGCAGTGCTACGACTTCGAAGTTGCGCAGTTGAAGTTCGTCATAGATTAACCTATCGCAGCCCGGGAAGCAGAGTGATTTGCAGTTCCATGTTCCGAATTTCTAATCGTAGTCCCTATTTCGTCGCTTAGGTCTGGACCGATTGTTCCTTTCCGTATTTCTTCCTTCGGTATTTGCAACTTTAATTTTGTCCAGGGAGGCTTGTTGGGCCTGTCCCATCTTGTCCAAGGACCATCGTGCACAGCTCTGTTTAGAGTCTCACGCTGGCACTAGGGCGGTGATCAGCCGCTCCTAACATGGTGAACAGACGCCGTTTTGAGCCGCACCTCCATGGTGAACAGATGCTCGGGTTTGGTAAAGCATTTCCTCTATCACCCACCGTACTATCATAGAGGTAACTCTAAGACTAGAAGGTCCCGAAATAACGTGCTCAACTTTTTGGCTCAGCTCTGGTACTCTCTTCGGTCCCAAGCTAATCGATTCACCCCTCGAAACATAGGAAAAACCAATGACCCCTCATTTTATCTGTCAAACTTTCATAGCGAATCAAAACAAACATTGCGTAGTAGTTGAATTTAGACTAGAATGGGATACGTTAATTGTTTGCTTGGGAGCAATAGGCTAGTCAAGGAGTGAGCCAATTTAAAATCGTTAGTTTCGTATTGATTGTTGGTACTATGGTTACCGCGCCAGTATTCACGTCGCACCTATTCACTTTGCTATTACCGGACTTGCAACATTGTCCAGGCTACGCCACCCAGCTGTGTCCATGTTTCAGCTGGTAGTCCTTTGTTATCATATGACTCGGGAAGGCGTGAGGTAGGAACATGTGAGAACCAGAGCTAGGCATTCCACTCCTTCCAGGTTATTGGAGGTGAACCAACCTCAGGCTGAAAGCCCCCTAAATAAAGATAAATCAATCAATCAATACTTCCAGGTTGCCAACTCACCATTTTGTAGCCCAAAAATTGAAAATATACTTTTTTTTTTTTCAAATATCATGTATTTTTTTCCCAAAAAGAAATCACTATTCTTTACAAACTTTTTCAGACGTCATTTCGATTATTGAAAAATGTCAAAGACGATATTTTAAAACGAGTTTTTCCGATTCGTTATTTGGCTCAGTAGTATCATTGATCGTAATGTTGTTATAATGTGCAAATTAAGAGAAAAAAATATACAAATAATTCAGTGGCGTCGCGTAACCTCACTTTTCACCTGTTCAACAACTTTGAAAACGTTATTTAGGGTCATGTTTTCCTTCAAATCAGTTTCAAAAGGCATAGGGTCTTCTAGTTTCACTGATTTGTATCCATTGAAACCAATATTGTTTTGTTTGATTACGTTTTGAGAGTTGTTGAACAGGTAGATTGAGGTTGAAATAATTATACAGTGAGCGGTAAATGGCGGTGGATGGCGACCGGTACTGTGTAGTAGTAATTTTTCTCAAATAATGTTTAAAATTGGAGAAAAAGGGGATTCTAAATTCATTTCGTATGCTCATTATACCCCTTCCTCCCTATTCACTGCGATAGGAACGTATAGCCTTAACTGGTACACTTACCCTATTTGGAACACACTTGTGATGTGTGCGTTGAACTGTTGCAGGTACCTACGCCGGAACGATTAATTTGATCTATTTTTCTTCTGACTTGAGTTCACCTCCTCTCAAGTTGGTTCCTCATTCATCCAATTGAACCAAGAACCAAGAGAGTTCTGCTGAACAAAGAAAGACATTGCGCACCATCTGATCGTACGTGTGAGTTATGGATGAGTAAACTAAAAACAGCGATAGTAGTGTTGTAGAGGGTATTAAGTACACACTTAACATGCTGCCATAAGCACGAGTAAAAACAAAAATCCCGCAAACCCGTACCTACGCTGATTTTCGTTTTGCTAGCTGTCTGTTGAGACGCGAAATAATTGAATCATCGGGTGGAGGTGATTGACGTCTGGAGAAGCTATACATGGAAACGGATAATGGAGAGTGAATTTCTAAAGGAAACAACCTCGGTCGAGGTCAAACGTAGCAACTTGGAGGAGCCTTGTTCTGGTTGTAACAGCAGGCAGCAAGGCGGAGATCGTGCTCTAATTAAATCTGTCTCAGCGTTAATCTTCTGAATCATTGATGCTGCATGTGCGCAGTGACTTGCATAGCGGTTTGAAGATCTGTTTTTCTGACGATCGATGCAGGTGCATTGGGGGTGATGTTTCCTCCAGACGATTTGTTTCAGAATTCAAATTCGGTTGTTACAGTGATCCACTCTTTTACTAACAGTTTTTCAAGAGTATAATATATTTTTCGCTCATCACTAAAAATGCATTAACGTATTTTCATGTTTTGTTTCTCTTTATAGCTACCCAACACCACAATAGCAACGATACAAGAGGAAAAGTGAACCTGTAAATATACAAACACATTCGTGTGTTTCTCAATGACTGTTCTGTATATATAGTGATAATGTGAGACTTAGCCAAAAGAAAGGAAAGAAAACTTAGGTTCACCAACAACAAAAACATAGAAAGAATAAGATAGCACCGAGGGCTCCGTCGTCGTCTCCCTTTACATCAATTAGATTTGCTTTCTTCGCTGCTGGCTGCTACGCGTCTTGCCAGTTGAGAGATAACTGGTTAATGCTTCACTTGCTATAGAACCTTAAAGTTTATCTCCCTTTATCTGGAAACGACTGAACCCATGAATCGATGAGCCCCAGTTCGGTCCACTAACGAGCGGAGTAACCTGCCCCTTGACGATACTTTTTGTAGTTGAAACCATTCCGCGGGCGAAGCGCAAGCCAATCGTAATAAATGCCTCAATACGTTCAGTGGTAGCCGTTGCTTTTTTGGACTGATTTGTGCCACCTCTGGAAAAAAGAGTGAAAAACTAAGCCGCAACCATGCTGTACGTTTTTCACGTCGATACCGGCCGGATGCTCAACTTTGAGATGAGCAAGGCTTTGGAAAAGTATGTTTTAGTATTTGGGAAGGTTAGTTTTCAGAACGAAATTATTCATTGTATTCTTATTTTTTTAGCGTTCGTTCCCTTAAGGAAACTATAGAACGGCACTATGGTATTCCGAGCATCAGCGTAGTCCTGCTGGTCAGCGGCGGTGAAATGCTGTTGGACAGCAATCGAGTGTGTAACTACACGGCCGGTACAGATACCAATCCGATCTACATGTTCAGCACCTGCCTGTTGGATGTCAAGAATCAACCTCCTCCGTGGCCTAGTATAGAGACTGGTGAGTTAATTGGAATAGATTTGACAAGTTTTAAACGTCTTCGGAGAGATTTTCGTGTTGTTTTTACTCAAAAGTAAAAAGTACTAGATGGGTATGTCTTGTTAAGCGACGTTTGGGAAGTTTCACTTTGTGATGTTGATGTAATGAAAGATTCGCATCGTCTTGGCGGATCTGTCGGGAAAAGTGCTTGTTGAGTGAATGAAGTTGCTGATGAAATTAACCCAATCATCCCATTCCATTCCAGAGAACGACCTGAAAGCTCAGGTGGATAGGTGCCTTGAGCTGCCAGCCACGTATGGTACGGTTGTGACGCGGGCTACGTTGGCCCAAAAAATCTACGAAATGGCCAAAGAAGAGGCTAAAACCTGTGAAACGCTGGTCCATGAACAGCACCTTCAGCAACAGGGTTGGGCGGCTGTCGTTGCCAACATGGAAGACGTGGTGAACGAGTTTCAGGAAAGAGTCGCCGACTTCTACCGACGATACGAGGAGCACCGGCAGCGGTACAAGGAACACGTCGATATTCTATCTTCGTAAGTATATCGCGCTTTGTCTCGTGGAATCGGGTGTAGTTGATTGCTTTGTTGCCCTCACAGGTTCGATAAAGATTTGAAGCAACTGTCGGAGATTCCGATCCTGTCCAGTCTGATGGAAAATGCGGACTCGCGCCCATTTGGAGTATTCGATGAAGTGTATGCTGATGCCTGTAATGCGGCTACTAGCACATCATCGGGTAGTGCTAAGCTGAGCGGCAACGAGTCAACAAGTACGGGAAGTGAAAATATACCTCCCAGCGAAGAAAATGTCGTTGAAAAATCAGATGGAGCCTGTGCGGTGGCCACTACTAACGAAACAAATATATCCGAGAACGAAAAGAAAATAGGAATTTCCCTATTGGATTGGATTTCAGCTGACAAAGGGCAGAGTGCACTGAAACGTATGGCCAGCGAATGCCTTCGCGGTCTGGGGCAGTTTGAGAACACCGCCATGCAGAATCTGAAAGAAAGTGTTGACAAGGCTGTTGAGCTGTCCCAGAGGGTATGTGAATCTTTTTGTTCATTTCACCAATTATGGTAAACGGAAATTTTTCATTTCCATTCTATAGGAGGACATGAAGGAAATTAAAGGCCTAGAAAGACGACTGTGTGACTTGGAGCGGAAGATGTTCGAAGCCAGGAAGCTTGTCCAGGATCAAAATGAGCTGGCGCAGTCATTCCAGCAGAATCAGAACCGCGCTAGCACGCTGGGTGATACGTCAATACTACCGGACCTATGCGCTTCACATCGGAGCCAGCTGCTGGTGATGCTGAAAAATCAGAAAGAACTGCACGAGATTCGACGGCAGTGTTCCAAATCAAAAGACGAATTGGGCAACAATCTGTTTCTCCGGTTGAGGTAGGTTGGAATCCAAATACTTAAGAGCAGCGTGAATATGAACTAAATGTTATGTTTGATTTATTACAGTCGATTCATAATACCCGTGGAGACTAAGGTGTATGAAATTGACAACAGTCTGTTATTCTACCACACTTGTCTGAAGCGCCTGCAGAAACATTTGGGAATAATAGAACAAATTCATATGGCGCCCAGCATGTACGTTAGTGCCGTCACGGAAGTGGTCCGTCGAAGAATGTTTTCCAGTTCGTTCCTACGAGTAAGTATTCGAAAATTGTCGTATTCCTCCCAACTTGATCCCTAATGCTTGGCTGCTTTCTTTTTGCAGTGGGCTTCCGATTTAGCTTGCCGCCTAATGACAATATACAACGAAGAGGTCATGCGACGGCACGAATTTTCCTCTCAGTTCGAGGGCCACTTTCTTAGTACGCTGTTTCCCGGAATGGACGACATGCCTCCGACCTACGCAATACAGGCGCCATCGATTTTCGATTCTAGTCTACCGGCTTTGAACAAGCATGGTGAAAAGCACAGATTACGTTTCATTCCGAGCATTTTCTAAATTTCTAATGTCTTTCACAGATCTACAAGAGCTCTCGCGGTTCCTACCCCAGCTAACGGAAAAGATCCAACTACCGAATATAGATTCTGTGATAGATTTCTTTTCATCTAGATCGGTGGATGGAACTCAAAGTAAGAGCAGCGGGCTGCAAGAGTTCCGAGCGGAAATGGGAGAGGCTGTAAGCGCCTCTGGGAGATCGATCAACGATGAGAAAACTTCGGATTCAGCTAACAATGCACAATTACAAACGAAAGAGTACGATGATGCGTCAAAATAGGAATTAACTGCAATCTAACATATACGATTTTGTCAATTACAGGGGCTGCGAATCTGAAACTGACACGGAGGAGTTTGAAAAAGTCGGTCAAAGCCCGGTCGATCGCCGTCGAAAGTTACGCCCAAAGGTGGAAACGTGCAGTTTGGCCACATCGACCGAACAAGTGCTGCTCACGAGCGCAGGAACACTGACAGAGGTGCGAACACAAAAAAATACTACCACTACTTTTAATGATACTGCTAAACCTTTGCTGATAAGCGATTCTGCTCAAAATACTAACAATCAGGCCCCCGTTTCGATTTCAACTGACAAAGTTTGCTCGAAAACCATAGCTAACGATAGTCACAGTTTTGACAAGCATCTACCTTGTTCCGATTGTCCGGTTGTTCCCAACATTCTGGAACAAGGCGGTCCGCGTGATTTGTGCCAAGGCAGTGGTAGTGTTTTGCCATCGCTGCCTAGTTCCGGCGTTAGTCCCAGTGCCGACAATGATGCGCTAAAATTGGTAGCCTCGCGGAAGCCTTCACCGTTCGGATCCTCTTCGTTGGTCATTCGGACGGCATCCTCGTCGTCGGAGCGATCAACTTCGCAAGATCGGATCGGTAGCACTGGCTACGCTGGTGACGATGAGTTTGTAAATTCGGAATTTTACATCGACGAGTCGTTGCCTTCGAGCGCTACTAGTGCAGCCGAGCAGTTCCAACGGCAGCTGCTGGCACAGCAGCTGGAAATTAAACAGACTATCATTGATACGCTCAGCAAGTGCCACCCGGCGGGCAGCTTTGATGAGGAAACCGTCATTCTGCTGCTGCAGGTACCTACTTACGATACTTCCCGCAAAGCTGTATTTTTTTCTGTTGCTTATTTTATTGTTTTCCATCAGTTTTCTTATTAGTTCTAACGAAGATCTTGTGAATATGACTTACTAGTACTAGTACTGACAGTCCTTCAAAAACAAACTTAAGATTTGTCAGCAAATGGTAATCGCAAAATACTCAATAATGACTATAAATTACAAATTTTCGAGGAAAAATTGGTCTACCCTAATCAGAGGTTGAAACTGTCAACGGGTTTTTCTACACGCGCTTCGTTGTCGTGCGCGACAGTCTGTTTTTATTCGTACTCTCATGCTCTACCTTCGTCTATCTTACACAACATAAACGGTAGAACAACATTCGAGCAAAAAGAAAATTATCAAATAACTATCAAATGACATGTGTGCTTTCGTTCTCATTCCTCAATTTGGTGTAAATTAAACCATTTCTGATCAGAAATGTTATTACTAGGACACCGTTGCTTGCTATTTTCAGAATTCACACAAGCACAAAATTAGCAGCTCTTATTGTATGTATGTGTATGTATGTAAAGGATACCACTCATTGTTGCAAGGCACAGCCATTAGACAGTGGATCATCCTCCAAGTATGACTTGATCAAGTACGATACCTGGTTGTATTCAATTTACCATTGTAAGAAGGGCCAAAAACGGAGGGGCGGACCCGTAAGCAGATACACTTACGCGCAATCCGCGGGATCAGGAGAATCGCCTTCCAATGATAAAATCCTACAACCCGATGTGGAACAAGCCATCATACGAGGGAACGTCCCAATGAGTGGGGAGAAGAGCCCGCCGTCAATTCACGAAATGTTAATGACAGGGAGTTGGCAATTCCACTCTCCCCATCCAAATCGCTTCAATCCGGTGCCCTGGTGGTCCCATCCCTCCCCTTTGCATTTAATGTGTGTATATATATATATATTTATATCGGCATTACCCGTTAGATTTTGTCAACACAATTTTGCCTTCTTAGCTTTTCAAAATCTTTAATAAATGAAAATCTTATCATCTGACCTATTCCGCGAGTCGTGCGAATCTCCGCCACCAATGAGTCAACATAAGTCACGCACTAGTGGGTTGACTCTCCGTGCAATCAAATGAAGAGTCACCTCACACAAGGCGACCACCGTCACCCTACTAGCGACAGAGAGCCATACTACTCGCAGAACAGGCCTGCAGGTGACGTTTAAAGCTCCACAATTTTACTGAAAATCTAAGAAAATTATTAAACAGAATTTAATAATATAACTGCAGAGCACAAGCAGTTTAAATATACTGAGAACGTGTTGCCAAAATCGAACGGATACTTTATATGTTTATTAATTTATCTTACCTTGATGGACCAACTACTTACCTGTCCTTAATGGCCATAAGCTCCAATCGGTATTTCCCGGTAAATCCGATCACGATCCTTTACAACATTTGGCCGACACCAACGCGCATCATCGCAACCACTCAGCACTTTCTTCCTCTTCACTAAATTGAAGGGCTTCTAGGGAAACTATTTTCTTGCGGACCGCGTTGCGGTCGGACTTCACTGTTCTTCTCCTTCTTTTTCTCTTTTAACCCCTACTACGAGAAAATGAAACACCTATGTGGCACTCACTCTCCTACTATCGGTTGTCGCTGCATTAAAACCGCTGCCGCTCTCTTTCACCGTTTTCTTTTTGGTCCTCTTTCTACTCTCTTCGTCTCACAGAATTTCACCACCGCTTTACTCTGTATTCCTTTAGGGAGCTCACTCACACACTACTGTTTGCCGCTATATTTTTGGCTTTTTATTTTCCCCACACTATCAGCTTCTTCTTTTCTTCCCCTTTCCTGCCTTCTCGCACTCGAAATTATCGCTACCGTTCGGCGTGGAATCCACAATTTCCACTCTTAAACGCAACTCCCCTTGCGCTCCCCTCGCACACATATGCACACTGGGCCTCCCCGCATAGACCCTTCGCCCCTTCAGCAGCAATCCTGCCAAAAGCAGTCTCAATCACGCTTTTTCTTTCTTCTTCTATCACCGCCACCGATTGAAACCGTCACGCAAATTATAGCGCATCACCTGCGGGTGTTAACCGCCACCTTATCTTCGTATCACTCCACCAATCCGCCTCCTAATCCGTATTACCGGAGCAGCCTTCCGTCGAACACTTTCCTCGAACCAGCAACAGCCTGAACGCAGCAGCAAACAGCACACACGTCCGACTCAGTCGGTAGTCACTCACGTATGTGACAAAATTAGCAGCTCTTATTGTGAGAAAAACTAAAATACATTCGTGACGGTCTTCGGCGACAGTGTCGTAAAACATAGCCTGTCATATGACATTTTAGTTTGGTACTGTAATTTGATAGCTTGTTTTGCAAGCGTCGAAAGCAAAGGCAGTCGATAATCACAGAAAATGTGTCGACCGAGGTCGACTACGGTGACCGCTTACAAGACTGACCCTAATAAACGGGTACCATACACAACCAATACCTCAGACCATATCGCATAGAGTTGATTACAATTATTTTTTATGCGGTTACCCATTATTGCAGATTTCTCATCTTACGCTTGAGTTTTTAGAATAATTCCATGGGAGGTATGAAAAGAACAACAAGGAGAATTTCTAGCTGATTTTGAGTAGAATTTTATGGAGATCGTGAGGAGAATAGCAAGTGAATTATAAGAATAATTCCGAAAGATTTTTGGCGAGAATTCATGGATATATATTAACAGAATTTAAAGGGTGTTAAGTGTGTACTGTTCATATTACCTTATAATAGTGGCCGTTTCTGATTGTCACTTGAAAACCTTTTTTCTGACCCCTCAATTAATACTTACCTTGATTATCTCTAGATTATCTCTAGACTATTAAAAACTAAATTTAAAGGGGAAACCGTTTTCTATGTGCGTGTCCATATCTTGAAAACTATTAGATATAGAAAATTTGTATTTTCAAGTGTGATAGTTTTGAGTAGTTCTAAAACATAGCCCAAATAAGTATCCGTCTATCTCTTTAGGGAAAAAGTTAGGTTTTCCATTTTTTTTTTTTGAAATTGTAGGATTGTGGGCGATACTTATGTGAACACCTGTACACACTTTTTTGAGTCAATGTTTATACACATTTAAATTAAATTCGTGATGTTGCCATCTACGACTACTGTGCACTGTGGGTTGGAACATTTCTCGCACAACACGAGAAAAGGGCCTATCATTGTTAATCGATTCTCTTTGGCGAATAGCCAGACTGCAAATGAATTTTCCATTGAGTGTATTTTGTTTCAGGCGCAAGCTAACATCATCTTCAGTCGAACTGTGCTGCGAGCTTACCGGGAATTTCCGTTTATGTAGCCGTGGTAAACCAAAGAGAAAGTCGATGAAGAGAATCGACCAACGAGGATATGCCCTTTTGTTACGCGAGATTTCAGAATTGATCAATTTGGATGGTCAAGTTTTGAACCCACCACAGCATGCTTTTGGCGCTACTGTATATGGACGATCAAATGTAAAATACTGTGGTAGCCACAGCCATAGTTCTGTCTAAACCTTAGCATTTTCATTGATCCATTGAACTGAGATCCTGAGGGTTGATAAAATTCAATTTCCGTAGACGCTAGACGTTGTTAGTTGTTTAAAAATTCAACCTCCAAATGGGGATGTGCGTTTCCTAATTGTGTCTGACAAAATGTAACCTAGATTGGTGCGTCTGCTCGATCCAGCAGTGTCCAACAAAAATCGATCCTTTGAGCGGATTGGAGCGCCTTTGAGTAAATGTAGGAATCGTAGAACAGAAGAGGTCGATTTCTTCCTGAATACTTGTAGTTCTTGTTCCTTATTCCCAGACAACCAGAAGTCGTATAACAATGTACAGACAGTATCGTAAATTGCTACAGTTTAAGTCAAAATCGCATATTAGAATGGCATACCTCGCATTATGTTTAAGTTAAATCGTATAGAATGCAAATTTCCGACTTATATGCGATGACTCATTTTTCCGTCGTACTGTATCACAAATTTAATAGGATTACATCGTAAGACTTTTCAAAATGGATTTGTTATTACAGATCAAATAGCATATGATGTTAAATCAACTCGTTTAAAATTAAACGAAAATATGCACGTATATGGCCTCCACATTTGTACGTATAAGCCATTTCTTTGCATTCTATACGACTTGTTTGTTTGTATATATGTTTGTATATCACGAAAACAGCTTTGAATATACGTGCATTCTGGTTGTCTGGGTTGTGTTCTTAACAGCCTGATTGGCTCAGAAAATCATCTAAATGAGGATTTAGGATGATAGTCTTGCTTGGATGGATTTTTTTTTTCATTGCTTGGAGTAGCACTATTATGATTGATATGTTATGATACGCATTGTCTTTATTGAGTATTTCAGGTTTTCATTGTAAACCTGGTTAGCTCTGAAAATTTCCTTCTCAGTGACGTTTTAGTATTGTGATGTTGCTGCTATTGCAATTGAGATGGAATTAAGTTGCAGCATTTTGGAGGTGAAAGCGCCGTTTTTTCAACCTCCTAGCGGAAGAATCAGAGATGGAACGTTTTCTGAAGCAGGAAGGTATACAGCAGCAATTCACGACAGCATACACGCCACAGCAGAACGGAGTCGCTGAGCGCAAGAACCGTTCGCTGGTAGAGATGGCGCGGTGTATGGTCATATCATCTGGATTACACTATCGGTACTGGGCCGAGGTGGTCAGTACAGCCAGCTGTTTGCAGAACATGTTGCCTACGAAACCGGTACAGGAGACGCCCTTCGAGATTTGGTATGGTTCGAAGCCGGACATGAGCTTGCTGCAGGCAACGAAAATGACTTTCGTTGGATACTCCCAGCAGCATAAAGCGTGGCGTTTTATTGACTTGAAGACTCACAAAATTGTTTTCAGTCGAGACGCTCGTTTCTTGAAGTCGAATGAGGATTTCCATGATGTCATCGAGGACGAATTGCTTCAGTTACCCCCGTTGCCATTAAGGCCGAATAGCGGTGAGGAACTGGAAGAGTCGGATGATTCCGATACTGAATCCGAAGTGTCTGGTAAAGAATCGGATGAAGACAGTGACGAAGTTTTTCGTGGCTTTGAAGAAGAATATTGCGAAGAAACGATGCGTGGCCTTGAAGATCGGAGTCTCTACGAAGATGCTAATGGTAGTGAAGTGTTCCGCCAGGATGATGAATCTATCTCTGTCCAGGAGGAGTCGGCTCGCTTCCAGGAGGAGCAATTCGTAGAAACACCTCGTCGTTCTGGAAGGTTAACCAAAGGTGTTCCACCTTAGCGTTACTTGGTAGATGGCAAGATGGTTCAGTGTCGACAGGAAGAATATCGCAGCTATCAAGAAGCAGTAAATAGTCTTGAATGTGACCGTTGGAAGGTTACCATGGATGATGAACTGAAGTCTCTGAGCGAGAATGGAGCCTGGGAGTTGACAACATTGCCATTAGGAAGCAAGGTAATCGGATGCCGTTGGATCTACAAGAAGAAACAGGATGAGCAAGGTGACATCATACGGTATAAAGCAAGATTAGTTGCACAGGGTTTTACCATACAGGTAACTCTAAGACTAGTAGGTCCCGAAGAAACGAGCTCAACTTTTTGGTTCAGCTCTGGTACTGTCTTCGGTCCCAAACAAATCCATGCACCCCTCGAAACATAGGAAAATCCACGAACCCATCATTTTATCTGTCAAACTTTCATAGAGAATCAAAACAAACATTGTGTAGTACTAGAATTTCGACTAGAATGGGGTATGTTAATCTATTTGCTTGGGACCAATAGGCTAGTCAAGTAGTGAGCCAATTTAAAATCGATAGTTTCGTATTGATTGTTGGTTTTACTCAGCGGTATGGTCTTGACTACGACGAAGTTTTTGCTCCGGTCGCAAAACAGGTGACGCTTCGTACACTTCTAACCGTCGCTGGACGTGACGGAATGCAGGTTAGGCACGTTGACGTGAAGACTGCATATTGGAATGGTGATCTGGAGGAGACTATTTAAATGCGAGTACCACCCGCACTGCGCGTTGGAAGTAACACTGTTTGTCGGTTGCGTAAGTCTATATCGGTTGAGGCAATCAGCAAGAGTTTGAAACCAAAAGCTGAATGATGTTCTGAAGCGACTTGGATTCAAACAGGCGGACATTGACCCGTGTCTGTACGTACGGAAGAGGAACGGCAGCACAGTGTACATCCTGGTGTACGTGGATGATATGTTGATCGTTACATCCAACAACGAAGAATACGATGGAGTTGTGAAAGCCTTGGAGAACAAGTTCCAGATCACAAAACTTGGTGACGTGAAGTATTTTTTGGGTATAAGAGTGACAAAGCGTGTTTGGACTTGCGGAAGCTAAGGGATCACGGATTCCAATGGACATCGGATATTTACAGCAAAAGGAGGAGAATGAGAGGTTTCCGAACAATGAGTTCAGAGTCTCAGTTTCAGAGTCTCGTCGGAGGTTTGCTGTATCTATCGGTGAATACTCGGCCGGATATTGCTATCAGTACATCGATTCTTGGAAGGCAGGTGAGCAAACCAACGAAAGCGGATTGGACGGAAACAAAAAGGGTGTTGCGATACCTGAAAGCGACAAGTGATTTGAAGCTAAGACTGGGTTCCAGTGATGAAAAACTTCAAGGGTATGCGGACGCCGATTGGCGCGGAAATGTGAAAGACCGGAAGTCGAATTCGAGCTATCTATTCCGATTGGCTGGTGGTTCGATTTCATGGTGTGCTAGAAAGCAAGCATGTGAACTGCAACTGAACAACCATTCATTGCCGTGCAAGCGGATGAATAAAAGCCTCACTTGAGTTTGTTGTCTTGACCAGTAAAGACGTGTTTTATTATTTACTCTTCTACTTCACAGCTAACAATGTCTGCCCCTAGCGTTGTGTTCGTAAAGAATCAGAAAAGAACTTTTAAGAGTGAGCAAATTGCCATGCCAAGGACCCTTCTGGAATAAATTGAGGTAATAAACAGGCACTTGCTGCAAACTTTAAGTTATTAAGCAAGCCTTTTTGGTAGATATATATCGAGATGGTTGCAGTTTCATTTTCACACATTGCTATCAATCATGAATTGAACTGTTTTGAATGTGACATCTTTACTGGCTGTTCTGAAACACTCGTTGCGTATTGATTTCATTATCTGCCACCGCAATTCGCAGAGATGATTACAAGTTGACGTCTGACAAAAATGAGCTGACTATTAAATTCGCTATTTTCATTATTGAGAAGAGTCATTCTTTAGATAAGTCCATCCGAACAAAGAATACATCATGAAACTTTGATTGGAGCTTATCCCTGCATTCTAGGTCGAAAATTAAATTTCTAAATTGTTCATCCCAAGCAACCAAAAGTTCGGATAAAAGCCCTTTTTTGGCTTTATATGCTAATCGAAAGATTATGAAGAGAATTCTATTCAGCTTACTTTTTAAGTAATTAACCGAACTTCCAAGTTCACCCCAACAAACAATTCAGAGTCACAAATAAGCATATGGAATAAATGCTGCATTACAGTGTACAATGCTGAATAAACCGAGTTGTCAAATTATGTGCTGAAAAAAGCTCATTGAGATTAATAGATGCACATTTATTCCACTGTTTGATCTGATCTGATTAATTGTCTAATTAAAAGCTGTATAAACGTTGACTGTCTTCCCAATTCAACGCCAGAAGCTTGATCTAATAACAAACTGAATAAGCGTAATTTGCACATACCTTTAAGGTTTTTTTTCGGCTGTTTTCAATTGATTTAATAACATACTTTATTAGACGTATAATAAATGTTTTCTAGCTCTATCATTAGATTTCATTGAATTGCTTTACAATATTGCTGAATAAAGGTGGATACAGTCAGCAGAATAGCTCTTATACCACTATGCGTCCATGTTTAATCGCATGCCTTGTAAATGCTTTATAAATGACGTATTACATTCATTATTCCACAACACTGGTTCAGTCTAACAACAAGACAAAACCAGTAGAGTAGTGGTTATCGTTTCCGCTTTCCAAATAGAAGGTCGAGAGTTCAATCCCAAGCTCAACCCTTTTTTATTTGTGTGCTACGCCTAATTAATTTAAATAGTAATCGTCGATCACATGACTCACGACAATGAATGCATTGATCTAGTTTAAAAATAACCGAGCATCCTTTCCTTGAAATTGGAGAGGTACAGAGGTAATATTGGTCTCATGTAAAACAACGCTGAATGAATTAATCATTCCCACAGGTCCTTGATGGAGTTAGAGTTGCGATCGGGAGTGCTGATAGGTATTCACTTTCAAGCAAGCTTTTATTGATTATTGAGCTGCCCTTATTATGAATTCTAGGATAGCTCAGATGACAAGACAAGCGGCTGGTGATCGGGAGGTACATGGCACGAATCCCATGCAACGACATGTATATGTATGTAATTCATTTTCTAATATCTGTCTGGTGCATGCCACGTCAGAAATAACGAAAACAATCACTAAAGAAAACACCCATCCCTGTCCCCCCGTCCCTCTTATTTTCGGGTTAATTTTCCCACAGTTGAATAATCGTTTAATAAATGTACAATAATGTCATATTAAACGTTACTTCACATGAGAAGCAAGCGTATACAGAGCATCACTATTTTAATTAGGGGAAGCAGTGATGTATAATAAACGCTGAATAATCAAAAATGTTATCGAATAAGCTCTGTTACAACTGATATAAGTCAAATAAAAGCTTCTCGGCATACCTTATACAACACCAATAGTTCAATGTATTGTGGTTGAATAATTGAGTTGCCGAGTAGGTGCATAGAAATTTAATTTTGATAAAAGTTCTGTGGAGCCAATGCACTGCGAACCGATATCGTTTACAAATGAAACCATTGCATATTCACGACGCTCTTTTAATGTTTGTATGTTTATAAGCATGCAGCTTGCTTCATATGATGAAAGAGGAAATGATGTCCAACCTAATTTACGAAGAGTGTATGAAGGGCGAACACGAAATTATTGCGACACATTCAACAGGGCATAACTTTTTTAACATTGGGTAAAAATCAACCAAATTTTGCACACTTTCTCATTGATGTGTATTGTGTACATGCTGTCAAACTCGAAGTCGTGTTTTTTGATTTAACGAAAATGGAGGTGAACCAACGCGAGTTGAGAGAACAAATTCTTTCCAAACACCTGGAATTTCCTGACCTGTCGCACCGGCAGTTGGGAAAAATGTTGAACATTCACCATTCAACCGTCTCCAGAGTGTTGACGTTGGACCATGGCAAAGGAGCTAGAAGAAAACCGGGACCGGAGAACAAAAAGACGGAGGGAAAGGTGAAGCGGATGATTAAAGCAAATCCCAACGTCTCAAGCCATGATTTGGCTAAAAAGATCGGCATGTCGCAGAGCTACGTCCAGAATGCAAAGAAGAGAGCTGGACTACATACATACAAAGTACAGAACTTCCCAACCGCGATGAGCGGCAACAATCGACGGCTGAAACTCGGGCACGGAAGCTTTACGAGAAGATGCTGACAAAATATGGCTGCTGTGTGATGGACGACGAAACGTATATAAAAGCCGATTTTAAGCAAATTCCGGGGTTGGAGAGTTTCACCGGCAAGAGCAAGTTCGATGTGGACGACAAATTTAAGAAGAAGAAAATGTCGAAGTTCGCCTCCAAATATCTCATTTGGCAGGCCATCTGCTCTTGCGGACTGAGGAGTGAGCCTTTCGTGACAAAGAGCACCGTTTGACATTTGACAGCTTGTTTTGTTTTTCTCAGAAGTTTTCATAAACCTCGAAAAGTACGAAACGCAATACCATTCACCGTAGTAGAAACATAGAACGCTCGAGGCTTTAAGGAGCTGTTGGTCTTTCCAGCTGCGGAAATCACAAAGTGGACACATTTCGTTCTGGTTAAACGCAAACAGTGTCGCAGAACAAGATTAATTGATCCGTGACGAAAGCAGCTGTCAAAAAAAGTCATGGCTGAAATTCGGATGTACGGTGAGACGAAATCCTAAGGGAAGCAATGAATTTCTTGGACGATCGGTATCAATTTCTTTTTATATTGGAGCATGTTGAGATGTGGTAGACTGTTGATCTTGTAAAGCAAATAAGATTACATGCCTAGGTATTTGATATTAAAGAAAACTTACAATACAATATATTAGCTGGTTGATCGGCAGCTTTGTTTTCCGATTCCCATTTTGCTTATTGCGATGATAATAAAACAAGCCATTATTTTTAATCGTTTTCGAAAAATCCATTTTACGCTTTCGTACCTATAGCCAAGTTTGGAGCAGAACACCGTTTTACTCTTCAAAAGTAAACAACATTTCTGAAATTGACATTTCCAAAGTAATTTACAAGTTCAAGTCAAGGTTCAAGTCGATCTTCCTTCAAACTTTGTTTATATGTTTCTTAAGTTGTTGCAAAGTCTTATCTAGAACTTTACGTGTACTTTAAAGCCTTAAAGAAGTTCAACATAGCTTAATTGTGAACTTTCGCGCTGCTTAAAGGTACGGTTAGTACTTAGATTGAACTTTGTGTTAGAGGTTCGAAACAGGTTCTTTATTAACCTTTTGTGAACTTCACAGTTCAATTGAACAGGAACAAGAAACTTCGGTTGAACTTTCAAGTTTCCAATAAATATTGGCGGTACTTTAAAGAGCATTAAGTCCTGTTTGTACGTGTAGTGCCTTGTTAATCAGCAAGAAAGTTCCACGGAACTAAATTTGAACCAGATGTGAACTTTAGAGTTCGTTTCTCAAGTAAAATCCGAACTTTAGGTTGCTTGGGATATTAACAGTGAATGGCATTTCAAACATTCCCAATTACTGTGTTCTTGATAATCTGCAATACGAATTCCTGCTGAAGGTTTTTGATATTTTCAGGATATTTTGCTATTTTACTCGAACCATTTTCAGCAAGATGATGAAAGTGTACAGCACAAATCTTTGTGTAGCAACTCGTGATTCATATTTACACAACAAAAAAATATATCACAAGTAAGATATCTTTAAAATGGGTTGGTTTTCGACAGAATTGCTGCTATGGTTTTATGTCACACCAGTAGCCTTATTTAAAAAAAAATCTCTAGTGAACTGAGTTCAAGCCCAGATTTGTTAAATTTTGTGAAACGGTATCGATCTGAAAATATTTTCAAATAGCATAAGTTACAACCATAAATTTGGCTGAAATATTCTTTTCTTTTTCTCATTTCTAGGAAAACCTCGGTACCACCCGGCTGGAGGTCGAGAAGCTCAAATCCATCCTGCGTAATGTGTACCAACTGTCTCAGTCTTCGATCTCATTTTTACGAGAGCAGCTAGCGGCTCTCAAGTCGGAAAATGTTGCCCGCCAAGCCGATTTCCGCAGTAAACTAGAGGCAATCAACAAGTGCTGGACTGTTATACAGGAGGAAACCCGTAACCGCGAGCGGGAGACGATCCAACGGCTCACCGTGGATCACGAGCTGGAGATGAACGATCTGCGAAAGAGCATCCACCTAAAGGACGATGAAATTCAGTCCCTTCGATCGGATAATGCAATGATGAAGGCAAGCCACATTGACACGGTATCTAAGTATGAATGCGAGAAAAAGGAACTGAACGAGAAGATTGACGAAATGAAGGAAGTCGTTAGTAGACTGGAAAAGCAATTGGCCGATGTCGACGTGGATAAAATGAAGGCAATTCAAGAAGCCGTGGAACAACTGGAGCATAAGCACAAAACTGAAATCGAATCGCTACGGTGTAGATACAAGCTAATGACAAGCATGGATAGATCGCCTTCGGATACCAGCTTGGAAAAGATTGAGAAGCCAGACATGATCGATATTGCGAGTCATGAGCAACTGCTGGCACAGGCTAAGGAGGATTTTAATCGGGAAAAGGAACGTGCAATTAAAGCAGCAATCTATGAGGAAAGGCAACGATGGGAGTCTGTACAAACTTTGAGACCACAATCGCAGCGTTCACTGGCCAATTCACCCGGGACGCCAACGGGGAGCAGCGACATCTATAAGAGAATCCTAGAGGAAAAAGAACGACAGTTGGATGAGCTGCGGGATAAGGAGGTACTTTTGCTGAAAGAAAACCAACGGTACAAGGAAACCATTCAATCACTGACGGATCCGGAGCTGTGCTCCACTCAAACGAATTTTAAAGAGCGGATCGAGTCACTCGAACGGGACAAGCAACAGTTGACTAAAGAGCTGGAAAGACTGCACAACAGGCCGCTTGCCAGTGGTGGTGTTTCGGTTCAGTCTTGTTCTAAAGGAGATACTGTGCTGTTTGTCTTCAATGGCACATACGATCAGTACACAATCGTGCAGGTAATTGAGAGTAAATTTATATTGATTATATTTGCGATTAAGGGTTATTGTTTTACATTTTCAGAATGCGCCGGTGCTGTATTTTCTTCATGCCGATAGTTATGCGGCGTTTAACCTTTCGCAGCTAGTACCGGGCAAGGTGCCAAAGATAATCCACTGCATGGGCACCGTGCTGGATAAAGAATACTGCCATGCGCGTAAGGATGAGAACCGATACAAGGTGTCCCGAGGCACACGGTTCTACCGGGTGAAAGTCAAACCGATGCCAAGTAGCAGTAGCAGTGGAACTAGTACCAGCAGCAGTACATCGAAAAGTGTCGATCCGGATAAGCACTCCCACAAGAAGGAAAGAAGTATGTATAAAGAATTATGGTAGACAAGGCAAGGCGTATTATACATGTGTATTGTATTTTGATTAAAGGTAAAATGTCAGAACTGAGTCGCTCTTCGTCGACGATTACCGATCAAAGCATGACAGCTGGGACTCCTGGGCTTCTGATCGATTCGTTCGCACAAACCGAACAGATAATCTCCCCTTTGATGGAAGATTCGGCAATCCAGAGTAGCACTAGTCGAGATATGATCGATTCCGGTGTGGTGGAACAGCAGAAAAGTACCTACAAAGAACGCAACATCAGCGTGACTGACGAAGAGGACATCGTGTACAGTGTGAGTGGCAGTGTGGACGAAGGAGATCAGCAACAACACCAACTTCGCTTTCAAAGTGTCTGTGAGGAGGAGCATGATGATCCAGCTGAACAACAGGACAGCAGCAATAGTAATACGACGGTAAATTTCTATTTGTGATAAGTACAAGCAATCACAACGTCTGTACTCATTCACTCACTCACTCACATACATTTACTCTTAATCTGCACCCATATTATGCATTTCTGGACGAGAACACTGTCTGTAGTGATCCGCTTTTCTCAGTCAGGCTGCTTTCGATTCAATTGCTTCCATTATATGCTTTTTCGTGAGCTTCATTAACGTAGGTACGCATAAAGATAAAATTCATTTCTAAAAAAAGTCATCCACCAATCAGAGCGATTCATGTTAGGTAGCATCTATCTTTATCTTACTCATAGTGGCTTACTGGAACGAACGCTTGAAGGCGAATGAGAATGGCTTCATTAATTATACATTTTTATGTGCAAGTTTTTAACACCTGAGAATTGTGACAATATTTACACATGTTTTGATACTCAATGTACTATTCTTTCCCAGAGACCCGTCTAAAGTTTTAAAGCAACATGAACACGAAAAAAAATGCTTTCTTGCTTCATTGTTTTCTTCTTTTTTCTTTGTTCCTTCTTGGCGCGCGTCTTGCTCGATGCTATTGATATCAAACAAACGCATACGATACGAACTGAAACACAAGCTGATGCTGTTGAGAGCTTTTCTTCTTCTCAACGACGACGAGTGAAAGAGAAACACACACAGGGGGAGATTTTGGCGGAAACAAAATGTGGCTTTCTATTTCGCTTCTATTTTAATTACCATATAGGCAGGTTGTACGATATCATATGAGCATAATGATCAACAAACTCATAACTAGTGAGACACGGTTTATTAAGGGAAAGGACTTAAGAAAACTTTTTATGTTATATTTAGACAAAATTAAGGACAAAAAAATAACGAAAACAGCAAAGAAAAGTGAAGAACTGTGCGAATAAAGTTTTGAATGTTTAGAAAAAACCTAATCCAAAATTGTGTTATTCATTCTCAAAGTCCTTTTGCTTAATGTTGCCCATTTTTTCATTACGTTGTGCATGGCTTGCATTTGTTCTGTTGTTCGGTTAGCACGTTTTGTTGCGATCTCTAATAAAGCATTGTGTTGCGCCTTGGTTTGTCTGCTCGTTGACACTATTATCATGGATTAAAGAGAACAACAAGAATGGCTCAGTTACCCATCAAGTTTCAGACATCCATATGGTACTACAGCAATGATCCGATTATATCAACTCCTCAACGCATCAGACTTTTATCTTTCAAAAATTTCACATAACCGTAATTCCAAATCTTTCTCATTCATCGTCAAGTTGGATGTTTAAGGTTGTGTAATAAGACAACTGAAATAGCGCATGGGTGTCGTCGAACCTTAGAAAGAAATTAATTTCAAAAAGGGATTTGATAAAATCGGGTCATTACTGTATATGGCATATATGCATTAGCTTGATACATTTAAGCATTAAACAAATTAGGACGATTTCTTCCAATGGGCTGCACCCCACGAGCATAGTCCAGGTCTTGTGGCCGTAGAGGATTACTGGCCTAATCAGCGTTTTGTAGATAGTCATCTACGGGCGGCGGCGAACTTGATTCGACCGGAGCGACTTTGTGTCTGAATTTCTTTGCTTTTGTTATTACTAACATTACACTCGTCGGCCAGCTCTAACGTATTAACTTGTCAGCTACCTCTATTTCATCGCCGTCAATCCGAACTCGTGGTGACAGACTAACATTGCTTTCCCTTGAGCCTCACCCGCTTATGTCTTTCGTTAATGACAAGTCGAATCCTGTCAGCCTCTGCCTTCAGTATGATGTACGTTTCCGCCATGGATAGGGTCTGGTGGGTCAAGAGCAGTGTTCGGAAAATCTCAAAAACTCAAATCTCATGCATGAGTTCATGCGCCAATGAGTTTTGTCTTGCAAAATTTAACGTCGCAAAAATCACCGATGAGTTTTCAGGTTCAAAAATTCATTGCTTTATATTTTGGTGTTATTCATTGTTATTACTATTGTTTGTGCATCAGGGGTTGGAAAACTAACACAACATGCATAGGCATGATATCAATTGATGTTTGAGTGGTTTTTATGAGTTTAAAGCTGAAATGATTTTTTGGCGTTGTGAGTGTGAGTGCGTGAATATGTATGAGAATCTCAAGCGTGAATTTTGGTTGCCGCATTCGCATGCGAGTTTATTCTCGCAGCGAGGCTCAATGAATGAGATTTGAGAATGATTTTCCGAACACTGGTCAAGAGTGCCACGTTAACAATTGTACGTGCCAAACAGTGAATATTTATAGGAGTTTGCACACCGTATTACAAGTTCATAACATTGGCTTCATAAATCAACAATGTAATGCAAATTAAATGTCCTCTGAAATCTTTTTTTGAAACTGCAATGGGGCAAAAGGGCCATATGACTTAATTGGAGTGAAATCGATTACTGCTTATTTATAAACATAGCCTTTTGATTATTAATCATGCTAGCAATAGCAATTGTTTACTAAATTTATCTATTTAATTTTCCAATATTATTCAATATACATAACAAATAAACCATGTTTACCTATGCAGGGCTGGTAGCAGGTCACTTTTTAGTGACTTGGTCACTATTTTGAAGCCAGTCACTAAAAAGTCACTTTTTATACCAAAAAGTCACTAAAGTCACTATTTCCGTAAAAATAGTCACTAAAGTCATTTTTTCACAAAATGTTTAAATTGATTACTTGGCACTTAGAAAGTCTACAGTAGTTTTAACAAAATATACATATCTGTTAAACAATTGAAAATTTTAACCAGGGTGACCAGTGAACCGCAAAACGTTAGAACACCAGGAAAACTATTGGGAAATGCCTTCAATTTCGATTTAAAAGAGAATTTCAAAGGATTCTAGGGCAGACACCAAGATATATCAGAGAAGAATACCAACGTACAGACTACGAAAGTCTCATGTAAAATTAAGTGTTCTGACGACCGATTTCTTCATATCCGCTTAAATCTTAAGCCAGGTTTACCTATATAGTTAAACTTGGCTTAACACATACAAGCGTCGCTTTTGATTATTGTTTAAATTATTAGAGACGCAAAATTCAGCTCCGAAACAATTTTGGAAATAATTCTAATGTAATTGAGAGTGCATTTTAACGAGTGTTCTAAAAAGAATACTATGATGATTGGATGAGGATTCTAGGTCCAATTATAATAAGAATTCAAAATTAGTTCTAAAATGGCTCTGATGAAAATTCCATGAATATCCCGTGAACTCTAAAGATGATCTCTGTGGATAGTTCTAAAAGAATTCTGGGGTGATTACTGACGATACTTTCAAGAGAATTCTAAAGAGTTCGAAATAAATTCCGAGAAGAATTCAAATGGAATCGAATTTTGAGGGTTCAATCTCAAAGGAATTCTGAGAAGAATTTCAAAGTTTGTGATGGATTTTTGTTTTGAGAATTCTGAGGAAATACTTTGGGGATTCTAAGGAAAATACGAATTGAATGCAAGGGAGAAGTCCATGATTATTCTAAGCAGAAATTTATGAAAATTCTGAGGTTAATTGCTTGGAAATTCTAAGGATGGATTTATGGAAGGAGCCTTCAGGGAGTTTTTAAAAGAATCAATAAAAATCGAAAATAATCTACTTTAACTAATCATGTGTTATTTTATTAATTCATGCGTGAATTTAACGATTTACATAGTCGGAGATGCTTAACGTCAAATATCAGACTTAAAATGGAGATTTTATACGACCGAGGAGGAGATTCAATTATAGAGTTGATAGTTCCGTTATAGTACGGCAGTGTGAAAATTGTTTATCAATGTAGAAAGCGAGCAAAGGACAATCTTAAGGAAGGTACGAATCGGGCAGTTGGTTACGTCAGATGGCCACTTGAGTGTGAAACAATCAATAGAACTGTTTCCGAACATCAGAGGTACATAAGCAAATCGGTGATCATCCCTTTTGCCAGTGGTGGCAGGGGGAAACACCCCTCACCATCCCTCATTAACGGATGAGCTTGGTAAAGGAGATGCTCTACTCTATTCGTACCTTCCTCAAAATTATCCATTGTTCGCTTTCTCCTTTATATATTTAGCATAATTTTACACTGCCACACTATAACGGAACTATCAACTCTTTACTTTCATCTCCTCATCTATCGTATCAAATGTCCACTTTAATTCTGATATTTGATGTTAAGCGTTTCCAACTACGAAAATGATCTATTTCATTCAGAAATCGACTAAATTTTAAATCTGGTATACGTGGAAATAATTAAAGACTTCATCCCAGTCATAGTTGATCTAGTTGAATAAATCACTCCAGAACGATTTCTTCTTCTTCTTATTCGCATTTCAAGCTTATTGATTAGTGCATATTAGCTTATTGCATGCTCTCCACTTAGTGTTCTAAATGCACTCTCAAAGTTATTAATTGAGAGCTTTCGATGCCAATACCAATGCATGAATTTGTATATTGTGTGGCAAAAACACAATTATACCAACAATCAATACGAAACTAACGATTTTAAATTGGCTCACCACTTTAGTAGCCTATTGGTCCCAAGCAAACGATTAACGTACCCTATTCTAGTTGAAATTCTATTACTACACTATGTTTGTTTTGATTCGCTATGAAAGTTTGACAGATAACATCAGGGGTGTGTGGATTCATGCAGAACATGCAGGGGTGAGTGAAATAGCTTGGGACTGCTTGGGACCGTTGTTCTGGTACTGAGTGAGCCAAAAATAATAATGATTTTCTTCGGGACCCAGTAGTCTTAGAGTTACCTCTATGGTAATACCGTGCCTTTACTGACTAAGCTATGAGGCCCAGAACGGTTTGGAGTACTTAAAACATCTGGTATACATGACAATAGTTCATGCATGACCCACATAGACACTGTGCATCGGTCTGGAAATATTTCGATTCTAAAGACATTGTCCCAATCTCGGTTGATCTAGTAGATCAAATTATCTGAACTCCAGGATGATTTGAAGAACCTTGAACATCTGGATTACTCGGAAATAGATCATGCGTGATCCACATAGACACTTTGAATCTGATTGGACATTTTTCGATACTACAGACATTATTGCAGTCTTGGTTGATCTAGTAGAACAAATCAACTAATGTCCTTGACGATTTGGAAAACCTATAATTTCCGGTATACACAGTAATGAGTCGTGCATGATCCATAAAGTCACATTTATACGATTCGGTTATGATTTGACAACGAAAAGTGCTAGGTTCATATTAGAAATAAATAAATATATCATGAAAATGTCTCACCGTTGGGCAGAACTCAAGGAATATCCGTGTAAATACACAACCACGACGTGACCAACAAGCGTGACTTATGAAACTTTGGTAATTTCTCAATTATGTGCAGGGTGTTTGGTTTGAATCGGTAAAAATTTGAGAGAACTAGAGCCAAATTAACTACAACATTTAGGACAGCAAAATTAGTCTCTGGTTAATTTTCAAGAAAATTTGCATTTCAAATGAAAATGCATTATTTTTTTATTAATGTTTCATTATATCTAGGCCGGTATTATTCAATAGAATTTCATAATGTTAGGGTGTTTTATTATGTTCACTAATTACTCAGAATTTATACTACACATAAATAACTAAAGATGATACAATGTTATTCTTTTTTTTAAATTCAAAGGTTACAAACGATACTCCTTTAGCTCAGTCGGTAAAGGCGCAGCTACAAAGCAAGTCCATGCTGGAGGCGACTGAGTTCTATTTCCGTCCGGTCTATTAATTTTTTGGGTTGGAAAATTTCTCTACTTCCTTGGGCATACGATGGTACAGGCTAGATACACTGGAATAAGAGACCAGCGGAGAAAAAACATGAATTTGGCAACAAGATAACCATCAAAGCATTTCTGGCATCACTTGCATTTGTTACTGCTTGCGAGTGACTTCGCCAATGCACCGACGAGCGAGTTCATGAGTGATTGTTAAACGATTTTAATACTCCTCCCTAATTGAAATAAACCATTTGTAAACATTGCAGACTGGAACCGCTTTTGACAGTTCGATTGGAATCATAACAGTGTCTCCGCTGGTCTCTTATCCAGTGTTTCTAGTACAGGCATAGAAAGCTCTCAATTAAAATGTGAAAGTACTTCAAAGAAATGCCATGTACTAGTATACAAATGCTATTTTTAGGCAATGAAAACAGTTTTTTTTTTTGTCGTGGATTAGTATTTGAAGTCGTGGATTTCTTTTGAGAAATCGCGGATTTCGCGGATCAAATTTAGAAAATCATGTAACAGCCCTGCAATTGGCATCTACTTTCATATTACGTGATCAAACTAGGTCTTTGATAATGAAAAACGTGAAAACAACATCAAGTCAGTTTGTCCCATCAAGCAAAGTAATCGCATATCGCAGAACTCAAGTTACAGTTCTGCTTTTTGAATCGCCATATTTTTCGCTGATAGAACAAAACATTCAGGGTTCATGACAACTGATTTTAACTAGACAAAATTATCAATTAATTTACGATGATTTTTTTTAAATATTTACATGAAAATAGAACTTCTTAACTTCAAGTGCCATTTTCTCAATGCCTACTTTTTTCCATATAGGACTGATATGGGATTATAGGCAGTTCAGAAGATCGATTTTGATATTGGCTGCGCTGATCCTGTTCTCTTCACCTTTCTACTTTTTTTTTGCCGTCGAGGTATCTCTGCCAGACGGGGGCACTGCCTCCTATGGTAAAGCTCTAATGTCGTTTTCGTTTTTGCGGTGTAGCACTGGTGTAGTGCCGGGACGGGACTTGACAATCGAGCTTCTCACTCTTCTTAATGTTTTTGAAGAATGTCCTTCGAAAAGTTGTGCGTGGTGTTTGACGTGGGTTTAGATGATGCCTGGAATGTAAAATATTTTTTCAATTTTAATTTGGATTTTATTCGGAGTTTCTTCCGCAGTTTAGCTGCTTGTACATCATTTTTGCTCAGCACAATAAAAACAACCATAAACAAACAACAATATCCATCGCTTAAAACACGCAGTGCACTCAGTGCACTCAACTTTCCTTTCGCAAATATAAACAATTATCAACGCCATTGACGTCAACATTGATTCCGGCATCATTGCCAGCCAGATGCGATCCCTCTGTCGTTTTTATTCCACGATTGCTATTGTCAAATCGACCAATCAGAAACTGGCTCGGATTTGACAGCAAATTGGCTCGAAATCGCTACCCGATTGTCAAGTCCCATCCCAGGTGTAGCTACACCGCAAAAACGAAAACGAGATAACTTGTCCGCACATCCATTCATCACCACAGCGCCGATGTAATTTCCATTTTACATTATGTTTTTAAAATGTTGTCTGTCTCTTTCGGTGGTTAATCAGAGCCAGTTGTACGTTGCGTTAAGGCCCAAGCGCAATGACAGTGGAAGCGGAGCGGAAAAGCCCGATCTGAGTAAACCAACTTGTCGGATTGAAAACTAGTTAGATCCCGAGGGGGGCGACACATCAATTCTAGATGCTCAAAAAATCTCACACTAGCGAATCAATCTTCGATAAATCATCTTTCATTTCTCGCATCTACTTGCATCGTGCCTCATCTTTTTGCAGGAAATCTTCAAAATCGACATAAATCTTCCTTCTATCTACTCAGCGTGCGTGCAGCTGGCCACAGCAAAACACAATCTTTTCTGCATCGTAGATAGAGTCGTCCCCCTCGTTAGAACCAATTCGGTTAAAAATCGGATGGGAATCTTGATGTTATTTGTGACAACTGTCAAACTTTCCATTTCCGTTCCGCTCCCGCCCATATTGCGTTTAGGCCTTTAATGTCAAACTGAAACCTCACGGTTAAAAAGCATCATGTTCATGTGAAGTGATTTGCTGTTGAATTTGCACTACTTGCCAAACATTTAAATTCGATGTGCAAGGAAGAGATCATATTGAAGCACGATGAAATCAACAGTATATCACTTCATTTTAGATTTTACTGCACATCGTTGTTCATGTGCTGTGATTTGAACTCGAAATGTCAACAATACTGGTATTAACAATCGGTCACTTTAAGTTTAAATAACGTATCCTTGGATTTAATTTGGGTTTTAAATAAATATAAACCCTTGTTCATACTGCAAGCCTTGTTATATGTTATTCAAAATATGACCATAATAAGATATGGTCATATTTTGAATAACATATAACAAGGCTTGCAGTATGATACTCAGATCACATGTTTCCAAGTGATATTGAACAACATCGCAAGGCTTTTAGTAGAAGCAAGACGAGACATTGAGCAATAAATTTGATAAATTTGGCAATGTTTTGTAATCGAACTTATCTGAATAATACACTATTATTGAAAACAGCAGCAATTCCGTATTACCCCCGCTCAAGAGCGCAAATTATTTCGGGTGCAGATGGAGAATTATCGCTTCTCTCACTTGACTTGCCTTCTCCATGAGTAATGTTTGTCATGTGCGTTTTTGACATTTGCTTCCAAAAGCAAAACTAATCAAATTCAATGGATGAAAACAGTGGTGCCGATTCAAATGATAATCATTTTGATTTAGAGGTGTTATACAGTACATATTTTTCAACGACAAATCACTTTGTTTCAAAGTGCAAATAACTTGAAAATCAATGATAAATCACTTCGATTCGTAGTGCTGCATAACATACTTAGTCAAGTGCAAGATCATTTGGATTATGATGTGATAACTTTTTACCGTGTAGTACGCCTGGTGGTGTTAGTGCTGACAACACGTTTTTAAGCTACATTCATGTGTGCTGCATGGTCATATCGCGTTAAAAGTTTTTACCTGTGTAGTAATGCTGCTATCACATCCAAATAAAAAGGAACCTAATTTTTAGGCAACTATAATTCGTGTACAACACAGTAAACAGCGCCTATGGCACAACAAAGATTTAAAAAAAATCCTTCCCGCCACTCACTTATCACGCATGGACAGAGTTTGCTTGCGAATATTTACAGTAGCTGTCAAATGTTGACGTTAAATCGAACCAGAGAACCAGGATTTTTCGGCTTCACTTTGAACTACACAAAGTAAAGGGTGATACGGTCAAAATTTGGTCAAGGGAAAACGCGTGTAAATCGGTGAAATCGTTTATTTAAAAAATCAAATTAAATTTCTTTTTCAAGTTCAATTAGTATAAAATTCAGGAAAAATATTCAGTTAGGCTTCCGCTTTTCCAAATCCGAATTGCCGGGCCTTACGCTTGACCCCTGCCATCAGATTTTGTACAGCCACCTTGTCCACCTTCTTCGCCGCAGAAAGCCAGCTTGCCTTGAACTGCTGCTCGCCCTTAGCAGTTTTTTTGGTCTTCTTTAGGTTCCGCTTGACAATAGCCCAGTATTTCTCAATTGGGCGGAGCTCTGGCGTGTTGGGAGGGTTCTTGTCCTTGGGAACCACCTGCACGTTGTTGGCGGCGTACCACTCCATGGCCTTTTTACCGTCATGGCAAGATGCCAAATCCGGCCAAAACAGTACGGAACAACCGTGTTTCTTCAGGAAAGGCAGCAGACGTTTATTCAAACACTCTTTCACGTAAATTTCTTGGTTGACAGTCCCGGAAGCTATGAAAATGCTGCTTTTCAAGCCACAGGTACAGATGGCTTGCCAAACCAGATATTTCTTTGCGAACTTTGACAGTTTCATGTGCTTGAAAACATCTGCTACCTTTCCCCTTCCTTTTGCCGTATAAAACTCCTGTCCCGGAAGCTGCTTGTAGTCTGCTTTGACGTAGGTTTCGTCGTCCATTACGACGCAGTCAAACTTCGTCAGCATCGTCGTGTACAGCCTCCGGGATCGCGCTTTGGCCGTCGTATTTTGTTTATCATTGCGATTTGGAGTCACTACCTTCTTGTAAGTCGATAGTCCGGCTCGTTTTTTGGCTCGATGCACGGTTGTAGACGATACACCCAGCTTATTTGCGGCATCTCGGAGAGAGAGGTTAGGGTTTCGCTTGAAACTACCGGCAACTCTCTTTGTCATCTCAGCGGCTTCCGGTTTTCGATTTCCCCCCGATCCAGACTTCCTGGCTGTCGACAAACGTTCCCCAAACACTTTAATTACATTTGTAACGGTTGATTTGGCAACTTTTAGCGATTTTGCCAACTTTGCGTGCGAGTAGCTCGGATTTTCGCGATGCGCGAGCAAAATTTTGATACGCTGCTCTTCTTGCTTGGACGGCATTTTGACAACTGAAGAGTGAATTCCAAAATCAAAATAGGAGCAACATTCTACACACACACACACACCTTCAAAATGAGGGGTGTTCAGGTTTTTTAAATGCAAAATTGAAAGAAATACGTCAAGTTGATATTGACCAAATTTTGACCGTATCACCCTTTATATGGGAATGACATTCGTATCTTAGATGTGCTTTTTTGAGACACGTATTGAACTAGCCTAACTTTTGGTGTCTTTGGTGCTTGTTTTAGTTCTTAATTACACAGCAAAAAAATAATTTTGATATCACGTCAAAGTGGATGCACTACAATCATGTCGAAAATATGGTGTAATATTACTTGCTAAAAAGGACAAAATTATCATTAATACAATGCATGAACTGACATTACGCTGCTTTTACTGCATTTGTTTATTTATGTGGTCATAAAAATTACATGAAATTTTCGACATGATTGTAGTGCATCCACTTTGATGTGATATCAAAATTATTTTTTTGCTGTGTATGATTTCATGATAATGTATAACTGGTAAGTTTTGAGCTATTAAATATTGTACACACCAAAAATAGGTCATGGAAAAAACCGTTTCAAAAATAATGGATATCATGTTGACAACATATAGCTAGCTTTGAACCGTCCTGCCTACTGTGTTACCTGACTTATAACGAATATACGTTGTATACGAGTACCCCGAATACAACGTATGACTCGTCTAATTTTGCATACCATTTCCAATGTAAAATTAGACGAAGTATACGTTGTATTTTTGTTGGTCGTATATAACGTATATTCATTATAAGTCAGATAACATAGTAGGCTTCATTTTCAATTGAGCGACATAACATAATGAAGTCAATGTAATTTTAAACAAGGTCTTTTTTTTCAGAAATTTGTCTTTTTTTGAAAATTAAACTGTAGGGTTAACTACCCCATTTCCGGCCTATTAAGCACAACCCGCATTTAGTCTTTCTTACTCCAGCGCAGTTTAGCACCAAACGGAATGGTATTATTACTGATGGCTTTTAAATTTATTTACCTTTCCGTACGTACCGTAAGATTTGATAAAGAGAAACCAATCGTTGAGAAATTGTCAAAAGTCTAACACTGCTTCTTGACGCCAAACTCGGCCTACGGATTCTAAACTCGGCCTAACGCATTGAAACGCCATTCAAAGGCCAATGAATTCACTTCGGCCTATCGGATGAAGATAAAAATGATTCGGTCGGAGCACTTCTTTTGTTTTTGGGAATAATGGGTGCAAATCTTCATATCACGCGTTCTCATTGACTTCGTTCGGTAGCTTATTGACTAAAGTATCGTACCAAACGCATAATTGACTTGTTAACTCTGAAATCATGGATTTATTTGAAGTTTTCTGCTCGATAGGCCCAAAATGGGCGATTAGGCCGAAGTTGTTCTCTACCCTACTAGCATAGGGTTTTCTTTACTGTATTTTAGGCTTAAATAATGATTCAAAGAATCTCTTCAAGCAAAGATAAGAAGGTCGCGAAAGAAGAGAGATGTAACCATTTTGAAAATTTGATTTTCTTGAAATACATTATTCTCCGACCATTTGCGTCTGGTTTAAAGGCACTTAGGCGTTAAAATACTAAATGAAAGTAAAAGAATGAACGTAATTGGACTTATAATCATACATTTCTGATCTCATTCAAAGAGTTGAGAAAGTTAAACTAAAACATTGGATGGAAATCTGTTATCGGAAGCATGGTCATTAATTTTTCATCATTCAAAGATTGTGAATGATAATTAGAACATTGTTTATTATAAGTTGAACTCTCCCCTTCCATGGTAGTACAGGTAATCCACTACTTTTCGATCCGTCTCATCTTTGTCAATCTTCCATCAACTAGTTGGTACTTATTAATGATTCCCCTTGTGCTCGTATGAATTCTTGAGGTTTCAGCTTAATAAATATTGAAAATCAATTAAATTACTATCGACTTTAAACAAGAACTTTTTTGAATTGATTCGATAATTATAGATTGCATGGAACGTTTTTTGTTCTACCACTTTCGTCAAAAACACAGTTTTGCGCCTCAAAACAACGGAAAACTTTCTGGGTTAAGGATTTTACAGACATCTCATGTCTTTTGTGTTTAACTGCATCAGCGTTTTTCCGGCATCATTTCACAGAAACTCAATGATATTCTACATTTTTTTTTTCGTCGGAAGCTGAGATACCGAGCTTCGTCTTATCATTAACATAAAGTTTGTGTGAGCTCGAAAAAAAAAATTAGGAGCTCGATGGTTTGGCCAATTTTTGGTGTGTACATTCTTTACTACATTGTCCTAACATTTTCACAACCATTGTAATGCATGCATGTTAACGGAGACTAACGGCACGTATTCTGGTAACATCACTCATCACCCCTTTTCGCATAACCAACCTCAAAACAGGTGACGACGGTATGGTACAATCCATTCCCGATAATCACTGAAGCAGTCGATGTAGTTGATGGTGCCATGATGATCGCAAGTACTCTCAGCACTAGTACCGGTAGCATCGTTGTAGATACACCCACCGCCGCCTCCATTGGATCGACCAATACTGGTTCCATCGGTACACTCATTGATGAAATCAATACAGCAGCAATGGCTACACTGACGGTAGCTTCCGGTGATCCACTGTCGGACGACGTGAGCGACTCGGCTGATTCAGAGTACCGTTCCCTCGAGACCAAGGACGATGATAGTGATCTGCTCAACTATTGCACTGAGTAGAATGAGTGCGCTTGGCTAACATAGGCATAGGAATGTTTTCGAAATGATTAGTTCGCGTGATATCGTATGTGTAATTTGTTGCTAAGAGTTCAAGATTTACTAATTGAGTGTGCTAGCGAATCATATCAAACATATTTGACTCATAAGCCGTACAGTGGGTTAATTTGAATCAATCGCAAATTACATGCAACCAATAAAATGATTATCATTGACTATTGAAATCCGTTTTTATTTTATTTTTATACTAGATGTTTTATTTTATTCCCATCATAAATTAGTTCACAAAACAGAACATGAAAACTAAAGATCAAAATATTGATAAAATCATCCGAATCGAACAATCGTATCCCAACAGTAGTACAGATCATTTTCTTCATAATACTTAAAAAATTATCTACAAAAGTATCTAACGGGACGTATTTTTCAACTTTAAGGGCTCCCCCTTATCCTTTGGAGGGCTTGTGCTGCATTATTTGATGCTTCCGAAATGTAAGTCCAACTGTTGTGAGTGGTTTGAATTTGCTTTCCTAAATGTAATGATTCTTAACGTCTTTGTCTTTTTCGTATGCGTGGGTGATATGGAAATTTCCGATCAAACAGCCGGCTTCATTTTGTTTGTATCTGACTTCCTTCGAATTTTATAAAATTGTATCCTTATTCTATTCAAAACATGTACGAGAAAGGCACGCGCGAGAATGAATCTGGGCTTTCAATTACATTTAACAGATGGACGTTTTCGTTTTTCATATTAAACTATAAAATTATGTTTACAACATCATTGCATTTATTTTTCATAAGGAATTATGTATAGCATATTTTAACACTATCTTGAAGGTTATTATCATAAGAATGTGGAAATAATTAAAAAAATCCTATAAAAATGTTTAAAAACATAATTTTGAAATCATGACTTAGGCTGTGTTCCATTTGGTGAATTTTCACTTAAATTTGATCGATGGAAATTTTCCTAATTGTACCAGACTTATTTATGACAGACCAGGAATCAATTTTGACAAACACCTTCTTGAAAATAGGAAGATCAACAACAGAGGGATTTTCGAACATCTTAATTTATTTTCGAAGTGTCAAATTTAAGTGAAAATTCCCCAAATGGAACACAGCCTATGGAGCTTATTGCTAAAAGAAGCACGATAATGACCTGAGAGTAGCTACGCAATTGTTGAGTATTTTTGGGAGCATTTTAGCAAAACAGGCACGTTGACCGCTTTCTCTCTACAAGAAGCTTGAACACAAATTTATTTTATAAATGTTTGCCCGTCGCTACGCTACTTTAAATAGGAAATCATTGACAGGACAATAAGTTTGAGTAGCTATGCAGTTATTGAGGTTTTTTCAATGGTTTATTCAGCAATTCCTGAAAAAAAAAGGTGTAGTAACTTGTTCACCTGGTTAGCCTGATTGCCTCTCACCACAAAAGGCCTGGGTTCAATCCCAGTCAGCGTAGCTGGGATTTTCTGAAGCATAAACTCTCTGATCACGCCTAAAGCCGTTGGTCCCCGGTTCATTAGTTGATGTGTCGATAGGTAGGGTCCAGTTATGTGAGCTGCCTCCCTGGCGTCGGTAGCATTGGTGCTCATTAAAGAGCCTGAATTTATAAAGAGGCGACATCTTATCCATTTGACAGGTCTTCTGCTCGATTGGAATGACTTTTCCTATGACTTTGGCAGATAATCGATTGTTCCAATTTTGACATGTCGTCTCTTTATAAATTCAGGCTCTTTAGTGCTCATCACGGAAAACTAGATCGACGGAAAACAAATCAAGGAAAAAATAAAAATCACTTTTTAAGGTAAGTTTTCAAAGTTTTCATGTATGTTCCGAATATAAACAACTAAATAATGATTAAGAGAATGTATGCCTACCTATCGACCCATCAACTCATCAATCGGGGACCAACGGCTTTATTTCCTAGGGCAATATGCACCATAATGATGAGGCAAAATGCACCCAAACAATGGGACAAAATGCACTACAATAATGGGACAATAAGACTCTCCTTGCCATCTTATAAATAATGATGATCAATTCAAGACCAACAATTGAAAGATCTAGCTCTATTCTCAGTCAAAGGAGTAATCTCTTTTACCGACGCTTACTAATATTTGAATCGCTAAAAACTCTTTGGACAAAATTACATTATATCCAATGTAAACTGGTTTTTATTTTTATTGATATTATCTGATAACATTGACCTGCCAAATTGATATACATATATTTAACTTGCACTAAAAGCAAATTTAGAGCGATATAAGTGATTTTTTAAATTCTTCCATAGTGATTCCCTTACAAATTACAAATCATTGGCGTGACCTCTAAACCTTGATCAATCTTTACCAATGTTTACACAGATTCATATTTTTTGGTTATGAATTGAACTAGAGGGTGGCGTATCAGAAATTTATCTCCTTTTTTTCTCAAAATTAAGCACCCTAATGAACATGGTTTCTTGCTCGTATACGCATGCGAGGGTATTTTTTTTGCAGTTTGTGAACACACATTTATACGACCATTTCAGGCGTAACATTTGATAACGGCACAAAAGCATTTGTAAACGAACTTTTTAAGGCCCTTTACACGCGAATCGAAGTACGCTCACGCAAACCAACAACATCATCGGATAGGCGCAACTCTCACCTTTCCGAAAGTGGTATTGGTTTGCGTGGGGGTACTTTAGTTCGCGTGTAAAGGGCCTTAAAAAGTTCGTTTACAAATGCTTTTGTGCCGTTATCAAATGTTACGCCTGATTTAACCAAACTCTTTTGACTGATAGGTGCGCCTTTGTTTCCGTTTTGGACTTTTTTTTTTAATCTCTAGTGAAGTGGACGTATGTTTGGATCCATGTCAATCATACAAGGTCTGGAACAACAGGCAGCTTGCTGGCGTTAGAAACATTGATGTTGTGAACATTGCTGAGCAAGCGAATGACGATGTCACAGTAGCACAACCTTCCATACACAGAAAAAAAAAGTTGTTGAATATTACATCCAAACAGCTGCAGAGAGGTCATTCCGCTGGTTGTGTAATATTACGTTGTACGATGTACATCGATTTTGCGAACAAAATTACATCTATTGATGTAATATTGTATCTGCTTTTTGCTAGTACATCATTATTTCATACATCAACTTGAATTACGTTGATCGATATTACATTTTTTTTGCTGTGTAGTGTGAATGGCAGACGTGTCGTCACAGAAAACAGCTGTTTCGTGTAAAAAGATGAACATTGCGATGAAATACGAACACCACTAAACATTTCCACATTTCACTAATACCAATAAACCAGTTGGGCTAGACCTAGGCGCCTAATACATAGGTGCCACAGTCGGAAGAAGTGTTAGTTTGTTTACCAAAATGGGAGTCTATGGATTTCTCTGTGTCAAAGTATTAGTGCAGAACTTCGTGGTTGCCCCAAAGCATAAGTCCAAGAAAACCGTGTAAATATAGAGCTTGTTGACGTTTAATCGGTGCACACTTCTGCACCATTTAAATAGAACAAGTGCGAGCAAGAGAGGAATAGATTGGTGGGAAAACAAAATGTCCATTCATCACGTCAGAGAAGACTAATTCCAATGTCTACACACGCTTTTTACAAATTACCCGAATTTTAATAGAATCCTCCCATATCGGTCAAAACTAAACCTACTTAAAAATGGTTAAACTATGTTGGGAGTGAGTTGGAGATGCTTAACGGCAAATATCAGGCTTAAAGCGAAGATTATAAATCAAGAACACTGGCAACTGTTTCCTTTTCTCATACAAATGACAAACGTCACTGATAACAGTGCCTCTGTTAATCGAAGGTGGAACTTTGAAGCACAAGTGTTAGTGAGACTGCTTATAAACAGTGACTGTGTGTGTGTGACCTGAAACGAATAATCATAACACGGTACTCGTTGTTGTTTTTGTTTTGATCTACACAATTTCACGGCAATTTGTATCCTAATCCCAGCAAGCCGGTGATTTTCCAACCACAAACTGAAAAACTTGTCAGGGTGGATCAAGTAGAGGATTGCAACTCGGATCGAAACTTATTGAAAGTAACTTTTACTTGTGAACGAGGTACCAATAATTGATAGCTATTTATTTCTACTTATGTGTGTAAATGCACTTGTGAATTAACACACACCATCATACACAGGTTCCACATTGGCTCAGAAGAGGCGTTGCCGTTACTGTCTCCTGATTTTTGGCAGAGTTGCCAGTCTTCTTGATTTGTAGTCTTTGTTTAAAGTGAGATGAAATTATAGATTTAATAGTTACCTTATAGTTAGGTAATGTGAAAATTGTACATAGCAAGTAGAAAGTGAGCAAAGGATAATTTTGAGGAAGGTACTAATCGGGTAGACCAATCGGGTAGATGCATACGTCAGATGTTGAATTGAGTGTGAGTGTGCGTACTTTTTCCGCACTTTGGAGGTACATGAGCAAATCGGCGATCATCCCTTTTGCCAGTGGCGGCTGGAGGAAACACCCTTACCATCCACGGATGAGTTTGGTAAAGGGAATGCTTTATCCGATTTGTACCTTCCTCATAATTTTTCTTTGCTCGCTTTCTACTTTCTATCTACAATTTTCACACTGCCGTACTATATATCTCCTCATCTAGCGTATAAAATGTCCACTTTAATTCTGATATTTGATGTTAGGCATCTCCAACTACGAAAATGATCTATTTCCAAGAATTTTGCTGTTTGTAGAGCAAAGAATGTGAAGAGTGCAATATTATTTTTGTAATAGCTTATTTTAGAGGCAAGTTTAAAGCAAGGGGAATGAGGGGATGTTCATAAACTACGTAGACTTTTTAGGGGGGGGGGTGACAAATACTACGGTCCATACAAATTTCTTAAAAATGTATGGACGATTGTCTACGCGGGGGGGGGCTTTCAAAACCCTCTTAAAATCGGTCTACGTAGATTATGAACATCCCCTGATTCTAAAAACGTTCTAGAGATTATTCTAAAGAAACTCTGTGACTGGTTCTTACCGAATCATATCAAAGATAGTTACCTAAATATATGAAAATTTTAAGATTACGAACGCAGAGTCAAATTATAGATCTTCGACAAAAATTCTATCTTTGTAATAATCTATTTGATTCATACATTTATTTAAATGTATATTACTGTAACATTAAAATATATCTAGGAAAAACCAGAAATTTATATTTGTTGGTCATAATGTCTTTATGTGCTCTTCATAGGGGATTCCGTTGTGAGATTCGATGAAATTATAGGAATTTATGAAATGTGATTTTAGGTTCCATGGCATAAAAAGTTTGTTTTAATATTAAACCGTAGTTTAATTTCTAAGTCACCATATAAATGGCTATTTATTTATTATTTAAAAGTAAATATTACCGTAATTTTAGTCACTAAAGTCACTACTATTAAACCGCATCCGCACTACCAGCACTGCTCAATGAGTTCAGGATGTTTCGCTAGTTCTGTGTGTTTCTAGGGGCACTAACATTCAAAGTTTACGCAACATTTTAGAACGCTAAGTGTACCTAGAGCTCAGGGAGTTGTGGAGTTCGAGATGCTGCAGAAGTTTATTTTTTTCCAAAATTCTAAATTTAAATAATGAACCATGACAACAATACAGATAAACAGACGTAGCTCTTTCACCACAATCGTCTTGCACGTATGTAACGTTCAATTTAAATATTATTAGTTGCGTGAATCCCCCACAAATAGCGCTGGCATCGAATCATTTTGACGTTTCTATACATTCTATCGAACTTGTATGCAACATTGCTTGAGACTTGTAGTTAGTGAGTTCCATGACGATATATTCAAGGAAAATTTATTTAAAGAATTACGTCTTTTTGACTGTGACAAAATTATTGGCAATTTAACAATTTTTCAACATTTTTGGCATCGATAAATTTTCAAGCTCGCAACAATTAAATATTCAGATAATTATTTGAGATCTCGAATCATTGAGGTTTTTTTTCAGGAATTATAGTACTGGTCGAATTGAATTACCGGTAATTCAAATATTTTTTTTTTCATTTTCGATTTTTATTTTCGTCCTGTTTTGTTGCTGGATTGTCTATGTTTCAGTGATTATTCGAAAAACATGCTTAGAATCTCTAGGCAACGCAATAAAAAAAAAAACATTAAAATAAATGAATGATGAATAAAATATGAATTTTGAACTGTTAAAAAGTCATTGCAATCATCATTAATCGGAAATTAAAATAATAATAATAGAAACAAAAAACGATAAACTAGCCACAAATTACGGGTAATTGAGTAACTGATAATCGATTCTGATCTGTACTTTGAAAAATTGAGATTTTTCACCTAATTTTTTAATTGAAATGATTTTAACCCAGTATTTTTTTTCTGGATTAAAATAAACTTGAATAAACTTGCAAGTTTTGAGATCTTGAAGAAAGGAATATAATTATTCTAGATGACGGACTCTGAAAATTATTCAGCATCGAATTTTTTTAACATTCAAGGGCTTTGATAAAGTTACAAGGATCCAGGATTTCCAAACTTTATAAAATAATGGAAATTAGAAAGATTGGAGAAAAAAATAAAATAAATCCGAAATATTATTCGGTATTAATTTTATATTGTCGTTATTTGTGATTCATTGAGACTGTGATTTGAACCGTGGCCTTTAGCGGGAATTGCGGTGATATTTGTGTGAAAATGTATTATGTTTTTTTAATTATATCTTTTTGTGTGTATCCATGCTGATTATAAAAATTGCGTTGTAAATGTGTAAGCGCTTAAAATTAACTCACTGGTATGTACATATGAGCAGTTCAATTTTAAATTTTTTGTGATGCGGTTTACGCACAGTGTTCAATGGAAAAAATCAACTTAAACGCGTTCGGTATACAATCATAGATGCAAAAGACACAGTGCACAATGTATCAATAAGTTAATGTTTAAATTCTCTACACTTTAGTCAGAAAGCAACTAATCATTCAAACTCGATCTATTTCAGCTCACTGAAAACTATTTCTAGGAATATCTTTTGTTTTACATTCGAGCAGAATTGCTTGTCAACGGAGGCCTACAATAAATAGATAGATTCGTTACTGGATGGCAATTTCTAGCGGAAAACCAATGAAGAAAAATCTTAGTACAGTTCGTTCAACAAAACCATCCTCGTTTATGAATACGTTTCATTTCAGCGACATAAAAACAACCCTACCGAAAAAAAAATCCCTGGTGACTGTAAAAATAAAAAAAAAAAGCTTTAAAATGTACTGATTAATCTAAAAGAAAAATAAATGATTTTCCTTCAACTTTTCATCACCCTTTCTCGAAGTATCGAAAATCTATTTACATACATTCTGTATTAAACTTCCCGAGAGTAAAAGTGGTTGCGAGTACGTGGAATGGATGAAAATTCAAAAAAAGAATGATAAATCAAAATAAATATAAATACGAGAGGTGATAATTTGCAAACTATCAAATAAACAAGAAAAATAAGTCGCTTTTGTTGTTGTATGACAGTAGTGAAAGCAGGTATCGAATTGAAAAATGTGGATCTGTGCAAAAGCTTGCACTTGTGAACCTTGAACAGTGAAGTTTAAAATGATAGAAAAATTCCTCGTGGAAAGCGCGTTGAATTGTAAAACTGTCCGGAAATGGACCACAAACGGCTGCTACGGACAGGCAGGCAAAGCTTACTTCTAGTTACTATCTAAAGAGTAGCTACTTTTATTATTGGATTCATAATCGAATTTCTTGTAAATTGGTCGGTTGATGCTGAATGAAATCTTTGTAAAAAATAAACAAGACTTAACTGTAAATCGATCTGTAGAGTTATGGTTTTAGTATGACGGAATAAATACGTAGATTATTACGGATACAGAATTCCAATCTTGAAATTGATGTTTTATTTAAATGGAAAGAAAGTCTCAATATCTGGTTGGGGGCTGTTTATATATTTAGATAGTTTTTTTTTTAGGTTTTAGACCCCCCTCCCACTGTGTAAATAATCGCCCGTAGACACTCGCAAATCCCTCTCCCCCATAAGGTGTCTACGTGGGTTATGAATAGCACCTTATTTACGGAAATAAAAGTTATTCCTTTGCACAATGCACAGTGGTGCAAAAGACCTAATCCATGAAATTTTTCAAGTAGCACCTTTCACAGTGGTTTTTTTTTTCAATAGGGTGTCTTCAGAAGAGTTTTTATAAATGACAAGACCCATTGAATGAAGGTAAGTTTTAGTTCGGAAATTCACCACAGGTGGTACTGCAGAATCTATCTTTTTAGTTTAAGAGAGGTATAAAGTCTTCAGCTAAGTTGTTAGTTGCTTTATAACTAAAAACTTTGTAGAAGACGCCATGTTTCTATCTGCTTGTGATTTTGAGTTATGAGTCAATAAAGGCCTCAAAAATCCGTTTTTTGTAAATATGTCAGAAATTGTTTCTTTTAGATGACTATAATGTTCTGCAACTTTTTAAATATCAATAAAATACACAACTTTACTGCAGACAAAAAGGTTCTATCTGAAAAACAGAAAATATTCTTGATTGTTAAAAAAATGCAGAACATTATAGGGGAATTTACGTATTTTCGGCAACCTAAGCAGCGACGTTCTTTCTATAGCCTTTTTATCTAAGGAACGCACACAAATGCAGTATTGGTTTGTTTACAATCTTTTGCTGCCAGCTGCTCTAACAATTTCAGTCGAAAGATTTGTCAAAAACTGTTTTGAAACGCTTTTACAAAGCTCCAATCTTCTCTAGTGAGAGCGAGTATTGTCGGCAACCAGTTTTTCTTCGGCAACCGTTCCATTTGAACTGCATGTTAATCTGCTGTTCTATTATCGGCAAGCTACAATTTGTAGTGCGTGTGTTGCATTTCAAGAAAACCTTGGTAGATTGCTTTTTCTCAGTGGTAAAAATATAGTCAAATTGAAGCTGAAAGCATAAAGAATCGTTTGCATGCATTCAGCGAAGTGTTTTCGCAAGAAAATCCAATGAAAATAGTGTTTCAATTTAGGTTGCCGAAAATAGTCTGTCATGCCGAAGCCGTCATTTCCCCTAGTCATCTAAAACAAATAATTTCGGAAATATTTTCAAAAAACGGATTTTTGAGCTTTGACTATATGTTTGGTATTACTTCTGCGTGAAGTCCACGATTTACATAGTTGAAGATGCTAATTTCAAATAACAGACTAAAGTGGTAATTTTTATAACGGGTGGCAACTAAAATTTTGGAATTTTTTCGAGGCCTCTATGCTCAACAACAAACGAGCTCGGAGAGAAATAAGAGTGTGTATGTGTTATCTCTCTCTCTCTTCTCTTTCTGCTAGTATTTTCTGTTTTGTTTATGCTTGCTCAGTTTTGCTCAAAATGCCGTCGAAACAAGAAGTATTTCGCGAGCGCGTTGTACAGTTCTACGAACTGCACAGAAATCTCGGCAAAAAGTATACGGTACAACATTTTAGAAGCGAAAATGTTGCGGATTCGACTGTTTACCATATCCTAAGATCCCCAACAACTGCTCGCAAGCAAGGTAGTGGAAGACCAGCCAAAATTATGGACGCAAAAGGACCGAGAAAGGCATTTCTAAGCCATGGTTCAAGCCCTCTGTTTTGGCAATCAATCAATATGTGTACCAGAACGAATGTTTGAAAAAAAAATTTGATCCCGTTTCTACAAAAACATCATGCTGATGGACAATACGTGTTTTGGCCGGATAAAGCGTCATCGCATTACGCCAAAAAAACACAATCGTTCCTGAATACCCATTCGATCCTATTTGTACCCAAAAACCACAACCCGACAAATCTGCCTCAGTGTCGCCCAATCGAAGATTTCTTCAGGGTTTTGAGCTCCTTGGTGTACAAAAATAACTGGAGAGCCACGAATTGCAAACAGTTGATTGGTAGAATCAAGAGATGCATTCGCAAAGTTGACATGAAGACCGTACAACGCTCCTGTTCCGACATCAAACGGAAGCTTCACCGAACATCCGATTACGGACCGTTTTCAAATGTTCACTAATTTTTTTTCAACAATGGACAATGTATCTTTAATTTCAATAAATCAGATCTTCTTCAAGTATGTTTGTCTTTTTTTGACAGCTTGAGAAAGAAATTCCAAAATTTTAGTTGCCACTCGTTACGATAGATGGAGGAGATGAAAGTATAGAATTGATAGTTCCGTTAGAATACGGAGGTGTGAAAATTGCATATAGATAGTAGATAGCGAGCTAGGACAACTTTTAAGGAAGGTACAAATCGGTTTTTTCATCTCTCTTTACCAAACTCCCCCTTTGGAGAGGGATGGTAAGGGGTGTCCACCCCGCCACCATGGATTTTGAAGGATGTTTGAGGCCCTTCGCCCTTCTATAAAAAACGCTTCATTACTCAGAATCACAAGCAGATAGAAACATGGCATCTTGTACAAAGTTTTTAGATATGAAGTAACCTACAACTTAGCTGGAGACTTTATAGCTCTATCTGGTCAAACTGCAAAGTTATATTCTGCAGTGCCACCCGTGGTGAAGTTCCGAACTAAAACTTAACTTCATTCAATGGGTCTTGTCATTTATAAAAAACTCTTCTGAAGACACCCTATTGAAAAAAAAAACCACTGTGAAAGGTGCTAATGAAAAAAGTCCATGGATTTTGGCTTTTGCACCATTGTGCAATGGAGGCGATAGTACACTTGTCAGTAATTATAGGTCAATATCTATCTTGTCGGTATTAAGCAAAGTGCCAGAAAAGCTTATGGTGAGCAGAATGACTGATTTCTTCAAAAGTTATGATCATCAAAAGTCATCAGTATGGATTACGATTCGGGTCAAGCACTTTAACTGCGGCCAATGAATTAGCTGACGATATTTACAAAGCGTTGGACTCACGGCAATTCTTAGGTATGATTTTTCTGGATTTGAACAAAAAAGCGTTCGATACGATTGGGAGATGGCTGCAAAAGCTCAACGCAGATGTCGCCACTGCATGATGATGATAATGTTGACAGATTGCATATACAATTCGTGAAAATTAGCATTAAATCATAATTTTCATCAAGTCTGCGTAAAATCCTTCCAAAATAACATTCGAATTGAAGAAGAAAACGTTTTTACGATCAGACTGATGTGCATCTTTGACTGTTCCAGGTGAACTTTCATAAGATATATTCATTTCATTTCACGGCTCCATCGTAAATATGATGTAAACAGTAGTAAATTGCTCAATTACTCAAAATAAAGATGATTTGTCATCTTGTTATCACTTTGAAGACCATCTAGCACCATTTTATAGTATGGTGCGTGTTGAGTAAATCAAGTTCCGGTGCGTTTTCCGTCGAAAATTGTGAGTATCAATATGTTTGCTCAAAAAAGGCTAAAATGAACATTTATTGAATATTGGCGTCCTATACAACAAATTCTCTATTACCACCAGCATGATACAACCTTTTCTAAGTAAATTCGCTTAATTTCCACTTTCATCTTAGTGAAAATCGCACGTATTCACCATTTTCCGAAAAATGCAGCTGCGCAGGAGGTAACCTCTCCCTGTGGGTGCAAACTTGTTTGCATAATTTGCCATGAAAACATCTCCGATCCATACCGAAATAATAACAAATAGTTTTCAAATACGTTTTCTTACAAGATTCAAGCAAAGTTTCCACGGGAAATTATTAGTTTTTCTTTATGGACCGTTTTGCCCCAAAAAGCGTCTGTTTTACTTGGAAAATTTGGAAACTATCCTCTTTCTAGTAGTTCTCACTTCAAAATGTAGGTGGCGAAAGGTTGGAAAAGTTTCACTGCAAGACGCCAATCGATTATGAAATCTCGTTACGAAAGCTTAATTTATATGATCAGCAAACAATTTGATAAGAAGCCACTTATCAACTAGAATGTAGTTTGCAAATAATGCCAGCATTCCTCTAAACACGACATTTTGAGTAACTCAAAGAAGCAACCTAGGACCTCCCTTGTTCTTGATTTATGTCGACGATCTTCCTAAAATTGGATTGAATGGAAAACCATGTCTTTTTGAAAGACGTTGGAAGTCAGATGGAATTAGAATAACTAAATAAATTATTATAAACCTTGGCTTGCTTAGTAATGGAACAAACTCTTTTGCTTACTACAGTGCTCCTAGTGGACGTTTTCGAAAGCTTTTGACGTCTATTAGTTAAAAACAACAATAACAATAACTGTGTATTTTTTCAGTTCATAAAACACTCTTGTTTTGGAGACATTCGCCATACCGCGCTAGTATGCAACCAAATCGATCACTCAAGTAGAATACCGTAACTAGAACCCGTGATCGACCAGGCCAAGTCCGGTGGATGCATACTTATGGATGATGAAACCTTTGTAAAGGCCGACTTCGGACAACTTCCAGGAACAAACTTTTACAAGGCGAAGGCTCGAGGAGGTGTCCCTGGCAGATTCAAATTTGATTTTGCGGATAAATTTGGAACTATACCAAATATATGATTTGGCAGTCACCCATGAAATTTATTGGTCCTGAACCATTTTTTGGACTTTCTTTTTGTGCGTTAAAAATGGAGCTAAAAACTGAGAAAAACAAAAGAACAGTACAGCTGGACCAATATCTTAAATTCTCGACAATCTAGACGTTTTATAAAGCCAAACTCTTTTCATACACATAAACTATTTAACCTTTCTTAACAAATATTTGAGTACAAACACTGGTTTGTTAAAAGGACGCTGTAAATATCACCTGAAAATCATTGGTAAACTTCATAAACTTGGAAAATCTAGGCTGCTGCCCCCAATCAGGTAATAAATTTCATAAGGAATGTATTACCTGGTTGGGATAATTGCTTAGAACAGTAGTGGTAGTTACTCAAACAATAGTGGCTTACCACTACGTTATGGCATAAATAAAAAGGGGAGGAAAACAGTAGATCAAAATAATGGTCGCGGAGTTATTATATCCCCAAAATAAAAAAGAAGGCCATGCTTTATTCCTCGATATAATGTAACTTCAATATAACTGACGAGGCTTATTAGCTCAGTGGTTACCATTTCTGCTTACTGAGCAGAAGGTCCGGGAGTTCAATTCCAGGCCCGGCCCCTTCCTTGCAATTTTTCACTTTGCCTTATTCTATCCCCACTAGATTTAAATGAAAAACGAATGCTGCTTTAACCAACCGATTGCATCATATACCACAGTTGAATCATGATCTAAAAATAACCCACCTCACTACCCGAGCAAAGTCGGTTAACAAAATGAAAGCAAATCGATATTAAAGTGTGCAGTTCCATCATAATGAAAACTCATTTTGATTACAAATGTTGCGACATAAGTCTGATATCATATTCTGCTTTCATTATGCAGTCAAGACGTTTTAAATGAAAGCAACTTAACTTGAAGTTCTGCTGTTTACGCCTTGTTTAAAATTTAATTGAAATTCATCTGTCGTTGAACTAATGATTATCGTTTATCTGATTTGTTGTCATTCGTGACTTGTCCGCGGTGAGATTGGAGCCTAAGTCTTTCAGCTTGAGAAACATGAATGGTAACCATTTACTCTAGGCCCGTATTCAGTTAAACATTATGAATGCAAAATCAGTAATCAAATTGATTTCATTGAAAGCAGGATTAGTTTTCCGTTTGCTTCAACAGTGTAAAATTTTGCTCTCATTTTTGCTGTGTTAACCGTTAAGTCAACCAAAATGAGATCAACTGGAGTAATCAAAATAAGTTACATCATAACAGCAAATTCTGATTTCAATTTGATCTTCAGCTTTGCTCGGGTATCCTCCCCATGAAAGCCGTGGAAATGCAGACGTGTATTCGGTCTCTTGTAACAATGCTCGATGAACATTTCAAATGGTCCTATCTGCTTTGATCGATTCTCTTCATCGACTTTCTCTTTCTTCAATAACTCAGCTGCAAAACCTTTCCCTGTTGTATTTGACGTTTTGGACGCTAGACAAGAACCTCATTTATCAAGCTATGTGGTAGAATTAACGCGAAATCTGTTTGCAGAGCAGTGGTTATGAAAAGAGAAAGTCGATTAAGAGAATCGATCAAAGCAGATAGGACTATTTGAAATGTTCATCGAGAATGGTCGTCGAACTAATCATCATTCCTTCCCCAAAAGACCGTGAGGACGTGGTCGGCGCGCTGTGATTGATCTATATATAGATTGCGTTAGTGTGCTTTGTACGTTCCATTTACGTAGTTCTCTGTGTAAGTGCATTAGTTCTGATCAATCACTATCTACATATGCCCAACTATCATTTTCAGCTTTATAAGCAAAAATAATTTTGGAGAGCGTTAAGGGTAATTGATTCTGGTTGGACCTATCCAAAAACTGATGATGGTTGGACCTATTTTTTCAATCGCTAGTTTAGTCAATTTTCGCTAATTTTTTACCCTTCTTACAAAGAAGGGTATAGATATCACTTGAAAAATCGACTATCGATCCGAGGCCCGGAGGGCCGAGTGTCATATACAATTCGACTCAGCTCGACGAGATCGGAACATGTCTGTGTGTGTGTGTGTGTGTACGTGTGTATGTGTGTATGTGTGTGTGTATGTAACGAAATGAATGCGCTCACGTTTCTCAGCAATCGCTCAACCGATTTGGACAAACTCGGCGCCAAATGATAGGTCTTGGGGTCCCATTGAACGGTTTTGGAATCGGTGAACTAGTTCCGGAGATATGGCCGGAATAAGATCCGGTGAATATGGGCCTTCACGCTGGATTTAACGGAAAACGTATCAAAACCATCATGCGACACATCAAATTACTACAGAATTCAAAAATAAGATCAATGCAAGTCGTGTTAAGTGTTCCAGACCACATTGGACACACTTGGACATGTTCCGGGTACCCCGGGGAAGTTGCTTGAATATGAATTGAATTAAAACCCATTAAATCACATTAAAATACGATGATAAGGTGATTGGTAGCCTCACCAAATAGACTACACCCGGATATATTCCGGGTACCCCCAGGCAGTGGCGTGATGACACGGGGGTGGGGGGCTTGGTCACTGATAATGACAATAAAATAAATAAACTTGAATAAGTAAGAAGGGTCTGATCACACCATAGGTGGATAAATTCGGGTTTTATTTTCAAAGATCACTTTACTAACATAAAAATCTGGGTGTTTTATTGAAAAAACTTCAAAACAATTGAGTTTCAATGTGTTTTCAAAACAGTTCACTTTCCACGCATTAGCTCGTCATCATGCCTTACAACATACAATAAAGGAATATTTTTTACATTTATTTTTTATTTTAATGCAGTAAAATACTGCTTTAAGGTTTAAACAACACGTTAGTACGTCATTTATCCATTGGTTTCACTAAAATGTTTGAATAATTGACGAAATTCGAATAGATAAATTTGATCATGGTTGGACCTACGCATGATTATGGTTCGACCTATGTGTTTCCTAAGACGGCCGCTAGGTGCGCTTTGGTTTGTCTACATCCTTCATGCGCAGCTGATTTGAAATTCGATTTCGTTTTGGCCGAGTGATCAGTTTCTTCGATTGAAAAAATAACTAAAGAAAAGAGATATACGGTCGAAAATCTTCAAGAGGCTGTTCTTTTAGAAAGAAATAAATCACTTACCGCGTATCAGAAAAGGTACAATTTCCGAAAACGACACTTCACGCAAAAAATTAAGGGAAGCCACGGTAAGAAATATGGAAGGGAAATAGTGTTGATTGTTGATTTGGAGAACCAGCTAGGGGATTGGGTTTGTATGTGCGCTGCTTCTGGCAGTCCCAAGACAACCAAAAAGATCTTAGAAGCTGCTGAAGACCTTGCGTCACTAGTTTGGCGTAAATTTAAAGGAGGAATTCCATCGTCAGGTTGTCTGAAAGGGTAACCACCGATTTCCGAACTACCACGAAAGCGCCGAAAGAATCTGTTAATATGAATTTACATTAAGCACTTCTCATACACATTCTGTGTGTGAATTAACTTGAAATAAAATGTTAACAAACTAAAAATTGCTAGCTGAAACTTATTTTCAAAAAAAAAACAAAACTCCAGGAGAGAAAAAGCTATAAAACCGGAATTAAGTTCTGACATTCTGTCATTTTAAGCCCCTAAATTCCCCGGGGACACCCAGAACATTTCCGGAAGTGGCCAATGTGGTCCAAGGTACTCAATTTTGTTATTGATCTTGTTATCGAATTTGGAAGTAATGTGAAGTGTCGCATGATAGGTTTTATTCCTTCCATGTCAAAATTAGGTCCATGTTCCATATACCCTGGAACTTGTTCCGGCCATATCTCCGGAACCAGTTGACCGATTCCAAAAATATTCGATAACTTTCAATGGGACCACAATACCTATAGTTTGACGTTAAAAAATTTCCAAATCGGGTCAATGATTTCCGAGAAAATGAGCCATGATGAATAGCTAATGCGTGGAAAGTGAACTTTTTTTTAAAAAAGAAGTTAACTTCAAATTTGTTGATTTTTTTAAATAGTAAATTCATAAAAACTGTATGAAAAGGGTTTTTTAATGATACCAATAAGCTCTAAACAAAGTTTTTGTACAAATATGGGCTAAACTAGCATTTGCAAAAATAGGTCCAACCATCATCATTTTTTAGGTCCAACCAAGATCAGTATAGGTCCAACCAACATCATCATTCTTTGCTGAATAAAAACGTTTTATAAAATCATTTGTTCATAATATTTAACTTTTTATGTTATTATTAGAAACAAGAAAGGTAGATCTTTCCCTAATCACGCATTTTTCATAATTATATGTTGAATTCATAAAAAAAAAATACGACATGAATGTTGACGTCGTGTGAAACCGGCCTAAATAGGTCCAACCATCATCAGTTACCCTACTCACCTTCTTCACAACCATTTTTAAATTTGTCAGTCGCACTGAATAACATCATCCAATAAACGCTAATGTCACTTCTATACAAATATTAATAAACTTTCAACTTGTAGCTGCGAAACAAAGCTAATAAATTTAATATATTACCCATTTGATGGCTTCTACACAACCAACCACTCTTGGTGAAAAACATAAACATCAAAAGTGCTTTTTCAACAACTAAACAACCTGTAATCAGCTAGTAAACTGTGTTAGCGCTGTGCAGTGATTATTGGCTAATCGGGAAAAGGTTGAATAAGCGCCATTCAAGTTCACACATACCTAAACAGTAGAATAACAGCTGTATAGAAGCATACATGGATATGCAATAAAAGCTTGTCCCAACCGTTTCAACAGCCATAAGTAGCTGACTAAGTTCGCCAGATTTGCTTGTATTAGAAGTTGAGTAAAGATTACCTCATATCGTATGGCATTTGAATACAATGTATTGTCATGTATAAATGAAATGAGCAAAGCGTTTACATGGTGAAAATTGTTAATTGGGTAGCTGAATATGCCAATTGGGTAGCTGAAGCTGCCAGTTTTCTCCTGTATAAGCTAATCTACAGCTAACATTGCTTCAATCAGATGTTTCGGTATTTTCTCGCTTTATTGCTGAAAACTGTAAATGAAATGACCGAATTTCGGTAATTTCATTTTAATTTAACGAAAACGGTAAACATTTTTACCGGCAGGTCTGTAAATCAGCTTCATCACTGACTTCGGTGAAATATTTTACTGAAGTTTCGATAATCAAAGCGTTCCATTACTGAGTTCGGTAACGGTATTGTTAAACGCCAAATCCACCATATTGTGATTTTCGATCGACTTTAAAAAAGTTCGTGTTTATGAAAATTAAAAGGTGAAATTATGGAAGCTGTTATGCAACACCAAGATGAGTGAATCGTAGATAATTTCCGTAAGTAATTAATTTTCGTTATCTAAATAAATACTTGCTTGTTTTTTTTTCCATTCCCGTTGGCAACGATCTACAAACAGCATTTGGAATCTTTATCCAATCCCAAGTAACAATTCAGCAGCTACTTGGCATCCACTCTGATTTATGATGGTTTTATAAAGGAAATAAACAGTCCATTTAGTTTAAATATAGCATTTCAAAGTGTAAAACAGTCCTGGCTTATAATTCAGCTTATTGCTGTTTTGAAAACTTTTTATAGTCTGTCGAGAAAGTCAAAATCTTTCTTGTTTTAAAAATAAATTTAAAGCAGCTCTCAATCCCTCCATAAAACTGTTCTGTAAATCAATCATAAACTTCATTAGCAATTATTTATTAATACCTCGATAAAATACTCTATAAAGTTGTTCTATCATTATAAAAGCAACCATAAAACCATTCGATCTTAAATGTTGGATTCTCATAGTGAATAAAAGCAAAATTTATGACAAGGAAATCTCGAAGAGTAGACGAAGTAGGATGAAAAATTCAAGCGATGTTAACTACCCAAGGGAAGTCAATTTAAGCAATTACTGAGCTGCTGACGTTTGCATCACATTTAAACCGGTGTTGATTCTTTATGAAATAGTCTACAAACAGACCAGCATTCTCCAGATCGGACGAACAGAATAATTTGCATTTGTACTTACAGCAAACCACTGAAACTGTCAGTAAGTGGAGATTGGCTGGTTTCCGATTTATAGCAGTAATTTTATTCAGCGAAAGGTTTCGAAATTTCATTCAAGTGTACTTAATTCCAACTGCATCGTTTGATGGTGCAATTCGGGAACCATCCGGAAGAAGGGGATCTTTTACGGGAACGGTTGAGCATCCAGCTGTTCCTTTATATATGCGAAATATTGCGAAATTCTGCAAACCAGTTCCGCACACTTCCTTAGTAACTGCTTCCAATCCAGCGTGAGAAAATCGCTTGGAAGAACGCTGCAGTAAACCTGTTGTGATCGAACAACGCAACTATCGAAAGATAAACAAACTTTGACGTTTAACATTTTGCAGGTAACTTTGCCTCCATAAATGCTGCCATAAATCTGAACGGGTTGGGATCAAGCAAAATGGCTTTATATAAATATAATTCAGTCAGAAAGTTTTCTTCATAAAAGCCATTTCGAAACCTTGTGAATTTGTTAGGGATTTCATTAAAGCAAAACAACTTTTTCACAAATGGCCCATGAAAACCAAATTTTAAGCCACCGCCATATTCGAATTATTTTGGTTGATTTTTACAATCTTCATTTTCAATGTGTATTTACTTGGATATAACTTTTTTTGGTCAAATTAGCAATGAGGAGATATTTGAAATACGATAATCATAAAAAAATATTTTGGCTGAGCTTAATGATTAATCTGAAGAATATCTAATTTTTTTTTTCTCAATTAAAAATAATAAGCAAAATCGACGTTTTCCGAGGGCGTACTTATTTTTTTTCGATGTTTTCAAGTACATTTCACTTAAGATTTAATATGGCACGTAGTTGCAGCCACTTTAAGAGAACAATTTTAATAATTTTGAAAATTGAATAGGATTTTTATATGATAAGATTATATTTCCATTATTTTGTTAAGTTCGGATGGTATTTATGAATCCTTTTCTATCTTGATTGATGATTTTTCTAGTAGATTCAGCAAGTGGCTAGCGAAAATGGCTTTAAAGGGGTTTTTATTGTTGCCAAATAGCTTTTATTGTAGCTTAAATACGGGATTCAAATGGTTCTCAATACGTTCGTCATACAACCTTCTTGCAGTAAATCAATCTTGAAGAGCTTCGAAAATATACCCTTCGGAACCTTCTCCAGGATGGGCCAACTAGACAGATTCTAGTCTTAATGAGGTTTTCGTGGATGCATCAATGGCAAAGTAGCCTTGACTAGGGTTTTATGAATGTTGCTTTATAGAAGTTTTGAATTACTTCATAAATCTTAAAATGTTACTTGGGATGCTTCCCTGTTTTCAGTGTAGCGCCGAATCCTTCCGACAAAAACTTGTTTTTGTTCATGGGTGGAGCAATTTCCAACACTAACCCATTGATCATGACTGCAGCCAAATTTTTGCATTGGTTGCAGTGACCGCCACCTTGAAGCAATATTAAAGCAAATAACAGTTGAGTTGGTTACCATTTAAAAAAAATACAGATCTATAGGTAATTTTCGATTTACATATCGTCCTCAAAATTACAGTTCTCCGGCAAAGTCGACTACAAATCAAGCAATGCACATCGGTAAACGTTACCGATCGTTCGGTAAATTTACGGTAATTTTTTTTTACCGAACTCAGGGTCTCTGTTTAAGTGTGTGTAGAGAAAGCGAATTTATTATTTTCTCCTAGGTTACAAATCACTTTATGACTGTTATTTTCAGAAACAAAAATCTATTCGTTATTTTTGAATGTTCCTTCATCTGTATTTACAAACACCAGTTGATAACAATATATTTCATGGAGTTTGGAGTAAATGCTATATTAATATTAACATGAAACTTTAGTGCAATAATTTATTAGCTAGAGAAAGTTCTGAAGAGGATAGATCGATATAGTTCCGTTAGATTACTCTTCAGAACTTTCTCTAGCTCATACAGGACTCGTTTGCCTGTGGATTTGAGGAAATATCTCAAATCCCTCACCCATCAAGGGAGCTAGTCAAAAGAGTGCGCGTTTGATTCTGTTCAATGTTCACACTGCCGTACTCTTACGGAAGTATCAATCAATCCTCTTCAGAACTTTTTCTAGCCAATAAATTATCACACTAAAGCTTCATGTTGATATTAGTATAGCATTTACTTCCAACTCTGTAATCGTAATCTTTTATCGTATGAGGTAAGGGGTCGTCCATTAATTATGTCACACAGGTAGGGGGAGGGGGGGTTCTGAAAACTGTTACGAGCCATACAAAAAAAAAATTAAGGTCCATACAAAAAATGTGACAAAAGGGGGAGGGGGGTTGAAAATGGGCCAAATTGCGTGACATAATTAATGGACCATCCCTAACAAACACTTTGATTGAACATATATTTCATGCGTAAGACATCAAAAAGTATATAAAACCAGCTATTCAGCAACAACAACAACATAAATAATGCTGATATTGGCCATTTTGTACATACAAAATGATTAACAAGCTGTTTTTTGAGTGATGACTTTATGATTTTATTGACTATAGTAATTCAATAAGAAAATGTATGCAGTGAATTGATCATTGCAGATATTTAGCCCTTTATGATTCAATAAATTCCCATTCAAGTTAATTTACTAAAATTTAAGATATTGTTCAGCGTAAACATCTAGAGTGCACCTAGATTTTCCCGAAGCCGAGAAAGCTGAAAATAAATTGACCAGAAAGGGCTATGTCCCCACACTAAGCACTCTTTCCTCCCTGTGAGAGAGCAGATAATGGCAAGTGAGAGATAGGGAGAATTCGAGCAGCTCGTCAATTGAGAGTGAGTACCATCCCCAAAGCGATCGTCAGAGACGTGGTATCACTCTTCATACTTGTTGGACCCTTGCGATCAGACGTCCACTGGACTTGGAGTCGAGTGGTTGCGTTGAGGCCGGAGGATTTTGTATGGAAGCTTTAGTTTTGTTTTCGTTCAATGTCTGAGCCGGCGAGCGTCAGACATCATCCCGCCCGCCCGGCGGCTATTACTGCCATTGTCGTGGCTGGTTTGTGGCATCAAGTCAAGTCCCACTGCAGGTTGAAGGGGTCAAGATAAGGTCCTCACTTTTCTGCAATCCGCAATACCCCGGGATCCGTGTTCGTCTGTTGTTGGATTCAGCCAGGTATTTACGCGAGACCAGACCAGGAGAGGATGGAAAAAAGCGAAAATGGCAAATCGAGATGTATCGATAGAATGTGAGTGAAACAAGTTGAAAAATTTAATGCCAGGCGTGGAGAAGAAATAAAAATTAAGTTTAACGAAAGTGTGCGGTGCGAAGGAAAACGAAGAAGCATTTAATGTGATGTTGGTTTAGGATATTGTTCCGCAATTTTCTTGTTTGGCGGAAAAAAAGGGGCTGCAACTACAATGAGGTTGGCATTTTGTTGGTTTTTGCTGGTGAAGTGATGAGTTTAAAGGATACATCCAGAGTGAAATTGTCTAGGTGACATATAGATTACATAGGTTGTCCATTATCAATATGCCTTAGAGCACATCAAATTACTTGCACTGATTAATAGCTGCTCATAAGGCTTCTGATAATAAAACTGGTTAAATAAAAATGGTTTCCCTTTCCATAAGGCCCTGACGCCAAGTCGCCCCCGGCGTGAGGTTAACGAGCTTGTCGTAATTGCATGAGCCAATTATAGATTTACCTACTTGCCATCAGCTTCTAAGTTTGTTTGAAACCATACAGCCGTACGTACCGAAGAGCTGTGCATCGAAAAGCTTAAGCTCATAGAGTGTCTATATTAATTCATTAGCTAATAACAGTAATACATACAAAGTGTTTTTCCTTCCATCCTCGTGGTTGTCTACAGGTCCCATGTGAGTCAGGCGGCATTTCACTGATTAATATCTGCTCGCTCAGCCCTTCACTCTGACCGGGTCATATGCCTTCATCATCATCATCATCGTGCCAGGTGCAGTAGGGTGGCTAAAATTAGCAAACCTTTATTTGGATTCAACGCATTTAGTACTAGAAGTATATACATTGGTGTAACTGGGGATAAATTCTAGAAGGGGAATACATTTATTTTTTGAACTCCTCAATTGGGCAATTAGTGAGGATTTTTTATGCGAAAGAACAATAAGTAATTGTAGTAACAGTTCTATGAAGGGCCACATTAATCCTAGGGGGCTGTAGCCTCCTCATAGTTGTGTCATATATTGCGTTGCGTTTGTTACGGAGTAATTCGTAGGTTGCATATTGGTAACTGTCATGTATCTATAATAACATTCTTATTCTAAATGCTTAAGGAAAACTATTTGAGAATGAATAGCTCTCCAATCAGAATTCAGAACAGGAAAAGCATGACAATTACCATTGCCGGCCACGCCCATCTTCTCCGTTACGGAGAAAGGAAGGATGTTGTTGATGTAACAACTACTTAACGGAAAGCCAGCAACTCACCAGCACCCCCATAGATGCTATGGAGTTGGATAGTTGGGTAGGAGATTTTTTTAGGACCATTTTTTTTCCTCTGTTCGGGAGCTAACACCACTGTGACCAGTAATTTTATCTTCGAGGGGGAAGACAGGGAGAAATTAAGAGCATTCCAGAGTAACTCTGAGGAGCTCTTTTGCTCTCTGATGAACGATTTTATTATCTCAATTGTTTTGACAGCGCAGCCCAAGCTATCAATGTTTTCGGTGTAGAGGAACGTTAGTTTTTTCAGCTGGTGATCTATGCCGTAAAGTACACTCAATTCATCGGAGAACCTGCTAGCAAAACAAACATCACGCAATAACGTTGCTGTTTTAATACAAAATAATTAGGCTAGGGGGGTGTCTGTGGGGGTTTGGTGGAATAGTTAATACGTTTGTATTATCCCGTTCTAGCAACCGAGACTCTCACAGAATTTATCCTCAAGTACATGTCCGCACCGGAGCTGGTAGCTGGTAGGGAATATCCATTCCCTTGCTCTAAGCATCTAGATGCCCAGTACTACGTCAGTACTGGTCAATTTCATTACCATTGCAAAGAGAAAAGTGTCCTGCAGAAAGTCATCATCAGTGTGATTTAAGAAAATAGCCAAAACGTCTGGTAGCAAAGGATATCATTTCCTTATTTAAATATTACATCCATTTATTTTCTTCATTAATTGTTTTCGTTTCGTTATCGAGCTGACATGGTCAGATTCCAAAACTAGTTGCCCTACTAATTCTTTTCGTCACAAATTAGATCAGATCCCAGAGCAAACCAGAGTAGCTCTGAGCAACTCTGAGTAAAAGAGGTACTCAAAGGAAAGCCGTCTTCGCCCTCGATTTTATCTATTGTAGTATATCCCGCGTCCTTAGTTTAGTGCATGTCGTATTGCTCCATCACTATTGATAAATGATGAAGTATTCGATTTTTTTACAGTTGTCATTCTTGCATTTATCGCAAGGATCCGACTCTAATTGAAAGGTCCCGCTATTTATACTTGTTGGACCCTTGCGATCAGACGTCCACTGGACTTAGGGTCGAGTGGTTGCGTTGTGGCCGGAGAGTTAAAACACCCTCTGCGCCTCTTTGTCAGTCAAAATTGGATTCCGTAGCAACACAATTAAGGAATGACACCGATAATGGCCATTCATCAAAAGTCTTAACCACTTCAAACTAGGGAACAATGAATAGAAGATTAGGAATCACATTGATTAAAACTAACTAACTCATTTTTCCTTGTTTCAGAAACCCGAGGACTTATCACTATTAACAAAGCATACAAAGTAACAATGATAAACAAAGTAACAAAGCATACAAAGTGTTCCTTTGATTACTGAAAAATCCTGTTCCTCTAGTTTGAAGTAGTCAGGACTAGAAATCGGTGGTAGATCCCGTAGCGTACCACGAAAAGGTGATCTACGCACGTTACGAGGCGATGCGACAATAGTAATTGTTTTGTTTTGGAGGAGCTTGAGAATAAACCCACGATCTTCTACTCAGTAAGCAAAAGCGGTAGCGGTCTAGCTAGCCGAGCTCCTCAATTTTAAATCCAATCCTGTTTAAAATAAAATGTAAACAAACAAAAAGGAAGGGTCTCACCCGAATGATCAAATTTACTCCTATATATGGCTGAATTATCTATTTTTTTTAATGTGTTTATTTTTCCTGGCTCATTTGCCGTAGCTTTGCAGAGCCGATATTCATTGTTTATATTACAAAATTACTTAAAACTAACGTTAGTAGAGCGGGGGCCGATTACTCGCGGCTATCTCGAGGCTAGGGGTAACAAATTGTAACAAATGGATGACAGGGAAGGGATTGAGAACACAAGGTTTGGAGAGTAATGTGCTCTTGATATCGAACTAAGCGACAAACTGATGAAAAAGACAAACATGGGGGTACACCGATGGGCACCTAACAACTTGGGGGAACACAAGATGACACTAACTACTAAATCCTCAGATCTATCCGTTTTAAAAACACATAAATTAAATTGCAATAGTCGAGATCTCGGCTTGCCAAGATGTCTCTAACGGGACGTATATTTTGTTTTCCTTGGGCCCTGAGGGATGCGGATAACTCGGATCTAGCAACACAATGGAGAGTGCATGACCAAAGCACGTGATCGATCTCGTGATAACCACTACCACAAGCGCACAAATTACTGCCTGCGAGCCCGATTCGAAAGAAATGCGAATCTAACTAGCAGTGATTGGACATGAGCCTCGACATGACACGTATAAAGTCACGGCTCATATCCAACCCTTTGAACCACGGGTTGATCGACACCTGTGGGAGAATAGATTGTAACCATCTTCCCAGATCACTTTGATTCTATTGTTGTTGCCAGTTGGTGAGGACTTGCTGACGGGTAATTGAGAAAAAAAAAATCTGCAAAGGCGATTTGTCGATCAAAAATATCGCCTTCCATAGCGCCCACTTAAGCCAACGAGTCCGCTTTCTCATTACCCGGAATAAAGCAATGAGATGGGACCCAGACTAAAGTGATGGTATAGGAGCAGTTATATAAAGTACTCAATTTGGCTCGGATTTTGCTCAGGAAATACGAGGAGTGCTTCATCGGCCTCATTGAACGAATAGCCTCCAATGAGCTAAGACTATCCGTAAAAATGAAAAATGACTGCGTAGAATATGGCTGCTAGTTCCGCAACATATACGGAACAGGGTTTTTTTTTCAGTTGATAAGAGGCGCTATGAAATTCGTTGAATACTCCAAATCCAAATTATCTATTATTGAATAACTATTATTTACGATAATTACAGGAAAACATAAAATAAAATATTGACTGCAGACAAAACGTGGCTACACCCAAGTAATATTGCAAGTTTAATGGAGGGTTTAAAGCATTTTTTGGGCTTCAGGCTTACCTTTAAAAGGATTGTTATAACTATGAAGCACATACCAGCGGCAAGGTGTGAATTCTTCAGCTGTCAAGGCAGAACGTGAAGAGGACCATCCTGTAGAAGTTGACGACAATCTATGTTGCCACACTGTAAGTCGAAGATACGCTTGATTGTTGGTGCGTCATGGGACAGATTACTCGCGGTTTACTCGAGGTTAGAGGGTGGACCTTTTTGAGGAAAGGAACAGAGGAGGAGCTTAGGAATGAGGTTTCGTTGTCTCGTCAGTGATTTTTCACCAGATTGTTAACCCTTTGTCTGTACCTTGGGGTCAATTTGATCCCAGGCCACTTTGAAAGGCTGTATTTTTTTTTATTTGTCGATGGGTTTTACTAATTATTTCGTGACTAGGTGCTATAGGTGTAATATTAGATGAAATCTGTTCCAAAAACCTTAAAAATATATTTATTGGAAATATTTTAGTGAAATATTGACGTTGTCTGTACCCTGGGGTCAAATTGACCCCAAATCAAAATTGTCATGTCTTAACAAAATTTAAATGAAGTAATGAAATTGGGTTGTTAGCGGAATGCTTAAATAAAACAACAAAAAAAGGTTATCTTCCGTTTAATTCCACTTAATTAATTTTGGTATCCATGACAGATATGTATTTTGACTACAATGTGTCAAAATGTCATCAGTGTCATTCCAACTAAAGCCAAGCCTTTGAGATTTTCCTTATTAGAGAGTTGAAAAGATTTTTCTCCTTTAGTTTCCTTAAATCTTTGGTTTTTATTAGTTAGGTAGGTCTCGATTCAACCCATTGTAGTTTCATTTTTGTACCTGTGATCTTGATTTTTATGCCTAGGAGATGAGTACTTAAGGGGGTTAGATTTTGATAAGTTCTTTAGTGGGAATGACACTGATGAAGACTGCACATTGTAGTCGAAATACGTATCTGTCATGGATACCAAAATTAATTAAGTGGAATTAAATGGAAGATAAAATTTCAATGGATTTTTGAAATTTCAAATGAAAATAAGTAATTTTAGTGGACTTTCTGTTTAAATTATCGGACTTTTTTTTTAGGGGAGGATCTCTCGGGGGGAGGGGTCAGTGTTAGATATACCCATGAAGTAAACAAATTATGATGCTGCTTCCTCCTGCATAGATATTCAAGAATACAAGGTCTTCAAAACTATGGATAGTGTATGACATAATTTACTCACTAGATGGTGCTATAACGAAAATGGTCCAGTTCCGCCATCTTAAATACACATTATATAACGCTATCTACCGGTCATGCTCGTATGGATGGTTTCCGTCTTCAGCATAGTTGATCAGATGGATAAGTCCTATCTTAAAGTAAGGGAGTTTAGTTCATAAATCTCGCACCAGGCAGCACTAGTGTGAAATTCATTTTGAATTGTTTGCCCTAACTTAACATTTTCACTAGATAGAAGGTTCCTGCCTTGCACAAAGTTGTGCTGATGAACAAGACCAATTTTATGGTAAAGAGTATGGTGCTTAGTTAGATATGGTTCGAGCCATTTGAGAAGTCCTGGTTCCATTCCCATTTTTTTTTGCAATTTGAAGAGTTAGAAGGGTGTGTCAATGCGATCAAATGCCTTGCTGAAGTCTGTGTATAGAGCTTAAACGTGGTTTCCATTATTCATTGCAATCAGCGAATAATTTTCAAATTCGAGTTAATTTGTAGTAGTTGAACGGCCTTTAAAGACACCATGTTGCATGTTAGACCAATTCCACGCCAAATCGGTCAGTCACCAAACTTGACTATCTTCGATCTGAATGATACTTGGCACATATTTTCAGCATGATAGACCAAGTATTTTCCGCAGGAGAGGAGACCCTTTTGACTCAAGGGTAATTTTTGAAAAGGGCCTATGTGTTTTTGCACACATACTTTAAAAAAAAATGTAGTTCGAAAACAGTTGGTTGTAGAAAAAAATTTACTAAGAAGGAGTTGTAGGAAACTAATAAGGCTTTATAAAAAAAATATATACGGATTTTTTTTTTCGTTTTTTACAAAAAAAAAAAAAAATTAAAAATAAACCTAAAAATTCAAATAACACAAAAAACGTATTTTTGATTTTTTTTTATATTTTTTTAATAAAAACTTGAATAAAAAGCAAAAGTTTTGAAAACAACTCCAGGATGGACAAACTTTTAATAAAAAAAGTTTTTCTAAGAGCAACTTTTAAGGCATTTTTGAACTTTCATTATTTACGGCAAAATGTTCAGTTTGATGTCAGTATATGATTACAAAAATCATTTCAAACGATAGTGCCCATACCGATAAACTTCCTAAATGTAACCGTTTTCGAGATATTTCAATTTTACTTTCATCATAATCAATGTTTTGTAGAAAATATGCCCTTTTCGTAAGTTATACGTGATTGTCCATCAAATATGATAAGTTTTGCAAGATATGCATGTACTTACCTTCAACTTACCCTTGCACCAATAGACTATTGGAAAATTGGTTTTAAACTCATAAGATAAATAAGATAAATAAATGAAATACCCATGCGTTTTTATTTGCATCTTACAATTATTACAATTTATTATTTGATGAACTTTTGATTGGCATGTTTTTATACGTTATGAATGGTGCGTTCTTCGTCATTCGAGAATAGTTTCGCTGATATTTTATTTTCGGAAATAGGAACAATACAGTAATATTTTCTTGTACCTGGGATCGTTTTGGCCTTTTCAAAAATGCTTTTCCATATATTCCTTTTGTGACACAAAATAAAATGACATTTTTTGTTAAATAATCATTACTCTTCTGGTTAGCCCATGCATATAACTCTGCTGCACTTGTGATTGGATGTTCGTGTTCTACAGCCACACTTGCGTTCCTTGCCATTCGTTTTAATGTGCCACCAATCGCGTCACATGGTCCCTTGCCATGCGAAGTTGCAAAAAAGTGCCATTCAACATCAATATTGTACTTCGTTTTAAATTTACAAAGACTTACAAAATTTTTGCAATTTTTATATTGGGATGCAGCTCCATCAGACATAAACATCGCTTTTTTACTTGTATTTTTGTTTGCAAAAAGGTCAGTAATTTTGAAATAAATACTTGCACCGCAATTGTATCAACAATCAATACGAAACTAACGATTTTAAATTGGCTCACCACTTTAGTAGCCTATTGGTCCCAAGCAAACGATTAACGTACCCTATTCTAGTTGAAATTCTATTACTACACTATGTTTGTTTTGATTCGCTATGAAAGTTTGACAGATAACATCAGGGGTGTGTGGATTCATGCAGAACATGCAGGGGTGAGTGAAATAGCTTGGGACTGCTTGGGACCGTTGTTCTGGTACTGAGTGAGCCAAAAATAATAATGATTTTCTTCGGGACCCAGTGGTCTTAGAGTTACCTCTATAATTGTATCGTGTTTTAAAACTTCAGAGATTACGATCAAACTTAAATTTTTAATTATACCTGATTCTGAATAATAAATGCAAAAAGGATGAATAGTAGCTTGTTGATTATTCCAGTAACTACTTTGGGCAGCATCTTGAAGAACAAATGAATAATTTTCGGAAAAATCACAAATTATGACAACTTCTCCATTTTTAAGAGTATTTTTTGTATTTATCAAGAAACTAGACTGCTGAGTTTTAATATAAAATTTTTATCTAATTTAGAATTATTTAAATGATTAGAATTTAATCATGGGATACCAGTTTTTCCAACTTTTCGCAAAAATAAGGAACAAATCCATCTACTGGTTTTACAAATTTCTCTAAACTACATCGATCAATTGAAACCCATTGTTCAAAACATATTTCAGACATACCCTGTTCCTCGAATTTTTCTGAAAAACTTCTTTCAAAATCTGAGAGACCTGGACAACGTTCGCATTCGCGGAGATAACAATGTTTTGTTCTGGATGATGAGCTGCATAATATTTCTTCAAAATAATGGTTGAAATCTTTTTCGAATGAATATTTTCTAAGACAATAAAGCATTAAATTAAAATTTTCATGGATGGTACAAACACAAATATTGTGAGAACTTGAACTACCAAGTTATTTGCAGTGCTTTGGTTTTAGTGCTGCAAATGAACTAAATCCAATGCTATTTTTACTAACTTCTTGAAATTATTATTATTATTTATCTTTATTAGGGAGACTTTCAGCCTTGGGCTGGTTCGCCTCCACTAACTTCTTGAAATGTAATAAAAGCTTCTCGCAATGTACAAACTAAAAGTCCCTTTTGAATATGAATCTTCTTACCTTCCTTCTTCACTGAAACGTAATCGTTTAGTCCTGGCGTGGCTCTGCTTATCAGGTCGCTTTCGAAGAACTGCAATACCTCGTTTTTAATTTCGGTATCCAAACCGTGTCCTAACCTTTCGTTGGGGGTAGTCAATACTCCTTTCCCGTTTGCCAAGCATCGAGCTTCCAATACAATGTATTTATTTGTTTCAAACTCGTCCATTACCGTTTGCGTAATAAAAGTGACACTTGCCTTTGATAAAAAAAAACCTCTACTGAGGATTCATATTTATGAAAAAATCATATATCAATGAAACAGTCATCGGTCGTCATTGAAAAGCAATGCAACTATGTTCTGTCAATCTAATTGACTTTTATTGGCTCTGTTGTCTTGTGAATTTTAGCTAAACGGCCTCTTTTCTGATTTTTATTTCTCAATCTATGAAATATACACGAAAACTATGTTTGAACGAAACTTCTAGAACAATATGAGGAACATTAAGCCGTAGACTGCACATTTTATATCATATGGGTGGAAAATTTGTAGAACAAATACTTTAAAATTCTTCACTTTTTAAGATATCTTCGAGCATGAAACTAAGTCAAACTTCAATAAAATCACTTCGAATAGTCAACCTTTGGTTACAAAGTTGATACATGACACATTAAACTTTGCTATGAAAGTTGTTACAGCAGTTTTCGTTATTTCAGTCTTGAGATACAAATATTGTAAGCCGTAAATTACCTTAAAAACATAAAATTAACTTAAAGCACCTCTAAATCATCATCGATTTTGCTGAAAATTTACACAGAAGTACAAATTAACATGACGAACAGTAATCACGGTTGACCCGTTACATTCGGAACATTTCGTTTAAAATGAACAGGTCTAATATTCAGGTATAAATATTGTTTTGGTATTGAAGCTACTCTAACAGAGAAGCTCTTTTGGAATGCCATGGAAGACATTATAATGTACCTTAAATAATAAGATGGATAGGTACATCAATATTAACAACTTAAATAGGATGAAACTACGCTTGATAATGAAAATAAGTGCAACTTAACTTGTGTTGGTTTCTATATTTAAAATAATAGTGTTTTCATTTCCCCTGTAAATTCTAAACGGGTTGTCTGATCGTTCAATCGTCAAAAGACAAATTGAAGGTAAATATATGTGTATCTTGCTTAACTTATCAATGCTGATGGAGAATCACGATTAACTTATGAAAATGGCTTATTTTCTACAAAAAATTTATTTTGATGAAAGTAAATTTGAAATATCTCGAAAACGGTTATATTTAGGAAGTTTATTGACATGAGCATTATCGTTTGAAATGATTTTAATAATCATATACTAACATCAAACTGAACATTTTGCCGTAAATAATGAAAGTTTCAAAAATGCCTTAAAAGTTGCTCTTAGAAAAACTTTTTTACTTTATGTTTGTCCATCCTGGAATTGTTTTCATAACTTTTGCTTTCTATTAAAGTTTTTATTAAAAAAATATGAAAAAAAAATCAAAAATACGTTTTTTTGGTTATTGGAGTTTAGAGGTTTATTTTTAATTTGTTTTTGTAAAAAAACGAAAAAAATATTCCGTGTATATTTTTTTTGTAAAGCCTTATTAGTTTCCTACAACTCCTTCTTAGTAAATTTTTTTCTACAACCAACTGTTTTCGAACTACATTTTTTTTTTAAGTATGTGTGCAAAAACACATAGACCCTTTTCAAAAATTACCCTTGAGTCAAAAGGGTCTCCTCTCCTGCGGAAAATACTTGGTCTATCATACTGAAAATATGGGCAAAGTATCATCCAAATCGAAGATGGTCGAGCACGATTTCAGGTTTTTTCAGCTCATTCTGAATGGAATCCCTCGTTAGTCATTCTGTTTTTGATTTGATGGAATAATTTTTCATTAACGATTGCTTCAAACATCGTTGGAATGCAAGAGATAATGGCACTCCCACAGTATTTACATATTTCATATTTTTCCACTTTTAAAATAAGGCACTAAGAAAGAACCTTTCCATGTTTTGGGGATGTTCCCAGATTCCAGCGACTTATTTAAAAGCCAAAACAGTGGGGCTGTAAGTTCTATTGCTTAGCTTTTCATAAATACTGGTGGAATCCCGTCAGGTCCTGAATTATTGGTGATGTCTAAATTTCTTAAAGCCACCGTAATATCCTGCACTGTGATTTGATTGACTCTAACGTCTCTTGTAAATTCAGGGAAGAATGAAAAATATTCGCGATCATCATCAGAAAAAGTGGTATAGATCTTGTTCCGAGCTATCACTTTCCAAATTCCAAATTCATTCTCGGAAAGTTGTCTGATTTTAATTTAGTTTTAACGTAGTTGAAGAAATTTTTTGGACAAGATTAATTTTCAAGTTCTGTACTTGCAGTGTACTCTGCAAATGCAATATAAATGGTCATTTTTAATTGATTGCAAATGTTCAAATAGTTATCCAAATTACCATTGTTATTATAACTTTTATAAATTTAATGTGCTTTCTGTTTTTGGTTTATTAAATTTTTGATGTGTCTGTTGAACCAAACTGGATGCTTTGAGTTGCCCTGATGCCTTAATCTATTTAAAGGTACCTCATCAGGTATTACTTCAAATAATATTTGACGTCTTCTAGTCAACAGAAATTTTCGACATTTTCTTCCTTCCTCAAAATCGTTTGCCAATTTACACTACCTAAGCTGTGCCTTAAGCTGTCGCAATTTGATGACTGATATTCAAATACCTCTTCATATTCGCAGTCGTCGGGCCTTTCATATTCATTTTTTCATAACGGAGCTAATGATTTGGTCACACAGAAGTCTTCATGAAGATTTGTCAATAAACAATCTAAATAACAATTTTGCTGATTTTTTACATTATTGATTTCTAAACTTGCAGTTTTTTTTTTCTTTGGTTTGTTTTCCGTCGATCTTGTTTTCCGTGCTGAGCACCAATGCTACCGACGCCAGGAAGGCAGCTCCCACACCTGAACCCTACCTATCGACCCATCAACTCATGAACCGGGGACCAACGGCTTTACTTCCCTTCCGAAGGAAGACGTGATCAGAGATGTTATGCCTCAGAACATCCCGGCGGCGCCGACTGGGATTGAACCCAGGCCTGCTGGGGTGAGAGGTAATCACGCTTACCACTACACCACCGGCGCCGCTAAACTTGCAGTTTTGTCAAACATAAACTGAAATGTTTCATTTTCCCCAATGACTGGGAGTAAGATATCCTCATATTCAGTGTTTGGAATGAAGTCAATACTACGCTGATTAAAGTGAGCGTATATGTGAACTTTTACTTCTGAGGGAAGCCTGGACGAAATTTCGTCAGCAATATGAAAAAAAAGTCATATGCGTCTTTCCGAGCATTGTTTAAGGGAAAATTCAACGACAATATTTATTGACAGGTTTTATCTCGCTAATAAAGCTTAAAACAAAAACACGCTTTATAGCCTTTTCTTATAACATATAGGTACAAATTACCATTATAACATCAAATGATTTCATAATTTAGAAAAACAATTTATTAAAGCAAGTGAGGGGAAGTACTCTCTGAAATGCATTCATATTGACCCTAAAATTCCTTCTAAATTTTCCTCAAAATTTCTTTGGAATTTTCATAATATTATTCTTAATAATTCTTCAAAGGGACAGAATCTTGAAAATCCCATCCAGTCCAAATTCATTGAAATATTCCAAGGTCCTAATTTTTTTTCCTTTTTCGGATGGATCATGTTATTCCATAATTCTTACAAACTTAAAAAATTTCAATCAGCTAGATTTACCTACATGTATATGTGCTCAGCACAGGTTGGTTGAGATGGTGTCAATTGTTCATCTCATTATCTCTGGACCACCCTAGTGATTCAAGCAGCACTCTCTTCAGCATATCACGAGTGCAATTGCAATCCAGCCAGCCTGATCTAGTCTCACCTTTTCGCTGAGGCGCACGCACTGTACGCTGCACCATAACACCACGACGACGGCTTCCATAGCCATAGTGCTATGTACCTACAGTCAGGGTATGATGCTTGGTCTGTGGGGTGCTAATGATGGGGTTATTTTCGCTCGCTCTTCCGTGGTGGCGGAATTACCTTTTATTCTCCCCGGTTGTTGATGATGGGCGTCATGCCATCCTATTAATCATAACGAAATTAATTTACAGCGCGTGTGCAGCTTTGGGGTCCGGCTTTTTCTTTAGATCCTAGGAAACGTAATCCTCAATTAGATGTGCTATACACGCTTCGAAGATAGTGTTGGATTTAGTTTTCTACGGAATACCAGAATGATACACAGTTTAAATTTTTCGCCGGTCGGTCAAATTTGTGTTTTAATCAAAATAGAAGTTATGTCACGCTTTAAGCAGAGGGGGGTTGGTGTTATTATGTGACAAGGGGGGCAATTTTTCCTCAATTTATCTGGACATAATTAATGCATGGCGGTGTACGACCAATAGGTCGAATAAGAAATTATGTTGCTGGCCGTTACTGATCACCCATTATTATTTTCGGGTATTTCATATGTCATTTAGTCATGTTATAGGCATTTGTGATTTCCTGGATAGATGCACTGAAAATTATAAGTCTCAACGTGTCAGAAAATGTATTGGAATGCCGCATATCGATAGAAATAAACACAAATACCTAGGTAGATGAAATGAAATCCAAATTCAAACTCTTACTCAAGTTACCCATTCTTCCGTGGAAACATATATCTGATTGACCGATAACAATTATCGTTAAAATCAACAGATCACAGATCGTTAGAAAGATTTTTTATAATCCAACAGGCTCTCAAACAATAAAGCGCGTAGGATATCAAGCACACACGGATATGTTCACAAAGTTATAAATCACTCCATAACATGGGCGTAGCTAGACGGGTGGTGCGAATACAACAGCAAAATAAATTTTGAAAAATAACTTGGAAATTGTTTGACAGTAAAATTTTGTAAATCAGCAATATATTGCTGAAAATTATCCAAATCCCAGACGTTCGAGACCTTGACTGTTTTTCAAAGTCTCGAATATTTTTTCGAAGGATTGCTACGGGGCTTGAAGTGGTAGAATTTTAAAAAGTGCGGTATTTAGACTTAGACATCGAGTATAAATCATGAGATATCTAGGGGCATCCCACTCTAAACTATAGATCTAGTATCAATTAAGTATTTCAAAGTACCTGATAAGTATTCTTAAGTCTTTTTAAGTATTTTTTAAGTATGTTATGTTTTTGATTTTTTAAATCGTAGTGAGCGGTTACTAATGTAATTGTTTGTTGTTGTATATTCCATTACGTTTAATCACGTACTATTGATGCTAGTTGCAATCTGATTTAAAATTAAGGAAGTAGTGTAATCATGTGTATGAGTAAGTATTTTAATTCTACTTATGAAACATTTCATCAAAGACCAGTTTTCTTTCAGAAAACCAGTTAATTATTTATAATTTCGCACTGGCTGTTCAGTAAGGTTTCAAAGTTTGGAGTTCTATAACTTAGCTGGAGGCTAATGGTGCGGGTGTCGTTGGCCTTTCTAACCAACCAGTCTGAACCGCAATCTGCATGAGTATGAAATTCTTGGCTTTATGCTGGTCAAGAATGCTAGGACTACGCTGGTTATTTACCAGAGAACAATAGCAATACAATGAAGTGTAATTGCTAGCAAATTGTTGGGTTGGTTGACTAGAAATTGAAGTGATTGCAATTGCCACTGGTGGTCGTATCGTGCTGCGTTTTGAGAAACTTACATCTGTAAAGATGAGTTACGACGGACTGGTGAGGAAGCTGAGTGAGTATCCTGATAGTAACCGAACGCTTTATGTGAAATTAACATGAATTTCTCACTTTTAGGCTTCGAAACCAATAAGTATAACAAGGAAAAAATTCATTTATTCTGAAATATCAATTTATTTCAAATAATTGATGTACCAAATACAACGATTTAGTTCAAACCCGCTATTTATTTGTTTCCATTTCGTGTAAAACAATCCTAAGATAAAATATATGAATTTATTTCAAACTATTCCCCAAACATATGCCAAAATATTCTTCAAAATATCCCCATATTCATGTCTTAATACGTAACAACCGTTTCTGATGAATCATGGAATCAATTAGAGAGCGGTTCCGAAATAAACACCAAGTGAATATGTTGGTATGATCATGTCCAGCCTTAATAATAATAAGTCTTATGCATTGAAGATTCCAAATCCGAGGAAATGTGATTAACTTCTACAATAAACTCATTCGGCTGTAATCTAGGAGATGTGGCTTTCCGGATGTTATACGTGCGGATGGTGCGGAAATCTTTCAAAACTTCTTATTCAGCTTCAATCAACGTAAATGCCTGAAGCTATCGTCCGTTGGATTAAGATCCTGTTGGACAAAAAATATGTTTTTATGGAGAGATGGTTTGAGATAGAAAAATTTGTTTAGAGGATTTGCTTCCACACTTTGTTCCACAGGCAGTTTATTCCATAGTAACTTTCCGAATAGTTCCTTATTCTCCCTTTGAATGACAGATAAATCGGTTTGGCAATGTAATATTCCTTGAATCAAAATTGCTCTTCCTCGATTCCTACAAAAAAGGAATACATTTCAAAATTATAGTTGATTTTTCTAAACACGCGTACACGAAATCCCAGATGGCAGCGGGTAAATAATCGAAAGAAATCTCTCTAGCAACGGTGGTAACAAACTAGCGATAAATATTTCTTAAGTATTTTTAAGTATTTTCAGGTATCTTAGATATCAGTAAGAGCTTTCTAAGTATAATGCGAGAAATACAAAGTTTAGAGTGGGATGCCCCTAGTGAGATATCATGGTATGGCAAATCTTCAATGTTCGATGATTTTTTTTATGGATCTTTTCTAGACTTGAGAAAAAATAAAACTGTTTAAATATAATAGGACCTAGGAACAAAAATAAACATCCATATTGCCATACATTAAATAAAATAAACAAGTCCTCAATTTATAAATAAGCAATGAACAATTTTTGGAACTCTGTAGAATTTTCTTGATAATTTTGTGGAGAAATGAAAGGGAATTTTAAGGGTAATTCTAAGGGAATTCTGATGAGAATTCAAATGCTAGTCATAAAAGATTCTAAGGCTGTTGTGAGAACAACCGCAACTAAAATCTATCCATTATATCGTTCGTAGATTTGAGTACCGTATGCAGTAACCTATAGCTCATACCGAAGTAGGCTGTGTATAAAAGAAAATGATTTACTTAGTTTGACAGTTGCACCATGACGAAGTAGCAGCGTATTCGTGATTTGTCCCACGCGCAAATGTCGCAAAAAGACATTTCAATCGCCATGGGAGTGTCCCGGTGGACCGTCAAAAGGGTTTTAGGCCGAGAAAACAAAGGACAACTATCCGCGAAGGTGGCCACAGGTCGTCCGAAGTCAGCTCGAGTTCCGAGGGTTATCACTGCTATCAAAAGGAAGATTCGGGTGAATCCAGTGCGTTCAATAAGGAAAATGGCAAAGGAACATGGGATCAGTAGCTTTACGGCACGGAAGATCGTAAAGGAAGATTGCGGGGCGAAGTCGAGGGCACGGAAACTTTCTTAAGCGAAAAAAAAAAACGGTAATCCTGTTCACCGACGAGAGCATGTTTACAAGAACGTGTATCTGACCAAGCATCCTGCTAGCGTTATGGTGTTTGGATTGGTGGCTTCCGATGGCAAAAAAATGGACTAGGTGTTCATTCCAGAAGGCGACAATGTCAACACGGAGGTCTACATCGGGATTTTAAGTAAGTATGTCCTTCCGTGAATCAAAGAACAGTATGGTCCGAAGCCAAATGTTGTATTTCAACAAGATGGGGCTCCGTGCCACACCTCGAACCGCACTCAGAAGTGGTTTATTTATTTATTTCATCAACCAACGTAGACTAGTGCATATTCGAATACAGTTTTGTTTTCTTAAATTTATTTATTTATTTATTTATTTCGTCAACTAAAAAGTATAATTTTGTCTTGAATAAAAATTAAGCAGTGTCAGCTTTCCTATTTTTTATGAGTTATAATGCCTTATGGAGTAAAAATATTGTTTTAGTTTATGCCGAGACATTGTAAAGTCAATGGTTTCGCAATATTGATTGTAAGAGGCCATCATGCGGTTTAAATAATGGCCCATATTTTGCATAATTTGTGCGATGATGTTTTATGGCAAATAAATTTCGATTTCGGAGTTGCCGAGTAGGAGCATGGAAATTTAATTTTGATAAAAGTTCTGTGGAATCAATGCACTGCGAAACGATATCGTTTACAAATGAAACCATTGCATATACACGACGCTCTTGCAGGAACATCTTCCGTTCTGGGCGAAGGATATGTGGCTGCCATCCATCTTAATCCGCTGGATTACTCAATATAGCGCGTCATGAAGGCCAAGGCCTGTTCTAAACGCCACCCGAGTACAGCAAGCCTCAGACAAACATTGACCCGTACCTGGAGAGAAATGGATCCAGACTACAGTATTAGAACCTGCCGTGCATTCCGGAAACGTGTGGAGGCCGTAATTGCAGTAAGTGGAAACTCGATCGATGATTAAGATAGTTCCCAAGTAGCACATGTTGTCACATAAATGTTGCTGCCACTATGGTGTGACCAAATTATGTGTCATAAAATCATTACAGTAACCATGAAGGCAATTTTTAATGTTTCAATGTAAATCAATATTGGATTACATACAAATAAGTTAATTTGTAACGTTGATTAACTTTAGTTTAATTTCGACGATGAATATTGTTTTTCAGAGTACCTTTATGGCAAACACAGCAAAAAATAAATTTTAATATTACATCCAAGAGGATGCACTTCAATCATGTTGAAAATCTCATGTAATTTTTATGGCCACACAAATAAACAAATGCAGTAAAAGCAACGTAATGTCAGCTCATGCACTGTATTAATGATAATTTTGCCCTTTTTCGCAAGTAATATTACACCATATTTTCGACACCATTGAAGTGCATCCACTTTGATGTGATATTAAAATTATTTTTTTGCTGTGTAATCATTTTGAGGTGTTGATAAAATTATAATAATCATCAGAGATATTTGCAACGGAAACACGTACCAGTGAAAATAAATGCAGTTTTATATTTACGGTGATGTTGGGAGTTTTTTTATTGATAAAATAAATGCGCCGTCTTATATTTCAATTGATTTATTACCATATTTTTGATCATAAATGATTCGAAGAGAAACATCTTATGTGTACAATCAGTTTGAGAGTTACACTTCTAACAAAAAGTTTCATGATATGAAACATTATTTGAGATTATAAAGAAAACGCGTTTCTATTAGTTTGTCCTTAAGGCTCAGCATTCACAATTTCATCACCATTAATTAAATATTTTATCATTTGGATAAATAAAAAAGGGACAAACAGTTAGATTACGATTGGTGAACATTTTAGAGCGGCAGTGTAGCTTTCATTTTTCCAGATTATGTGTTACCATCTGGAGACATGCGACTATTAGGGTCACGCTGAAACGAAAATGTAACTGTAACTGTAATGCGGCATACAATAGTTGCCAAGTTACATGTTTGTAAATTTTTGGTCGCTATTTTGTGGCAACTCAGTTACAGTTCAACCAATTGATAACATTAGATCAACACAAAAAGGTTACACTGTGTCATCATGGAAACCAGATAAGTCGCATTTTATCTCAACATCGTGACAACCTGACTTTAGAGTTACTAATGACCGTTGTGTCATATTAATGTGGTACCACTTTCACGTTCACTAATTCGCTTTCAATAATTCACTTTCACTAATTCACCTTCACTATTTAGTTTAACTATCACTTTAAATTATAACAGATACGTATTTTGTTTACTACTTTGCAAAGTTCTTCAGTGTTGCCTACTTTATGACTAGACGTAAAAGGTATAACAATACTAAAAGGGAAGAGTGCTATTGGTTTTGTTAGAATCGTAGTAGGCTCAGCCCGGTTTTCTTTATCTATTTTTCCGCAGAGTGATTTTTCAAGTTCAAATGCGTTTTTTTCTCAAAATGTGTGATAAGTATTTGAACGATTGATTGGTATTGTAGTGAATCTTATACGCATGTGATTTATTTAAGAAAATATCGTAATTCGGGTTATATCGATTTGGGAAAGGCCTTGTTGAGGGAGTCTGCCGGGTGGCGAAGCGCTACCAATATAGTTGTGAAAGATTGGGCTAGAAAAGAAAATGTGGTCGTTGCCAAGTTTAAGGGTGACTTGAATAGAAGCAGGAAGCACATTTAAATGATTTAACACTAATCTCACGCCAAATTCTTTCCGGTGCAAAGCAACGAATAAATGAACGTGAATTAGATTCATTAATAAGCACCCAAAGCCAAGCACACACACCCGCACGATAGGAATAGGGATCTATGGAAAGGTAGAAGGAGAGTAGATAGGAGACGAGTCTGAAGAACTAATGAGCACTCTGTACTGTGGTAGGACAATATAAATGGATAAAAGCTCCACTGTTTTTGCGAACCTTACAAATGTATAGAATAAAGCTCTGTAATATATTTCAAACGTATTTTTGTAGTTATCGCTGAGAGTAGATCCCGATGAAGTGATACTGTCTGAATAGGTATTCATATTGCTGGGTTTTCGTTAGCATATATTTACTTGCTAATTTAATTTACTGGGGAGGTTGGCTCCGAATCCAACCGAGCAACTCTCTAATTGTATACGTATTGGTCCGAGGGAAACGAGACGGTTTACCTGTGATGAGAACCGCCGTGCTAGCCAGACTCGTCGCCGGCCGACAGTTGATCACACACTCCTAGTAGTTGCATTTTGGAATTAGTTGCATGTTTTTGCACTCGAACCATTTCAATCAGCCAACCTTCTTCCCGCCCCAAAATTTGGGAAAATCAGAGCCTTCCCCTGAAAGGTCTCATACGGTCGGGCAACCCTATCCCTGGTAGGTGGTCTCCTTCGGGAGTGGCGCTTAAGCCACTTTTACTTGAAAACGGGAAGACTGCATGGCTGACCGGTTACAATATTTCACCGCCATATTTCTTCGTCGTCGCTGCCACGTCCGGATTATGATTGCCACCGCTTCCAGGCTTCCTGGCGATCGACAGACGCTTCCCGAACACCTTTAAAACGTTTGTCACGGTCGATTTGGCCACATACAGCAATTTAGCCAACTTGGCATGTGAGAACGTCGGATTCTCTTGCTGCGCGAGCAAAATCTTGGCACGCTGCTTCTCTTGCTTCGACGTCATTTTGAAAACTCGAGAGCAAACGGTGAAAACTCATCATAGCAACCATTGTATATACACTAGACTGGTGCAAAATTTGAAATGTTCACTCCACAGTGCTCACGGTGTTTCAAATCAGGTCCTGAGCCTCCTAAAATTTAAACTCATTTGGTAAGAAACTGACTTGACACAAACTATTCGAAGTTTGTATGGAAATTACTATGGGAAAACCAAACTTTTTGTTCATTGTCTTCTACCCATTTTCCTTATTGCTTTTTAGAAAATTTCTATCACTATTCTACGGGAAATTTTCTAAGCTACAACTTTGCGGAAATTTTGTTTTTCAGCTAAATTTCAAATTAAATGCTTATTAATTGTTCAAGAGATTGATCATCTTATGGCATGATCAAGCAGCTGTTCTGTTAACAACACTGTATTCTGCAGTGTGACATAGTAGCCATGATATTTGTGCTCTATTATTTGCACCTGAAACACCAAAGTTGCCTGCCAGTTGAATGAGCATAATCATCAGACATCAGTGACTTGAATCATTAATAACTTTTGTTCCTTACATTTGATTGAAAAATGGTTTTCAACAAAGTTGTAGATGAAAAAATTTGCTACAATCACTGCTATCATTTAAAAGCATAGTGATGTGGAGAATTGTTAGATAGATATGAACAAAAACATAAGTTTCACCATAGTAATTCCCATATAAACTTGAAATGGTTTGTGCCAAATCAGTTTCTTACTAAAGTAGTTCAAATTTTGGGAGGTTAAGCAGGACCCAATTTAGAATCGTTTAAGCACTGTGGAGCGAAAATTTCAAATTTTGTATCAGTCTAACATACACTCAATTTCCAAATGTAGCATTTCAGGTTTTTTATGCATTTTTAACAGAAATACACATAAAGTTGACAAATTTTTGCGCGTTCCAGACTTTATATCTTTTTTTTCTTCTAATATACACACTTAGTTTTTTCTACCGAGCTCGGCTGTGCAAATCTCGGCAAAAATAAGTTTCACTTAGATTTCAGCAAAATTGACATTTGATTACTGAGTCTCAGATAATGCTTAGCTGAATCTCAGCAAACAAATGAAATGTTTGCTGAGATCGCAGTAAAACTTTTTTGCCGAGATTTGCACAGCCCAGCTCGGTAGAAAAAACTAAGTGTGTAGGACATCGTTTAGGTATTTTGGTATGATTTATGCCGATCGTAATTTACCTTTGTTACTGCACGTGAAGTGCGTTGTGTAGCGGTGATATATCCTCACACACAATGATTATCGATATCGAGAAACTAGTGAAAAACTAAAATCCCCGACTTTTGGGAAATTTCAAGATTCTAAAATAAATATTTTAGAAGTAGATCTTAACTTTGCTGGGATTTTTCAAAGGAGATTATGCACTATTTCTTATTTTGACTAGTTAATCCTATATTTCATCTCCCCAATTTCGAAACCTGGCTATGCCCTTGCATCAAGAAATGGAAAAACAAAACGCAAAACCAGAAATGTAATCTAATAAATTTAAAATGCTGTTGTCTCCAACGGCTCTTTGATTTGAATACATAAAAATTAATGACATAAATAAAACTTTTTTAATGAGATTATTCCAAACGGGTTAGGAAAGTGAAATTAAACATTTGCTCGTTCAAATAAAAAAAAATCTGCAACTGCATCACTCTTTGTTTAAATGAACATATTACACGCAAGAGGGATTTAAATACAAATGGTTCCAGTAAAAAAAATCTAAATTAATACTTCAACCCCAACGTTACAGGTGTCGAAGATCTCATGTCTTTTGCACTTCATATCTCAGCCGGCTATCCAAGTTGGAAACCATCGAACAACGAGAGGGGATAACACGCCACCTCAGTCCTTCCCCCATCAAATGCGATACGGCTTTAATGACAATATATTTAAAATGTATGTATTTTTCATGTAGATCGCACCCGATAAACCCAAACCGCTCCACTGCATGCGATCGAGAAGCCCAACTCGGAAGAAAGTGTACAACAGCACGCGAAGTCTAGTGTGCTCAAAGCGTGGAAATGGATTCATAAAAAGTTACTCTCCGGCAGATTATTTACATGTGAATACAAATAAGACATTTTTTCCGTTCCATTCAGCAGCTTTCAGCGACCCGAGATGATGCACAGAATGCGTGAAGACTCAAGGAGCGAACCCAACAAAAGCAGGTGCATTTCAATAATAAAAACAGAACTGAATGAATGCAAATGGTAGCGTAGAGGTAGAAACGGTTGCGCTTTATATGCATGAATGAGTTGTAAGTTTTCTTGGCATTCGCAAGTAGCAAAAACTAGAAGCTTGACAAAGCATAGCGATTTACTCACCTTAGAAGATGAAGGGGCGAGAAGTCTGACAATTCAAATCCGCTTCTCCATTGGGTTCGTCGTTTACTGTTGCATAGAGGTCTCCTGGTGAAATAATCCTTCCAAAGTTTCAGAAGCGGTTTCGCATTTGTTCATCCGGTTCATTGAAATAAGATAGGTAAATAATTGTAGGGTAGGATGGTGCAAAACGCATCGTTTAAGCAAAATCGTCAATTGCTGGCGTATGGAAGCTAAAATCAAGAAGAAAGTAATGGTGTTTGGTTCATTACCATGTTTTCTACGAAGATCAAGTGATTTCGAACTATAGAACGATGCATTTTCATGATTTTCAAGGTATTTTATAAATTGGTTCCAATATGATAGCGGGGCAAAACGCCTGATTCATGGTGATCTGACGCCTGATGATTATTCCTTTATGTTACATCAGAAATAAGGTCGCAATAGAGTGTTAAGCTGTGATTCATTAAGTAAAACATCTAAAAAAATACGAAAAGTGAATTCGTTCAATTTTTTGCGATATATGCTGTTAAAAGCTTAATTTGAAGTCGACGATTTTAACAACTGTATCATATTTTGCACAAAATGCTATTTTCTAAGGGAATCAGTAGGTCAAAATATGATTTTATGATCAAGAATCAATTGTGAAACCTCTAGTTGAAAACAAACACAATCCGTTACCCGGAAAATGCATCTGAGGAAAAGTTATCGCTGTTTTTCTATAAGTGGGCATTTTACCCCAGGGGTGCATTATGGGCTGTTCTCCCTTACTCCCGTGGAATGTCAGATTCGGCCCACGTCCGAAACGCCATTCATAGATGTACGCGTCAATTAGCCGCTAAGCTCGTTCTTCGAGGCAATCTATCATTATCGTATCTGTTTCCGTTCTTCACGTCTAGACGGTCAGTGGCTTAGCCAAACTGAAATTTGCTGAATTGCCAAAAAATCAGAACCTGAAGTAACGTTGCTTCCATTGTTGAAACTGATTTTGACACGAAGACAGGTTGATTTGGGGTGTGTGAATTTTCAGCTTATACTGAGGGTTCTTATTAAATAAAGGAATTTACTTGACCACCGATACGCAGTGCGCCACAATCAATTTACGTCTTCGAAGCTTTAAATCATCGTTCCCTCAAATCATACACATTAATCCTCACATAAGCGCATATATTTAAACTCTTCAATTTGTGCGAGCGTTCATCGATTGATTATTATTAATGGTAAAGCGCTTCAGCTCGACACGCAGCTGTTGCCCCACATCATACCTACTTGCACGCGTGCTACTAGCAAGCAGTTGGTTAGTGGGCGATGGATGAGGTTGGAGGTAACGCAGCTTTGTAAGCCGGGTGAGAAAACGGTTGTGATTCGAATCATGTTAACAGGCAATAAATCATTGTCTTCTATAAAACAAGATGTTCCATTTGCATTTGCGGTTTGCTGGTGGCAAGCGCCACTGGAGAGATGCGATTTATTGAATCGGATGGAGATATCTACAATGTAAGGAATTATTACGCATTTATCTTTGTTGTTCTTGATGTGGTGTAGCATAATGTAAACAGGGCGTCAGCATCTACCAGCATGAGATTTCAGGAATAACTTAAATTCGCATTAGTTGATTGAGCTGGCTGAGCTAGTGAACTAGCATAAGTGTAAACAGCCCATGAGTGTGTTGATACGGTTTGATACTTAAAGAAAAGAAATTAAAAGGAACTTAGATTTTTACTTCGTTGTGTATAGTATTTTTCGCAGTAAAAAGGAAACAAATCCATGGTTTAGTTGATAATACGCCAAATAACAGTCTTTTCCATTATCCAGCTGAACGTTGTAGTGCAGTATTTCCAACTTTCATCGACATTACTCCGTGCATCCAACAGTATTTGTCAAAACAATCTTTAACATAACTCTCACCCCCCCCCTCCTTTTGGAATACTTTTCCTTCTACCAGCTTCATAGATTGAACTTTGAATGGATTTATCGGTTAAACAGCATCAGTTTTTAGCAATGTTCCAGTAGTTGGGTACATACCCAAGTAACTGTAACAAGCTGAATAGTAAGAACAGAAGCTAATTATTGGTTGATTTAAGGTTTATATAGCTGATTAACACCAGGTTCAATATTTAGGTGATTAGTAGTGCATAAAGCGAATTGTATCCCCATAATTCAACCTCAATAAGTTGGCTGATCTAAATATTGAACAAGACTTATTTGTGTTGATACGATATTGAACAAGACTTATTTAAGCTAAACACTACTTCATAAATCAGCAGTGCGTTACACATATTTTGAAAATCTGCTACAAGAATAGGAATCTATTGCAATTTTTTTTTAAATGTCGTCAATGTCACTAATTGCATTTCCGGCATTTTAGTTCTTCTAAATTCGTTGTTCCCCGGTTCATGAGCTGATGGGTTGATAGGAAGAGTACAGGTGTGGGAGCTGCCTCCCTGGGTCGGTAGCATTGGTGCTCAGCACGGAAAACAAGATCAACGGAAAACAAATCAAGTAAAAAAAGGAAGAGGAGCTTTTCAGGAATATCTCCAGGTAGAAGTTGACTGCGACGACGTCGAAAGTTTTTATATTCGTATTCCTGTGTTTTGACTGTTCACCACTTGACATTGAACTGAATTTTCAGACAGCATTCCAAAAGTATAACATAATTATGGCACTAAAATAGCATTGAAATGATCATTGAAATAAATCGTGCACTTGTGTCCACATTGTGTTAAGTGTACTTGAAAATGAGAGGCATGGTTTACTGTCACCATTTGTTGTTTACAATTCTGCATTGCTGTATAACACTCTTTCGGTTCCTATTATTAAACTTAAATTTGCCATGCTTCAAGTTAATGGTCATACCTTTTACCACACATATGCTTAGTGGTCCAGTAGTTGGATCCTGAAATGCAATGGTAATGTTTAGATTTATAAGAACAATATAAATATGTAAATCCAATAAGTCAGCGAGGTGAAGCAGGCTCTTAAAAAAAAAAAAACTACAAGGGACAGCCCTATGTACGCAATGGTGACGTAGGACTACGTGGTCTTATATAATAAATCTTATTTGTTAACTGCAGCAGGAGCTTGTGTTTTGTGTAGGAATAGGAATTTGAGCGGGGTTCTCTCTGTTTACACTCGTTAGTATGACGCGTTTGACATATATGGCCCATAGCGACTCATGAAGAGCTACTGATTCCGATCAATAGCGGTGCGGCTTCTTCTTTCTTCTATGGATGCTCACGTGGACTGCATGCAGGCAGCCTTTCGTTGTATACTGGAGAACACCACCACTCACCACCTGGTGATTGAATAAACACCGTTTGGTGAGCGCAGATGGAATTAAACTTTGAAATTTGTGTAAGGGAAATCACTTTTCGCAGGCAATCAATGATAATTTTAATTATCAAATCATCAGTTGCACATTCGTGCAATTTTCAATAGTGACATGAAAAAAATGATAACGTCTTAAATTTGACAGATATGTAGAAATATATCTGATCGATTAGTGAAATTATTGAAATTAGTCCAGGGGCAGCTGAGTTTTTAACGTTTAAAATCTTTCATTTTTTGTTACTTGTTCCATTTTCGGTTTTCACAAAGTGTACCCCCATATAGAAATCAAAGACGTAGTCATACGTCAATATTGGATTTGAAGGCTGATCAAGGGTTAAAAAAAAACTGTTATTTAATGTCTTAACAAGCTTATAATGTAGGTTAATGTTTTGCTTTCGGTTGATTAAAATCACCGGATTTAAATGTTTCAAAGCTGAACGAAGGTTAACGTGATCTATGAACAACAATCATTCAAACTATGATCTGACGAAGCGGTTCTCGGCCGTGACCGAAATCTCGAAGGTGAGGTACAATAAACTTCGCGTTGTCGTCTCTAAACTGAAACAAGCTAACGAGATTGCTGCCTCCCAGCTCTTTACACTCGAGTATAGAGTGTACATCCCAGCTCGTAATGTGGAGATCGAAGGTGTGGTGACCGAAGCGAGTCTGACCCCCGAGATCTTGGCGAAGCAAGCAGTTGGCCGTTTCAAGAACCCCTTGCTTCCCACGGTTGAGATACTGGAAGTCCAGAAGCTGAACTCAGTATCTTTCAGCGAGGGTAAAAAGAGCTTTACCCCCACAGACTCGTTTCGGGTGACCTTTTCTGGTTCAGCCCTTCCTCACTACATCGAGTTGGGAAAACTTCGGCTACCTGTGCGTTTGTTTGTTCCTCGGGTCATGAACTGTCAAAATTGCAAACAGTTGGGACATACGGCCTCTCACTGTAGCAGCAAGGCACGCTGTTTCAAATGCGGGGAGAAGCACGAGGATGGCGCCTGCACAGTCACTGCACCAAAATGCGTGTACTGTAAGGGAACTCCTCATGGTCTCTCATCGTGCCCGGCGTACAAACAACGCGGGGAGAAACTAGAACGCTCTCTTAAGGAGCGTTCCAGGCAGTCTTTTGCAGCAATGCTAAAAACAGCCACACCATCAACCAACGACAAAAATCCCTTTGCTGTTTTGTCTGATGACGAGTCTGACTCTGACTTGGCTGAGGAGGGAGTTTCTTTCAGTTTTCCGGAAGGTTCTGCACGGAAACGAAAACGCATCCGTTCGCGGAAAGTTGCAGATAAGGAACCCCAAATCAGCTTGCCCAAATCAAGGAGTGATGGAAAAAAGGAAGTTTCAACTCCTCCTGGTTTCCGCAGAACTGACTATAACCAGAACTTTCCATCTCTCCCGGGGACATCAAAAACCCTGATGGCCCATTTTTAAGAACAGAAGCCCCTTCTTCATCCGGGTTGTTCTCATTTGATAAAATTGTGGACGATATTCTCAAGTACCTCAATATTTCTGATCCTCTCAAAAGCATTGTTCTGGCAATGCTTCCTTCTGTGAAGACCCTCTTGAAGCAATTGACATTGAAGTGGCCCCTCATTGCAGCAATCATTTCCTTCGATGGATAATTTTCCAAACGAGGTCGGGGATTTGATCACTGTTCTACAGTGGAATTGTCGAAGTCTCATTCCTTAATTAGATTCTTTTAAGTTCTTAATTCACAATAATGATTGTGATGCATTTGCTGTTTGTGAAACTTGGCTCTCTTCAGATATCGATCTTCCTTTTTTGGATTTTAACATTATTCGACTGGATCGTGAGGATTCGCGTGGAGGAGGGGTACTTTTGGGGATCAAAAAGTGCCATTCCTTCTATAGAGTGAATCTTCCACAATTTCCAGGTATTGAAGTTGTTGCATGTCAGGCTATTATTAAAGGTAAGAGCCTTTGTATTGCTTCTGTTTCTATTCCTCCTAGAGCCGTTGTTAATCGCAAACAACTTTCAGATATCTGTTCTGTACTTCCTGCTCCACGGTTGATTATGGGAGATTTGAATTCCCACGGTACAGGCTGGAGGGAACTGTATGATGACAACCGTTCTACTTTGATATATGACCTCTGCGACAGCTTTAATATGACAATTCTTAACAATGGAGAAGTAACACGTTTGGCTGGCCCATCCTCGAATGGAAGTAGATTAGACCTCACACTTTGCTCTAACTCATTATCGTTGGATTGCACGTGGAATGTGATCCAAGATCCCCACGGTAGTGATCACTTGCCGATCAAAGTTTCAGTTGCCAGTGGGTTCAATCCGTCGGAACCCGTTAACGTCGCGTACGATCTTACCCGTAATATCGATTGGACAAAGTTCAAGAATGTGATAGAAGATGCCCTAACGTCGGTAGAAGGGCTTCCACCGTTGGAGGATTATAACTTCCTCTCCAATCTGATCTTGGACAGCGCGCTCCAAGCTCAAACTCGGCCGGTTCCAGGAACGTCTTTCCGTAGGAAACCTCCTTCCCCTTGGTGGGACCAGCAATGCACTGAGGTTTATCGTAAAAAGTCCGACGCGTTTAAGCTTTTCCGGAAACGTGGAACACCCGTACATTTCGAAGCGTACTCGACTCTTGAACGCGAACTCAAGAGCCTCATCAAAGCCAATGCGATGAATACGCTTTGGAATGCGGCGCGAAGGATGCGTAACCGGTCTTCAAACAACGAGAGCGAGGAGTACTCCGATAGTTGGATTCTCAAGTTCGCGCGAAAAGTATGTCCTGATTCTGTGCCGGCACAGATGATTCCTCGCGAAACGACGAATTCGGTAGACGAGATCAGCCAGCCTTTTTCAATGCTGGAGCTCTCACTCGCGCTCCTTTCGTGTGGCAATTCGGCTCCGGGGGCTGATAGAATCAAGTTCAACTTGTTGAAGAACCTCCCAGACGTCGCTAAGAGGCGCATGTTGAACTTGTTTGGTCAGTTCTTGGAGCTTAATATTGTTCCGGATGATTGGAGGCGGGTGAGAGTTATAGCCATTAAAAAGCCTGGAAAACCCGCGTCAGATCACAATTCGTATCGTCCCATTGCGATGTTATCGTGTATTCGAAAATTGTTGGAGAAAATGATCCTTTTTCGCCTGGACAAATGGGTTGAGTTGAACCACCTACTCTCAGATACTCAATTTGGTTTCCGTAGGGGCAAGGGAACGAACGACTGTCTCGCGTTGCTTTCCACTGAAATTCAGTTGGCTTTTGCTAATAAAGAGCAAATGGCTTCTGTATTCTTGGATATTAAGGGGGCTTTTGATTCAGTATCGGTTGAAGTCCTTTCAGATAAACTCCACGCTTGTGGCCTTTCTCCATTAATAAATAACTTTTTGTACAATTTGCTGTCAGAGAAACATATGAGCTTTTCTCATGGAAACTCTACAGCTTCACGATTTAGCTACATGGGTCTCCCCCAGGGCTCATGTTTAAGCCCCCTTCTGTATAATTTCTACGTCAGAGAAATTGACAATTGTCTAAGGGACAACTGCACGTTGAGACAACTTGCAGATGACGGAGTAGTGTCTATGACAGGACCCAGAGAGGCCGACCTGCAAGGACCCTTACAGGATACCTTAGACAATTTGTCTACTTGGGCTATCCAGCTAGGTATCGAATTCTCCACGGAGAAAACTGAGTTGGTCGTTTTTTCTAGGAAGCATAGCCCAGCACAACCAAAGCTTCAACTTTTGGGTAAACCGATCACTCATTCTATGTCCTTCAAATATCTTGGGGTCTGGTTCGATTCAAAATGCACCTGGAGATCCCACATTGAGTATCTGAAGCGGAAATGCCAACAAAGGATCAATTTTCTCCGAACAATTACCGGAACGTGGTGGGGAGCCCATCCGCAAGATCTTCTAACGTTGTACCGGACAACGATTTTATCGGTTTTAGAGTACGGTAGTTTTTGCTTGCAGTCGGCGGCTAAAACGCACATCATCAAACTGGAACGGATCCAGTATCGTTGTCTTCGTATCGCGTTAGGATGCATGCACTCGACTCATACGATGAGTCTCGAAGTGTTGGCGGGCATGTTGCCACTATCGGATCGGTTTTCGGAATTGTCCCTCAGGCTCCTCACCCGTTGTGAAGTTATGAACCCGCTGGTAATCGAAAACTTTGAGAAGCTTCTTGAGCTAAACCCTCAAACTCGTTTTATGTCATTGTACTACGTGTACATAACACAGGATGTCAGCCCTTCGCAGCATAATCCCTATCGTGTTTGCTTCTCCGACTTCGACAGTTCTGTTCATTTTGATTTATCAATGACGCAAGAGATTCGCGGAATCCCAGAGCATCATCGTTCCATGATTGCTCCGTCAATTTTCGCTGCAAAGTTTGGCCAAGTTGATTCCGCAAGATCGTTCTTCACAGATGGATCACTAATAGAGGCGTCCGCTGGTTTTGGTATTTATAACGAATTTCATAGCGCCTCTCGAATGCTTCAAGCTCCTTGTTCCGTATATGTTGCTGAGCTGGCGGCAATACATTGTACGCTAGAAACGATCGCCACCAGATCATTATTTTATTTTTACGGATAGTCTCAGTTCTGTCGAGGCTATTCGCTCCATGAGGCCGGTAAAGCACTCCTCGTATTTTCTCATGAAAATACGAGAGCTTCTAAGTGCTTTATCTTTAAGATCTTTTGTCATCACCTTTGCATGGGTCCCATCTCATTGCTCGATTCCGGGCAATGAGAAGGCGGACTCGCTTGCAAAGGTGGGCGCTATGGAAGGCGATATTTACGATCGACAAATCGCCTACGACGAATTTTTCTTCATTTATCGTCAACAGTCCTCGCCAGCTGGCAAAATAAATGGAGTGAAGGGAGTTTGGGACGATGGTTATATTCAATCATCCCTAAGGTGTCGAAGTGTCCTTGGTTCAAGGGGTTGGATGTGGGTCGAGACTTCATTCGTATGATGTCTCGCCTCATGTCCAATCACTACTCGTTAAACGCTCACTTGTTCCGTGTTGAGCTGGGGGACAGTAATCTCTGTGAATGTGGACAAGGTTACCAGGACGCAGATCACATTATTTGGTCATGTGCTGAGCACCGTGGAGTCAGATCCGAGTTGTACGATTCCCTTCGGGCTCGAGGTAGACAACCTAATGTTCCAGTTCGGGATATTTTGGCTAGACGCGATCTGGAGTTTATGCAACTCATATATGTTTTCTTGAAGAATATTAACCATAGATTGTAAGTTTGATTAACCTTGTGTTTAGTTTGTGTTTTGTATGTGTGTGTGTATTTTTTTTTTGTAGATTTGTTTCTGTAATAATTGTACAATTACAGAGTTGATATAACGTCGATAGGATTAAGTATTTGTTTTAGAAATAGTGAAATTTTTGAATCATAAATCATATTCCAAATCTCCTTTTCCCTCTCCCGATCCAAACAATTGTCATCCACTAACCTCGAGAAGACCGCGAGTAATCGGTTCCAATCCTTTAATTTTAGATTTAAGACATTTATAATGTATAAAGAAAATGATAACTTGGCTCTGTAAAGTTTATTCGAATGAGCCTGTACAAATAAAGTAATTAACAAAAAAAAAATCATTCAAACTAAGGCTGAATCAAAATCGTTGAAACAACAACTTTTAAAAGCTTCCAAAGAATCGGAGATTATCGAGGTTCCAGGAGTTTCGAGAGTTTCAAGAGTTGTAGAAGTGTCAAAAGTTTTCGCATTTCCGGCAGTTATTGGAATTCCAAAACTCAGAATCCTAGAAATCCTGGCATAAGTAGTGTCATGAGAATTTATTGTTATTGTGTATTTGATATTGTTGGTTGGAACCCTGGAAGTTCATAGAATTTGAGAATTCTTGAAGGTTATAGGAGTTTCGAATCTCCTCGTAGAAGTTAAATGATCACGAGTGCAGAGATTTTAGAAAACACCCGAAACTGAATTATGATAACTTCCAGATCCCAGGAATTTTAAATACTCTTGAAGCATTCATAATTCTCAGGAACCTAAATTCCTGATAAGCCAGGAGAATTTCGAATTTAAATCTGACAGGGACGCTGGCTGGGAAACATATAGGTACTTCTAGAACTCTCGATATTCCGGCAAACCCTGAAACTCAGAGATCTTCTTCGAGTACTCCAAAAACAACTCTGGAACGATCAGAAATTCCTGCAGATTTCGTAATGTCCCAAATCTATCAAAGTTATAAGATAATACCTTTTTCATCAATATGTCAATAGCAGGCTGGATTCCGTGCCGGAAGATCTTGTGTGGACCATATTGTCACGATCCGCATCATCCTGGAGCAGGTCAATGAATTCAAAGAGTCCCTTTATTTGGTATTCATTGACTACGAAAAAGCTTTCGACCGTCTCAATCACGAGAATCTGTGGGGCGCCCTGAGACGCAAGGGAGTCCCGGATAAAATCGTCAACCTCATCGAAGCGCAGTATGAGGCTTTCACGTGCAGAGTTCTGCATAACGGAGCCTTGTCCGACCCTATCCGGGTAGTCGCTGGTGTGAGACAAGGATGTATACTAGCACCGCTACTGTTTCTCATCGTAATCGACGAGATCATGGTAGGTGCAATTGACCGTGTACCGAACCGTGGGCTGCTGCTATGGCAGCCTATCACCATGGAGTATCTCAACGACTTCGATTTGACTGATGATGTTGCTCTACTAGTACAACGGCGCTCTGATATGCAGAGTAAGCTCAATGACCTAGTCGAACGCTCCTCTGCGGCGGGTCTCACCATCAACGTCAACAAGACCAAATCGTTGGATAACAACACGGGCAACCCTTCCAAATTTACGGTAGCGAGGCATGCAGTGGAGAACGTCGAAAGTTTCCAATATCTTGGCAGCCAAATAGCGTCGGACGGCGGGACCAAGAGCGACATAGGTGCACAAATCAAGAAGGCTAGGGCTGCCTTTGCGAGTTTACGAAACGTATGGAGATCCAACCAGATACGTCAACGCACCAAAATCCGAATTTTTAACTCGAACGTGAAATCTATGTTGTTATACGCCAGCGAGACGTGGTGTGTATCGGCGGGGAACACTCAAAATCAGCTGGTCTTCGTCAACCGATGCCTGCGGTATATAATTCGTGCCTGGTGGCCTCACAACTGGATCTCGAATGCCGAGCTCCATCGTCGATGTCATCAGAAGCCGATAGCAACAGAAATTCGAGAGCGAAAATGGAGGTGGGTCGGCCACACACTTCGACGGGGCGGAAACGAAATCTGCAAGCAAACGCTGGATTGGAATCCGGCAGGACATCGCAGCAGAGGCAGACCCAGGGGCTCATGGCGGTGGAGCCTCAATAAGGAAATTAAGCAAGTCGATAGGAATCTGACCTGGGCCCAGGTCAAGGCAAAAGCGAGCAGCCGCCCAGGATGGAAGTCTTTCACGTTGGCCCTTTGCACCGCTGGTGGTGCACAGGACCCTTAAATAAGTAAGTAAGTCAATATCTTCCTTAAATTCTACTTTTGTAACACTTTCTCTTTCACTAATTCACTTTCACTCATTCACTTTCACTAATTCACTTTCGCTATTTAACTTTCACTAATTCATTTTCACTAATTCACTTTCACTAATGCACTTTCACTAATTCACTTTCACTAATTCACTTTCACTAAATAACTTTCATTCTTTACTTTCACTATCACTTTGAACTATAACAGATACGTATTTCGTTTACTACTTGCAAACTTCTTCAGTGTCTAGTCATAGAAGTCTATCTGTTCGTAGCTGTAATAGTTCAAAGTGATAGTGAAAGTAAAGAGTGAAAGTGAATTAGTGAACGTAAAAGTGATACAAAAGTAGTAGAATTAAAAGGAGTTATTCTACCAAAACGCTCATCAATCAATTTAGATTATCAGATAATGTTTCCGATATGCCGGAAATTTATCAGTGTTCCTGAAAATGTATAAGTTTTAGGAGCACGAAAGTTCTGGCGTGCTGTAGGAGTTGCCACACAGTTGTGCTAAGAGTTATTGGAATTCTAGGAGTGTCAAAGGCTTCTGAAGTACAGGAGTTCCTGGTTTTCCTAAAACATAAGGCATTCAGAATGCCTTGATGATTTTAAAAGTTTTTATTATTTAACGAACTCGTGGAAATTCGAAGTTTCGAACATTTATAAAAAATCTTACAGTTTCGGGGGTTTGAGTGTTTTGAAATGTATCGGCATTGGTGTAGCTATTGGCGTGCCTATGGTAGCTGGCTTCCTCCAGATTGATCCAGGGCCCCTCAAAAAAATTTTGGTGATTCTAATACCGGCAGTTTAAATTATTTAAGGCTTCAAAAAATTCTGGAGGGGGCAGGCACCCTAGACACCCCTTTAAGCGACGCCAATGGCTATCGGTGCACCGGAATTTCCAGGATTGCGGCGTTAACGTCTCTAACCATTCTGCTTCTGAGGGAAGTCAGAAGAAAGATCCTTATACAATAAAATCACTTTACGTTGCTTATGTGAGGTCAATTTTAGAATATTGTAGCGTTGTTTGGTCACCCTATATGAAAAAGCATGAAGAACGAATAGAGTCAATCCAAAAGCAATTTTTATTATATGCACTACGTAAGTTAGGTTGGACGGCTGTTCCTCTCCCGTCATATGAAGCACGTTGCTTACTGATCAACATTCAAACATTTAAAGAACGTCGGGATTACGCAAAGATTTCTTTATTAAACAATATCATTTCACAACGCATTGACTCAGCTGATCTATTGTCAAGGTTAAATTTGTATTCACCTTCCCGACAATTACGCAATCGACAGTTGTTCGCAGTAGATCGCCATCGGACCAATTACGCTAAATTTGGACCTGTAAATTAGATGATGACTGTTTATAATCATCATTGTGAAATGATTGACCTAAATATGCCCTCAACAGAATTAAAAATATATTTCAGAACCCTGCGAAGTCATAGAACATAAGTCCTAATGTTAATATGTAGTCTACGATTTGATTGATTGACGAATAAATAAATATCTAGGAGAATTTCAAAGAATCATTTCAAAAATCCTGGGAAGTCGTAAGACGATGGCAGTGGAAGTCAGAGAGACCTCGTATTATATTTCTAGGATTCAGTGCAAACTCCCGGGTAAAGGCTGAATCAACTTCCAGAGGAAGATAAATGGAACTTCTGGGAGAACTCGGAAGAATCTTTCGATGCTAATTTCAAGAAGCTTTCTGAAAAAATAGAGGAAAGTTGAAAAAAACTTTCGAAAAAATTTGATCGGGAGCTGGAAAAAACATTCCGTTGAAATCAAAAAAAATATTTAGTGGATGTAGGAAGAAACTTTCTGGGAAAATCTAAAAAGATAGAAGTTAAAGTTTCAAGAAATTTCCGGGAAAAAAAAAATCTTGAAAAAATAGAAAATCGGGCGAAGCAAGAAGAAACATCTGATAGATGGTGGAAGAATCTTCCAAGAGAAACGTTGTGAGTTCTAAGTGGTAGAAAATAAATCCTGGGTAGTTGCAAGTTAATTTCAATGGAAACCAGATGGACTTCTGTGTTATATAGGAAAGAAAGCTTAAAGGATAAGTTCGAAGAAATTTCCGAGGAAGTTTGGAAAAATTTTCTTGGGGAAACTTGAAGAATGTTCCGAAAGACGTTTGAAGAAACTTCATGGAAAGTCGGTACAAAACGTTCTGAAGAAATCCGGTAGACAATTCTGGATACTTTTCTGGAAAAATCATTGATGGCGCGATTACCCCTACGTTGTGTTTTTTGGGTTTTACGCGTCGCACCAAGGGCTCAGCGTTGGGCAGCAATCGGTAGCACTCGAACGTACCATCCACAACAACAACATACGAGTTCCAGGAATCGTAGACGAATTTCTTCTCGGCAAACAAACTGCACTTCGCCCTTATACAATTTTATTAGGGTCTTCCCGTTTTGCAGGCTGCACAGCAAAAAATTATTTTGATATCACATCAAAGTGGATGCACTTCATTCGTGTCAAAAATATGGTGTAATATTAGGGTAGAGCGCTACTTCGTCGTAATCGCCCATTTCCGTTCTATCGATCAGAAAAGATCAATATTATCAATGATCTCACCGTGCACAAATTAATAATAGGTATGTGCCGATGCGTTAGTTCATTAGCTACAACATAAACCCTATTAGAGCGCATTGTATGAATATTTACGCTCATTGTTCTCAAAACAAAAGAAGCGCTCCTAGCGAATCCCTTTTTTCTACGTTTATCCGTACGACGAAGAAAATCTAATGGCGTTTCAATGCGTTTGGACGGAATTGAAACTCGTAGGACGAATTTAGAACCAAGGAGCAGTATTAGATTTTAAGCAATATCTCAATAATTTGTGACTCTTTATCAAATCCAATGGTACGTATGGAAAGGTGAATAAATTTAGAAGTCATATTTGACAGAAATATTCTCCTTTTTGTTTAAACTCGTTCAGAAAAGAGAGATAAAGCGTGGGTTGTGCTTAGTACGACGGAAATTAGATCAAAAACCCTACTTCCCAAAAATGACAAAATTATCATAAATAAAGTGCATTAACTGACATTACGCTGCTTTTACTGCATTTGCTTATTTTTGTTGCCATAAAGATTACACGAGATTTTTGACATGATTGAAGTGCATCCTCTTGGATGTAATATTAAAATTTATTTTTGCTGTGTGATTCATTAATAAATAAACAAGAACGAACTTCTTAAAGCAGGCCAATATTTAGTTGCTAATGTAACATTAAAAACAACGTATCTGTCAGTCAATCGAGCGGCTGCGGCTGCCAGAAGGGCTAGAAAAAACTGGCATAAAGTTGCGCCCACTAGCACCAGCTCTGCGGCAATGGCGTGAATGGCAATACACGGTTTTTCAGACATTCTTCGATGTAAAATTGGAATTTCATCGTCGAGGATGTGACGAATGGTTCCGTTTTTAGGCCATAACTGCAAATCGCTTGCCAAATCATGGCCTTCTTCGCGAACTTGTTGGAAAACTCGAACTTGAATCTTCCCGGCACTTGCCCACGTCCTGTCGCGATGTAAAACTTTTGACCGGGAAGCTGCTTAAAATCGAGTTTGACTTATGTTTCGTCAACGATCAAAGGGCAGCCTTTGTGTTTCGTCAAAACACGGTTGTACAAGAGCCTTGCACGCTTTTTTGCCACGGAATTTTGATTAATGTGCCGGTTCGGATGTTTACTGGCTTTGAACGACTTGTATCCTTCCCTGGCAAGGATGTTCCGCACCGTTTGAAAGTTGGCGTTGTACCTTTTGGCCACATCTTGGATCGAAATACCGGGGTTGGCTTTAACGCACCTCAACACCTTGCTGCGCAGCTGACGATCCCTGGTTCCAATTTTTTCGTAGGTCCGCTGATTCCTTTCCACACTCAGGGTCCTTGTTGGTTTTGAGCACTCGACAAACTTTTGTTTTCGGCATCTTCAGCACTTTAGCCAGCTTGGAACCGGACCACTCCGGATTTTCCAGGTGTTGGTGAACAATATTTTTTGATCCTTCGAGTTCCATTTGACGTTATTTCTGGACGTGATCGACCACTTTGATCAAACTTGCACCAGTTGTTCTCTATAGAAGTGTAAATAAACCACTGTCAAAGATTTTCGATTCCCAACACTAGAAGCGTGCTAGTGGCGTGCGAGAGGCGTACCAATTTACTTTTAGTCAGCCTTTATACTGTGTTTGGATTTTCTGCTCATGTCTAAAATAGTCTTAATTTAGCTTTCATAGCGAGCAGAACTAAGCGTGATCATCAGATATGTTATGCCTCAGAAAATCCCGGATCCCCAGGTCCTTTGGGGTGAGAGGCAATCACGCTTACCACTACACCACCAGCGCCGCTAATACATCAAAGGATTGGCTGAAAGAAATGAAAAAAAAAAAAACTATCATGAAGCCACTATTGACGTTAAACTACTAGTTTTCTCACATATTTTCCGCATATGTGTTATGTATGAATATGTATTATTTAGTACCACTGTGCTCTGGTGGATGGTCATGCATGTGCTCATATTAAGTGTTACGACAAGCGTATCTCTACTTACTTTTGTTCAGCATATTGCAATATTGTCAATCTAGTCAATTAGCGGCGCCGGTAGTGTTAAGTGTGACTGCCTCTAACTCTAAAGGGCCTGGGTTGAATCCCAGTCAGTGCCATCGGAATTTTCAACAAATCACTCTGAGCAATAGCTGTTATTGAGTATACAGTACGAAAAGTACTGCGGTTTTGGAAACAGCCGTTGGCGAACTGACTCTTATCTTTTTTGAAACCATTTAGATCGAAACTTCCTCCATATGAGAATCAAAACCGATCGCTTCTTTCAATAATCAATCAGTTTATTAATTGTTCTTGTGAACGGCGTAGTGTTTATCAGTCCTTCAGAATTGAAGCCCGGCTTAGAAAGTCATAAAGTATCAATAAATGTATTATTCAGATGTCTGGTTTGGAGTTGTAAAGTTGACTTTGGAGCACTCGAGGGCCCTCACATATGTTTGCCTCTGTGCGTAAACGTAAATCCTAGTACTGACCTCAAAAACAGTGGAGAGTAAACTGTACATTTGTTATTTGAAAAGTCTTCAGCCACCGACATTACATTCCATTGCATAGTTTCTGCATGGTAAAAAGGTAAATGAATCATTAAACAATGACGATGTTCCTTAATAAGTAAAAAAAATCTCCTTAAAATAGATCGGGTTGCTCCTTAAACGATTGATCAAAATACGTTAAAAATCTTAAAATGCTCAGTAAATATTTAAAGTACGCTCCCTAAAATAGAAAAAACTGTACATTAAGCATTTGAAAATGCTCCTTAGTATGCACCGCTTTGCACCATTTTGAAGTGTAATTGTACCATATATCATCGGAAAAGCTGCTGTAGAAAGGTTAATAAGTACCATGAAATCAGCTGAAATGTTCAGTAAAAATGCACAAGTGCACACAATGATTTACTGAACATTTCAACTGATTTCATGGTACTTATTAACCTTTCTACAGCAGCTTTTTCGATGATATATGGTACAATTACACTTCAAAATTGGTGCAAAGCGGTGCATACTAAGGAGAATTTTCAGATGCTTAATGTACAGTTTTCTCTATTTTAGGGAGCGTACTTTAAATATTTACTGAGCATTTTAAGATTTTTAACGTATTTTGATCAATCATTTAAGGAGCAACCCGATCTATTTTAAGGAGATTTTTTTTAATTATTAAGGATAATTTCATTTGTTTTATTGAGAAAAAGTAGGGCTGCCGTTTCTGCATTGACCTATAATCAATTATACACAACTGTTAAAGAATCCCACATTTTCCAGTTGGGTGAGGCAAGCAACAAAAACTGAACGGAAAAACTGTCAAATCCATAACAAAACCATTTACGCAACATTTAAGCTCAAAACACCAAGATCTTCCATCTACATAAAAACGGCACTTCAAACTTACCCAAACAGTTTATCTTTATGAACCCTTAGCAGCAGCCCGTCACCGTAAGCAGTCGAGGCCATAAATCCTAAGTTAATAGAGCTATTTCACAGTAATCTTGCCATTCAAGCCGGAGCAAGACTTTGTCAAACTAATTCAGTCAGTAGCACACCGATTACGTTAATTACGCTCGGACTGTCCGGCCAAACCTGATCCACTTTCCTTTTCCTTTCTCCGGTGGGCCTTCTAAGGTAGTTGTCTGTCTATCGGGTGACGAGGAACTTGTAAATCTTCAGATTTATGGTTGTCCGTAAAACATTGTTGTTATGTGAAGCTCAACTCATCGTGACGTTCTCCGTCAGTTTTAAAGTTTGGAGCTCGATACCTTCAAGTGGTGTACGCAGCGACATTGCTGCTCTGTGAGGCAGGAAACTCCACGATGATAATTGATGGGAAAGAATTAGGCCGCGGCCATAAATTGTTAAGCTCGCAGTCATGATTATTGTAATTATTATCAATCCACTTGGATCTAAAGAGAAGCGTCACCGGGGCCGCCGCATCGCTGAATTCGTAAGCAGCTTAATCCGCCTTCAACAGCGAACGAATCGCGCATAGCTTCACGGTTGACCTAACCCGAAAGAAAATCCCGACGCGCAAAGAAAAGAACGGAAGTGAGTTGCCCAGTTTGTTTGAAATCATAGGCTTTTGCCTCGACACCTTTTTCAATTTGCCAAAAAAAAAAAACCTGTCCCTAGTCAAGCAAACATGACACGATCGTGGTAGGGCAAATGTAACCAAGTTCAGTTGAGATGAAATTTTGGCAATATCATGCCCATTAGACGTCCAAGCCGATAGTGACTTGAATAAAATGAAATAGTACTCGAAGCCTTTTATATTCATTCTCAACCTACTGGCTTCTGACTCTTTGTTCCAGCAACCTCGATGGTGGTCATTCAGCATAAAGCCTTCAGTTCGGGCATAGTGACTCGTCCTATAGCCACCCACCACCAAAAAAGCTGTCGGCGCATACGCGTTATAGTGATGTGACGTTCGTCGCCTGCTTCATTTTGAACAAACGACGACGGCAACGGGAAAATAACTCCCCAGAGTGGGAACACCTCTCGAGTCGGAGCGAAAGAAATGAATTGAATATGATAAAAAGTTGAATGGTTTGTAAGATAATCGTAAGCTTGACGCTCAACAACCGCATCGTCGAGAATCACGGAAAAAGAGAGCACCCGAGAAACGCGAGGCAAAAAAAAACGAGGGAAATATTTGTAAAAAAATGTGCAGTATCATTGAAAATAATTTATTACCGAATTACGCATCTTATTATTGCCATAATTTATACTTTTCAACCGGACAATCCGCGCTCCAACAAAGGCGTTGGATCTTTCAACGCGGCGGTCATTCCATAACGAGCGCAATGAGATGGCGGCAATTTCCAGATGAAATTTAAATTGCTGCTGCTCGGAGTCAAGAATGAAAGTGTGTACAGCCCAATTAAAATGGCATTTTTCCTCTACTCGATCTAGCCGGGGATCAACGTAATTGTTCGTTTTGACCTCCCATTGGGGTACGGATGTGCATTCCAAAAGACTTTGAATGACGGAAACAAACTTTATCTGGAGATTTGTTTTGTATGCTGAAGCGGTACAAATTTTCTCACTTATCTGAATCAAACTATCATCGGTTTTTCTCAGTGAAACTTGCCGTTGCAATAAATGTTGACGGACACATGTGTCAGTCAAACGGTGGGAATAGTATATACATGGCATATGAATTGAATGCAATCAATCTGTTGGATCAAGCTCGAAGGCTCGCTTGAATACGTGCCATTTCGTTCCGTTTGGTAGGCACACCTCATGCATCTATTTTGTTTCCCACATCAGACAAGAACAAGACATTTGTCCCAATTCACTAGTGGCGTTTTACAGCAATGAAATAGGGATGACAACTGTCCTGTTTCTTATCTTAGAATGTATCCTATGTCATCGAGGTTAAACATCTTGAAATTGAGAGAAAATTTGCATATTGGTTCATCAACTATGTTCAATGGCGCTAATGTAAATTTAATGCTTAAGGGGAAGCTTACCGGCCCGAAAATAATAAAAATAAAATATTGTCTGTACGTTTTTAACTTTCTAAACATATTGGGAAAAATTATCAAAAATAAAAAAAATAAATCAGTTTCTTCCTTAGATTTTTGTCAAAAATTACATGTAAAAATATTTTTTCTACCTCACCATGCAAAAAAAATTGGACTCTCACAAAAACCGAAAAGTCGATGTTTTGTGGTTTTTTGAGTCCAACTTTATGCCATAATGACTTATAAAAAATGTTTTTGCACGTGAGTTTTTTTTTTAGCTCAGTCGGTAAAGGCACAGCTACAAAGCAAGACCATACTGGAGGTGGCTGGGTTCAATTACCGGTCCGGTCTAGGATTTTTTCGGGTTGGAAAATTTCTCGACTTCCTTGGGCATAGAAGTATGATTGGATTTGCCACACAATTATACCAATGCAAAAATGGTACAGGCATCGAAAGCTCTCAATTTATAACTGTGGAAGTGCATCTAGAACACTAAGTTGAGAGCACGCAATAAGCTAATATGCGATATGCAATAAGCTTGAAATGCGAAGAAGAAGAAGAAGAAGAAGAATAATAATAAGAAGAAGATATTGCGGATAAAATTGCTAGTCTCTGCGTAAAGCGTGGGCCACACTTCGTTTTCCTATCTTCCAGGGGCCACATTGCGCATCTCTTTTTTTCCTTTGGTTTGTTTTCCGTCGATCTTGTTTTCCGTTCTGAGCACCAATGCTACCGACGCCAAGGAAGCAGCTCCCACACCTACCTATCGACCCATCAACTCATGAACCGGGGACCAATGACTTTACTTCTCTTCCGGGGAACATCCCGGCGGCGCCGACTTTGATTGAACCCAGGCCTGCTGGGGTGAGAGGTAATCACTCTTACCACTACACCACCGGCGCCGCTTATTGCGCATCTTGAAACGAAAAACTTTTTCATACAAGCATTCGTACAAAAAGTGTTTCGTTTCGAGATGCCCAATGTGGCTCAGATGTTTAAATCCAATTAGTTTTTTTTTCGCAAAAAGTCACAGATCACAGATCTTTTTAAAATTTGCCTTCCTATAATTTGGTGTTCTTTACACACCATTTCTGTCTTACTAAATTTCTGTCAAACTGCCTACATATTTTTCAAATTTGCATAATGACCAAATCCAATAAACAATTTCCTTGTGTATTTCCCCGTTTTGCCTGGAATTTTGTAATTTTTCCCGGTTGTGCGCTACACATTCAAATTAAGCATAATGTCATTAAGGGCCTGTTCATTAACTACGTAGACAGTTTTTTGGGATTCTTGACCCCCCCTCCCCCTGCGTAGACAATCGCCCATACAAAATTTTTAAAATTTGTATGGACCGTGGATAATTGTCAACCCCCCCCCCTCATAAACTGTCTACGTAGTATATGGACAGCCCCTAAAGGGGAAATACAAGTAAAAATTTTTTTTTATCGATTTTTTATATTTTACTTAATTTTTTTTAAATGCTACGACCACGAGGAAGGAGTGATCTATGGCCCCAGTATCGCCGATTAACCGTAAGTTCCAGAAATCAGGTTTTTACACAACCCAAAACTTTAAACGCGTTTTTCTCGAAACGGTGTTTTCTAAATTGGCGGGAAAGATAACTCAAAAAGTTCTCATCCAAATGACTTGAAACCTGGCGCATCTTAAAGGAAATAGGAAATACTCTATGTGAACCACTGATATCATGAAAAAAATACCAATAAATAATTTTCAGGTCTGCCTAAAGTGGAAAAAACAGTGAAAAATCAGCTTTTTTTTTAAGATATTTTTTCTAAATTTTTAAATCGTTTTTCTTGGGTTTTAGAGGTTCACATAGAAAAAAAAATCTGTTCTGAATAAGGTCTATTTGATAAAAGTAAGTTTTGTCCACTTTGCAGGTCCCTAGAATGCCCCCCAATTACCGGGTGCACGACGTTAGGCATACGGTCGTTAGGCATACGGACGTTAGGCATACGTACGTTAGGCATACGGACGTTAGGCATAATGTACGATAGGCATAATGGACGTTGGGCATAAAGGACGTTAGGCATAATGGACGTTAGGCATAATCTACCGGATGAATTCCAGAAGGATGATAATGCAACTCGTCACTGTTCATGGAAGTATCGCTCCCTCACATCAGCAGACGGTTCCGCTAATTTTCATTCTGATGACAACAAAATCAGAATCGTTGTATCGAAAAGTATGGCAGGAAATCCTGGAAGTAGGAGGTATGTTTTTTTGTTATTGAATGAAAAACCACAGAATTAACCATTCTTGATTTCATGAGCTGTTCTTTGGCATCATATTTTATTCAACCTTGGCTGTTTTTTGTTATTGACTGAAAAATCACAGAATTCACCATTCTTTATTTCATAAGCTGTTCTTTAAGGAAAACCTTTTCTTCTTTGACTTTTGCAATATGTGTGTAAGAATATATTACAACAAATGTGTGATTTTTTTATTTCTAGATGCGATTGATTTCAAGATATAGTTCAAAACTAAGCTGAGTTTTCATTGTAAGATTACTTAACCACTATCGCTACTAATCATGGATCTAAGTAAATATGTAGATACGTCCCTTATGATATGATAAATAATGGATTCCAAACTGTGCTTATTAAATAAACTATGTTTGTTTAACTTGTATCATTTTTTATTCAACGCTAAGCCTAATTTAAGCATTGTTTACAGGTTTACAGGTTAAGCAGGTTTCTAGAGTTGCACAGCAGCAAGGTATTTTATGCCTAACGTCCATTATGCCTAACGTATATTATGCCTAACTTCCATTATGCCTAATGACTTTATGCCTAACGTCCATTATGCCTAACGTCCGTATGCCTAACGTCCGTATGCCTAACGTCCGTATGCCTAACGTATTTATGCCTAATGGGGTACACTCTCAATTACCAATCCCCACCGGAGGCGACCTCCTTCCGATGTGACCCCAAGGAGCCACAGAGGTCACACACCAATGAACAAAATCTCAAATGTAGAGGAAGATTTAAGCAATTTAATGCAAAAAACCCCAACGTTAAGGTTGTTCCATTCGCTCACAAAAAAAAATCTTAAGTTGAATTAGCCATTACAAATACAGCAAAATATGTCTATTTTTAAACCACCTTGAAAATGTATAGAGATTTCTTTTAAGGTTTTTTTTTAAATGTTTCCATGGATTTTTTTTTCAAAAATAATATTCTTTCACAAAGGTGAAAAAGTTCTATTATTGCGGTTCGTTAGAAGTGTTAGAAGCCTTTTGTTGTGTATGGAGATCTCCAGACAAAACAATAGACTCCTAACGTTTTTAACGTATAGCGGAATTCCTCCAGTATTTATTAAATGTCTAGCAATGGAACTCACTGCTCCATTGTTTTGGCTTTTTAATATGTCCCTGGAATCCGGAACCTTCCCTAAAATTTGGAAAAGCTCATTTCTAGTACCTATCTTTAAATCTGGTCGAAAATCTGACGTACGTAATTATCGTGGTATAGCCATTATCTCTTGCATTCCTAAGCTTTTCGAGTCAATTATCAACGAAAAATTATTTCTCCAAATCAAAAATAGAATTACTGGCATGCAACACGGCTTTTTTAAGGGTCGTTCGACCTCGACCAACTTACTTGAATTTATAGACTATTCATTGAATGCAATGGATAATGGAAACCACGTAGAAGCTCTCTATACAGACTTTAGCAAGGCATTTGACCGCATTGACATACCAATGTTACTCTTTAAACTGCAAAAAATTGGAATTAAGTCAGGGCTCCTGAAATGGCTTGAATCATATTTAACTAACCGCCAACAAATAATTAAATTCAACGGAAAGAAATCGAGCCCAATTCAAGTAACTTCAGGCGTCCCCCAAGGCTCTCATTTGGGACCTCTCCTTTTTATTCTATACGTAAACGACATATCTTACATTCTCAAAAAACTTAAATTGCTTATTTATGCCGACGACATGAAGCTCTTTTTGGAAATAAGAAATGAAGAAGACATCAATATATTCCGGAATGAAATACACATATTCTACATATGGTGCAAAAAAAGTCTACTAGAATTGAATGTAAAAAAATGTAACTTAATATCATTTAGTAGAAAAAGAACAACTTCAAATATTTCAATTGCATTAGGAAATCAAACTGTAGACAAATGTGAAAGAGTTAGGGAATTAGGAATTATCTTAGACTCTAAGCTAACTTTCATAGACCATTACAATACAATTATTCACAGGGCAAATAACATGCTAGGCTTTATCAAGCGCTTTTGCTATAACTTTCAGGACCCTTACACAATTAAAACACTATATATTGCCTATGTGAGGTCAATACTGGAATATTGCAGCATTGTATGGTCTCCATTTTCAATCACGCACGAAGAAAGATTAGAATCAGTACAAAAACAATTTCTATTATACGCTCTTCGTAAATTAGGTTGGACTTCATTTCCTCTTCCATCATATGAAGCACGCTGCATGCTTATAAACATACAAACATTAAAAGAGCGTCGTGAATATGCAATGGTTTCATTTGTAAATGATATCGTTTCGCAGCGAATTGACTCAACAGAACTTTTATCAAAATTAAACTTCCATGCACCCACTCGGCAACTCCGAAATCGAAATTTATTTGCCATAAAACATCATCGCACAAATTATGCAAAATATGGACCATTAAACCGCATGATGGCCTCTTACAATAAACACTGCGAAACCATTGACTTTACAATGTCTCGGCATAAACTAAAGCAATATTTTTATTCCATAAGAAATAACAACTCATAAAATAAAAGACAAGAAAGCTGACACTACTTTTTTATAAAAATATATATTTAAGAAAACAAAACTGTATTAATTGTACTAGTCTACGTTGGTTGACGAAATAAATAAATAGATAAATAGATAGAAAGTAGGACTGTTTCCGGTAGTTCTATTCAGAATTCCTCTAAAATTAATTAGCAAATCCATTGGAATTTGCTTTACACCTGTTTTTGCATTTATTTAAAATGTGCTTGAATTCTCCATAGAATTTTCATGCTATGCACCTCAAATCTGATCAGAATTATCGATATTCTTCTACAAATGACTATAATAATTTCCATAAAAATCTCTCGGAATATCTTTGAAATTCAACCCTCGATTCCCTTGATATTCTTCTCAGAATTTCATGGGAATTCTGTTCAGAAATCACTTGGAATTATTTTTAAAATTATGATGGCATTATCCCTAGAATATTAGGAACTATCATCAGAATTTAACACATTCAGAATTTCCTTGGAATTATCATTAGAACTCTCAAGAAATACAAATCAGAACTTATTTGGAGTATTAGTTCGAAATGAACCAGAAACTCTTTTCACAATCGTCATGGAATTTTCCTCAGATCATCATAAGAATTCTATTCTAAATTCTCCTTAAGGGTTTAGGCTACTGTAGCGGATTCAGAAAATGGATTTTTTTGGAACAACTTGGGTGAGCTGCGTACCCAGAGGAAAAATTGGATCACAGATGAAACCTGGCGGAAGATTGAGGAGCGTAGAGAAGCAAAAGCCGCAATAGACCGGGCGAGAACCAGAGGAGCCAAGAACAAAGTTCGTTAACGGTACTCGGCTCTAGAGAAGGAAGTCAAGCACTTTTGCAGACGGCGCAAGCGAACGTGGGTGAACTCCCTGGCCGACGAAGGGGAGAAAGCCGCAAACACTGGCGATATACGTCTCCTCTACGATATCTCACGACGCCTGAGTGGAGCAAGGATGAACCCGAGGATGCCAGTGAAGGACACAATTGCTTACCGACCCCACTGACCTGCTGAAACGCTGGTTTGAGCATTTCGAACAACTTCTTCAAGTTTCGACGGCCAACCAGCCATCAACATCTCGGCATGATCCACCTAGGGTACGGCGCATCACTCGCGTCAATTCCGAGGCCCCATCACTGCAGGAGATTGAAGCAGCTATCCGAAGCATGAAATCCAACAAGGCTCCAGGGGTCGATCGCATATCAGCGGAGATGCTCAAAGCTGACCCCATGCTATCCGCACAAATGTTGCATCAACTATTCTGTAATATCTGAGACACCGCGACTTTTCCGGCCGAATGGATGCAGGGTGTCTTAGTGAAGGTCCCAAAAAAGGGGATCTGACTGTGTGCGACAATTGGCGAGGCATCATGTTACTGTGTAATACAGTGTGTATTGTTATCAAAGTTCTGTGCAAAGTTATCCTGAATCGGATACAGGAGAAGATCGACGCGACTCTCCGACGGCAGCAGGCAGGATTCCGTGCCGGAAGATCTTGTGTGGACCATATTGTCACGCTCCGCATCATCCTGGAGCAGGTCAATGAATTCCAAGAGTCCCTTTATTTGGTATTCATTGACTACGAAAAAGCTTTCGACCGTCTCAATCACGAGAATCTGTGGGGCGCCCTGAGACGCAAGGGAGTCCCGGATAAAATCGTCAACCTCATCGAAGCGCAGTATGAGGCTTTCGCGTGCAGAGTTCTGCATAACGGAGCCTTGTCCGACCCTATCCGGGTAATCGCTGGTGTGAGACAAGGATGTATACTATCACCGCTACTGTTTCTCATCGTAATCGACGAGATCATGGTAGGTGCAATTGACCGTGTACTGAACCGTGGGCTGCTTTGGCAGCCTATCACCATGGAGCATCTCAACGACTTCGATTTGGCTGATGATGTTGCTCTACTAGCACAACGGCGCTCTGATATGCAGAGTAAGCTCAATGACCAGCCGAACGCTCCTCTGCGGCGGGTCTCACCATCAACGTCAACAAGACCAAATCGTTGGATATCAACACGGGCAATGCCGAGCTCCATCGTCGATGTCATCAGAAGCCGATAGCAACAGAAATTCGAGAGCGAAAGTGGAGGTGGGTCGACCACACGAAATTTGCAAGCAAGCGTTGGATTGGAATCCGGCAGGACATCGCAGCAGAGGCAGACCCAGGGGCTCATGGCGGCGGAGCCTCAATAAGGAAATTAAGCAAGTCGATAGGAATCTGACCTGGGCCCAGGTCAAGGCAAAAGCGAGTAGCCGCCCAGGATGAAAGTCACGTTGGCCCTTTGCACCGCTGGTGGTGCACATGACCATTAAGTAAGTAAGTAAGTTAAAACGAAAGTCATATTTCTAATTGATTAATCGACTTGTTTTTTTGTAGCTTGTTCTACTTACTTATTTCTAGTGAAGTACCTGAGTTTTACCTTTATATTTAAAAGTATTGTTTTATGTAAATAACGAATATATTCATTTTTTTGCCTGAAAATCAGACAACTTTTTTAAAAGGCGCACCCTTTTGTCGAAAATCAATATATTTTAAATAGGCCAGGTACTTCACTAGTTTAAACATTCTAGTTTAAACTACTATCCATTTTGTTCTAGGACTACCTCTGGCTGCAAATTGTTTCCTCCCGCAAACCACTTCACGTCAGGGATGTCATCACTTAGACGACTGCAACGCCACCTCGCTGCATATTTCTAAATTGGAACTTTTGGAAAATGTTTTTCAAAATATTTTTATTAAAATGCTGAAATCCACATTCTTTAAAGTGTTTCTGTTCGCCAAAAAATCTCGAAATTGACCCTTTTTTCAGCTTCTACACTGGCCTATCCCCTTAATTCAACTGGAGCTTTTCAAAAAACTACCTTGGAACTCTTACTACATTAGATCAGGAGTTCTAGTCAAATCTCTCTTAGAGCTGTTTCGAAAACTTATTTTCTCTGAAATTCCTAGATGATATCTCTAGAATTTATTAAAAAATCTCCTTCAACTTTGGAGCCTCAAAATACTTCTTCATAATACTTCTTAATACTTCTTCAAAGTTACTGTATTCTGAAAACCTAGTCCAATCTAAGGGGTCTTGAAGTTTTTTCAAGGTCCAGAATATGCAAAGTGTTTTTATGTTACTTTATACGCAAAGTTTGCGATTTTCAGAGTTGGTTGGAATTGCTAACATGAAGCTTTAGTGTGATAATTTATGAGCTAGACAATGATCTTTAGGAGAGGGTAGGTGGATAGTTCCGTTAGAGTACGGCAGTATGAAAATTGAATAGAAGTTTAAAATGAGCGAAGGGCCATTAATGCGATAGTACAAAGGTGGTTATGAAACGTCGCTAGAACTATTCCACAGCCACAGGCAGTAATGAGCAAAGGCGGGCGCACACTTTTTGCCTGAAGATTTGAAGACATACTTCAAATCTCCACGTACATCGTACGGGTTAGGCAAAAGGTGTGCGTTTGACTTTGTACTGTCGCATTAATGGCCCTTCTCTCATTTTCAACTTCTATTCAATTTTCAAACTGCCGTACTCTAACGGAACTATCCACCTACCCTCTTCTAAAGATCATGGTCTAGATAATAAATTATCACACTGAAGTTTCATGTTAGCATTTCGAACCAACTCTCCAGAATATTTTTTTTTGTGTTTTGGAATGTACCAATAGCGTACCATAGCGTACCTTTCCGCTGGATGGACAAACGATTTCAGCAATCACCTCGTGGATCGACCAGATTTACACGGAAATATGATGTACCAAATGCGTACTTTACCAATCTGTAATTCATTTTTATCGTACCTCTCATCAAATACTTTTAAACCGGTTTATATATGAATTCTGTCCCCGGAATTAGATTTTATATAAAAAACATCATACTTAAGTGCATTCTAGCCAATTTGAAGACCAAAAACACTTTTTAAAATTTGGATCCAGACAAAAACGTTAAAAAATCTTAAACAATAATGGGGAAGCATGGTGCTGTTTGGAAACTCCATCATAAGATATCCTTAGAACACTTTCTAATCGGTAATAACCAACGTACCTAGCTGAAATTCACTTTCTGATAGAACTTACCTTACTTTCAATAAAACTAAAAATCCAATTTTACCGAAGGCATATTAGAGAAAACCTGATCAAATGATTAGATTACTTTCAGAAAATATTCCTGGACATCATTGGAACACTTTCTGATCGGTCGTGACTAACGAACTTAACAGAAATTCAGATAGGTACATTGGTGATGATCGGTCAGAAATTGACCATTATCTTATGATGGAGTTTTCCAATAAGGTGCTGATTGTGCATGCGCCTTTATAATTATTTAAGATTTGTTTAACCTTTTTGTTCGCTTTCAGTATATTTTTGAGGGATCCGAATTAAAAAAAAAAGTTTTTGGTCTTCAAATTGGCTAGAGTGTACTTCAGTATAATGTTTTTTTATATGGAATCGGGCTACAGTTTTTCTAGGAATCCAATTCCATGGTCACAATTCATATATAAACCAGTTTAAAAAGTTTATTATAATCATTTAAGTGAAAATGAGAGGTACGTTAAATAATGATTTACAGATTCGAAAACAACGCACTTGGTACATCACATTTCCGTTAACGGCGCCGGTGGTGTAGTGGTAAGCGTGATTACCTCTCACCCCAGCAGGCCTGGGTTCAATCCCAGTCGGCACCGCCGGGATGTTCTGAGGCATAACATCTCTGATCACGCCTTCCTTCGGATGGGAAGTAAAGCCGTTGGTCCCCGGTTCATGAGTTGATGGGTCGATAGGTAGGGTCCAGGTGTGGGAGCTGCCTTCCTGGCACGTCGGTAGCATTGGTGCTCAGCACGGAAAACAATACCGACGGAAAAAAACAAACCAAAGGAAAAAAAAATCACATTTCCGTGGAAATCTGGTCGATCCACGCGGTCATTGCTGAAATCGTATGTTTATCCAGCGGGACACGTGTTTTCCGAGAAGCGGGAAGCGTTCAAAATCCTTGAAGGTACGCTATTGGTACATTCCAAAACACGTATCAACTTTGAAATTCGATAAGTTTGTCCCACTGGATAGCTTGATGTATTTTTTCTACTTGATCACGTTTTTTTTTCCTTAATCCTGGATCATGTTTTTTTAGAGAAATTTCCACATTTTTTTTTAGAGAAAGATCAATTGAATTTAGAGAAGCTTAAGAAACTTCATTCATAGAAATTTAGTAGTACCCCAAGGGGTAGGTCACTCCGCACACCAATCTTGGGTCATCTTTTTTGTCAGTGTGCCACAGGTGTGCCGAATGTACCGGTTATAAAGCAATGCTACGATTGTTTGTAAAGCACCCATCCCGGCAACCCGGTATTTCTGACACCTTGAATGTTTTGGTTTGAAATCGCAGGGATAAATCGGATTGACGATGACGCGGGAAGTGGCGGGTGTGCAAAATTTTGGTGTTTTGGGTTCATAGGATAATAAAAGTCCTGTGTTTTAGGGTTTTATAATGCCCTCAAAGGCAGACCAGAAACCTAGCATTTCATGATGTGAAAAGCAACGGTCTATTAGCGGCCGGAAAGAGTTGGAACCGGTGGGGAACATAATTTAAGATCGACTATAGAGGATGATGAATAGACTTCGGTAGTTTGTTTGGTGTGAGTTGCAGTTTTATTCGAATTAAGGGTATTAATGTGGTCTGATTAACTGCCTCTTTCTCTTGAGCCCACTCTAGAACCTACTTTTCGTATTCAGATCTATAAGTTATCTTCTGGTCTGAGTTCCTCTGGTATATTCAATTAGAGGATGTTACTGAATATACAGTCAAACAGCACGTAATGTTGTGAACAACTTCAATGACAGTTGTCCAGCAGTGCTCCCATTTTATTTAAAATGAACCAATATCTATGAAATTAAGGCGAAGATGTGCCGAAGGATGTGCCCAAGTTGTGCCGAATTTAATTTCGGCACAATGTATTGAGTGACTTACCCCTTGTAGTACCCTCAATTCTTGAAGCATTTTCTGTGCCTGATTTTACTAATTATTTCCCGTGGAATTCTTCAAAGGATTTCTTTTAATTTTCTCAAAAAATTTCTCTAAATCATCCGAGAATTTCCACAGACTTGTTCTTTTTGGTTCATTAGTGTTATAGAATAGGAATTTTCAAATGAGCACTTATTAATTTTGTAATTTTTTGGCAAACTATTCCAGACTTATATACAAGGGTCAGTCTTTTGCAACATTTGATTTTGTTTAAGATAAATTTAAAATATTTAGGATCTTCGACAGAGATCGTATAATCTAAAATCAAAAATAATGATAAGGTCATAAGCTACTTAACTCTTTCAAGGTCGCTCGGAATATGTTCAACATGTACTGGCATTTTGATAGCTTTTAAGGTTTCATTTTTTAGGAAATGTTGATGATTTATGTCTATTTTTTTAATAATGGTTCTAGAACATTTAAAGGCTTTAGATTTCCGAGTTTCAAAATTTTTCAATTTTCCGGACTTTGGATATTTTTTTAAGATTCTAGAGCGTTCTTAATTATAAAGTTTCATAAATGTAAAATGTTTATTTAATAGTGATTAAAATATTAAAGTTCCGGAGAAAACTTTATTATTTACGGCAGACCTAATAAAAATATCAATATTGTTCAATGTTTCGGGTACCATGGATGTGGAATTACAGATTTGAAATCCTGGAACTTAATAAAAAAAAATAGCTTTATTTGAATTATTGTGGGTTATATATGAAATATTTTTGAGGCACGACCAGAGCTGGTAAATATCACGGCTGTCATGTGACGATGAGAAAACAGGTCCTCTCACTATCACGAGACGAAACTGCCTATCATTAGCTTTCTTGTCATTTTTCAATGATCAAGCACTCATGGGAATAATTCTTATGTGGTTTTGACATCAACATTTCTAACTAATTTAGATGAATTTAAGCAAACAACCGCATGTAATCGGTAGAGTGAATATATTATTAAGATTTCATCGGTACAAGTAAATTTAATAGCATTAAATGAGCTAGTAATTACGATGATCACAACCCTGTCACATTCTGTCATGACAAAAAATTCGATAAGATTTTGAAGAAAATCTCTATCATCGTTTTCTCATCCAATAATAGTGACAAAAGTATCTCTGTAAATATCGCGTGAGATCTTTCATTGAAAATGACATTTGCCAGCCCTGGGCACGGCACTAAGAAAATAAAATCTAAGTTAAAACTGAAATATGGAGAAATTTCAAGCTCAAGAATTTTTCAAATTAAGCTTAAAATCATATCGGTAGATCTTGAATAGTTGATCGACCGTAGTCTAGAATTCAGAAAATTTTGAGGCACATCTTGAAAAGTTAAGCTCATTGAAATGTTTAGTCCGGTACTGTAGATTGCCGCCACAAGGTTTAGTTTCAACTTGTTACTAGAAAGTACTTCTTCTTTTCTTTTCTATCGTGATTACTCAATCATGCGTAACGCATGATATTCAGCCTCCTCACGACTGAAAGATCATCCACTGCAACCATTCAATTGTATGTATGTAGGTAGCTACAACTCGATGGAAAGAATCCTCTCGGTCGATATCAATTGCTCACATCGGGGAAGAGCATAAACGAACTGAGCGAACGTCTGAGAATGAGTGCTGACTGTTGGCTCGAGTCGAGCAGTCAGGCGGTCTGCGGAGGTGATTCTCTTGAGCAGCGTGCCTTAGATAGTCGCAAGACGTTGTTCGGTACGGACGGTTCAATTTGTGTTGGCGTTTTCTTGTTTGATCTGAGGAAATATACGATTTTGTTCTGACGAGTATGAACGATCTTAACGTTTGGGGTATGATCTATAGCGTGAGTTTGTGTTAAGACAAAGTTATTGGCTTGATTTTTATTAAATTTTATATTGTTGAGTTTACTTGAAGAGAGGCATCGGTGGCATAGTGGTGGTGGAAATTATGCTTATGCTTGGTGCGCGTGGAAAATTGTAAAGTTCGAGATTTATGGATCAAAAGTGGGTGAAGCAGATTGAAGATTCGGTGCAAGAGCAGAGGTGAGAGAGAAGGGTTGAAATAATACAAGTGTATCGAAAGGAAGCGAAAAAGCATTTAAGGCGATGTTGGATTAAAGTGTGTTATTTTTCAAAAAAAGGGAGGCAATTTAATAAGAAGAACTGGGAGCACATTGGCAGCAATGCAGTAGTGGCCCAGGAGATTTTCTCATCATATGTTTGGGCACGAATGGCTGCGTGAGAGGTCACGCCGTGAGTGAGCTGGATGTTGGCAGTGTGAACCACAAGTGCGGCGTATCAGTTTTGTAATGTTGCATCAACGAAGAGGCGAAGGCACGATTTAGAAGAAATTAAGAGTTGGAATGCAGATGCTGATTATGTCGGAATAAGCGAAAGGGAATCTTTATGCGTGGGATTATTGTGTGTTGCATAGTATTAGAGCAGTTTTCGAAACATGCTAAGGATTGCTTTTGGTAAGTAAGGAATATTTTCAATTATCATACAGTATGAAACATTTGGAATAAAATATTTGTATTAGAATTAACGTTAGGTTATTTAAATCTTTATAAGCATTTTCATGTGTTCTCAATTCTGTTATTACTTGATTTTCATTTTCTCAATTTCGCCCTCATGCAGAATGAATGCAGTACCAGACTTTCCTTAGATTTTTTGTGTGATTTTTTTTAAAACAAGTTGATTAAATTTAGTTGCCATTTGAAATCACACAATCAAAATTAGAGTCGAAAAACAAGCAAAAATATTGTCATTAATATTGATGCAAATATTGTAAATAAATCAAAATATTGACGCAGTATAAAAAAAGTTTCAGCAGTTGAGCCAGATCCTGAGCATCTTTTGTCTGGAAAGTTGTTATTTGTCTCGGATTAGTCGATCGGATAAATAACTTAAGTGAGGAGCAGCCCTGTATTGAAGACCCGGCAATAATATTATTGGAAAGATTGACGTGAAAATATTGACATGAAAATATAGACGGAAATATTGACAAAACTTCTGTAGTGTGGAGGTGTACTATAGTATAGGCCCAGGGAAGTTGAGACTGGATTGTGCCAATAATTGAGCCTACCACTTAAAGGCTACAGACGTTCGGCTGAAATGATATTCTGCAGAATGGCCACTCGAATGAATAGATGTTTGTCCTTGATTTGTTTTCCGTCGATCTTGTTTTCCGTACTGAGTATCAATGCTACCTACATACCTAATGTTCTGCCTCAGAAAATCTCGGCGGCACCGATTGCGATCGAATCCAGGTCCTGTTGGGTGAGACGCAATCACGCTTACCACTACACCACTGGTGCCGTTTTTAATTAATAGATATTGTCATCTTGATGGAAACAACTAAACAATTAAAAAAATACAGAAAAATACGTTAGTGGCTCTTTAGATTGGATTTGTATGAGTTTAGATAGCTCATAGACTACAATTGAGCTTGCCACACAATTTACAAATGAAAAACTACAAGGGACAGCCATATAGGGTTGTACGCAATGGCGGCGTAGGACTACGTGGTCTTATATAATAAATCGTATTTGTTAACTGCAGCAGGAGCTTGTGTTTTGTGTAGGAATAGGAATTTGAGCGGGGTTATCTCTGTTTCTACTCTTTAGTATGATGCGCTTGACTTAGATGACCTCACGAAGAGCTACTGATTCCAATCAATAGTGGTGCGGCTTCTTCCTCCTTCTATGGATGTTCATGTGGGCTGCAGCTCGCTGCTTGCATGCAGCCTTTCGTTGTTTTGTGTACGTGGTGATTGGATTGAATAAACACCGATTGGTGAGACCGGATGGAATTCAACTTTTAAATCTGTGTTAGGGAAATCGCTTTTCGCAGGCAATCGGTGATTATTTCAACTATCATAGCAACAGTTGCATATTAAAATTTTAAATAGTGACATTTTTAAAAATGATAAAGTCTTAATTTTATCAGAAACAAAATCCTGACGATTGACGTATTAGGAATTCAAATCCATCATCTCTGGATCAAAATCAGACCACTTTCATCCGGCGACCGACTTCGGTTTTTGAAATTGCACCCCCAATGTTGCCTTAAAGTACATGGTATGTTAGATTTAAACATATCTAGATAGAGCTGGAATTAGGCGTAACAGCTTTTGTAAACAATTACTTCTCTCGATGATTTTTAAGAATTCAAGGAACGCTCATGCAAATCAACATTACTGTCGGGTAGAGGAAGTCTTAGCCTACCTTTTGATGACCCAATTAATGGCCTTGACCACCACACACGGTGATTGGAACTGAATCCGATCAACAGTTGAGGCCAGCCTTGATAGCTAGCAGCTTGGGAGGAACCTTCATTGTGCGCTGGAGAATATCAGCAATCACCACACGGTGATTTAATAAACATTGTTTGGTGAGACCGAATGGACAGTTTGACTAAGACATTGTAGAATCAAATTGTATATAAGCTCTGCAAGACAAAATTTAATGATGCCTGTATGTACGTCTGTGGACGCTTCTAGGCAAGTCTTCTCCAAGATGGCGTTTTCGATCAATATGGTGAATAACTCATATGGCATATAACTTTGTTTTTTCGTCGTCGGGCGAAGGCATAATGTTCAGTTTGGACGTTATCATTTGAAGAAGAAGTCGTACGCTTTTGTACTGTGTCCATACCAGCATTATTCAAACTTTCCAATGTATTCCAATAAGACCAATTTGATTTTGACCATTTGAAATTGCTTAAGCGACTTTTTTTTCTAAACACCCCAAAATTGAGTAGGATCTACTCATTACTGTCAGAAGTAGGGCTCGCCAAAATTGAGTAAACAAAGTTGAAACTGACAAGATAATAATTAAAAATTTGGATTCAGGTCGATGTTGTCCATTTGTCATCTTGTCAGTCCCAACTATGTTTAGTCAATTTTGAGTAGCCCTGCTTTTGACGGATATTTGTAGATCCTAATCAAATTGGGTTGTTTAGAAATAGCGTGCAATCCGCGCTGCTTTTGATATGATGATGATGATGATGATGATAGTAGTCCACCACTCATTGTAGCACGGCAACTAGTCCGATAGCTGTGGGGTCTCCTCACTGTTGAACTTGAGCTTAATAAACTCTGATTTTTATCAGTAAATCTCTGTATAAAGGGCCAAAACCGAATGGATGGATTGATGGGCAACTCACTTATTCATTTTCTTGAGACAGTTAAGAATCTATTTCCAACAACTTGATCAACCAATTGATCAAAAAACGAGCCATCCAACAGGAAGATGCCCCAATGAATGGGGAGAAGAGCCCGCCCTTTATCCACGAAATGTTGCATCCCGTTTTTGTCCTCAAACTGATCAATTCCTATAACCTTGGTCTACACATCTGAAGTGGACGTTACACATTTCAAAATATTCACTATAATTGTATTATAAATGTTCTACCGTATGCGTGATAATGTTTGCACCATTGAGCAATTTCAAAATTAAAAAAAATTTCTCAAAAAATTCGTTTTCGAGTTTTTTTTATTTATTTAAAGGGGAGATGTTTCTCAGAGTTAAACTATGTAAATCATCGAAAGAGTTTCCACTTGCTTCAATTACGGCCACCACACGCTTCCGGAATGCACGGCAGGTTCTAATAATGTAGTCTGGATCCATTTCTCTCCAGGTACAGGTTTGTCTGAGGCTTGCTGTACTCGGGTGGCGTTTAAAACAGGCCTTGGCCTTCATGACGCGCCAAATTGAATAATCCAGCGGATTAAGATCGGGGCTGGATGGTGGCCACATATCCTTCGCCCAGAACGGAAGATCTTCCTGCAACCACTTCTGAGTGCGGTTCGAGGTGTGGCACGGTGCCCCATCTTGTTGAAATACAACATTTGGCTTCGGACCGTACTGTTCTTTGATCCACGGAAGAACATACTTACTTAAAATCCCGATGCAGACCTCCGTGTTGACCTTCTCGCCTTCTGGAATGAACACCGGGTCCATGTTTTGCCATCGGAAGCCACCAACCCAAACACCATAACGCTAGCAGGATGCTTGGTCAGATACACGTTCTTGTAAACATGCTCTCGTCGGTGAACAGGATTACCGGATTTTTTCGCTTAAGGAAGTTCAAGATTTTCTTGCATCGTTCGACTCGTAGCTCCCATATGCGGTTGGTAATCATGTAAGTTTTTTTTTTCCATGCCCTCGACTTCGCCCCGCAATCTTCCTTTACGATCTTCCGTGCCGTAAAGCTACTGATTCCGTGTTCCTTTACCATTTTCCTTATTGAACGCACTGGATTCACCCGAATCATCCTTTTGATAGCAGTGATAACCCTCGGAACCCGAGCTGACTTCGTACGACCTGTGGCCACCTTCGCGGATAGTTGTCCTTTCTTTTCTCAGTCTAAAACTCTTTTGACGGTCCACCGGGACACTCCCACGGCGATTGAAATGTCTTTTTGCGACATTTGCGCGTGGAAAACTCACGAATATGCTGCCACTTCGTCATGGTGCAACTGTCAAACTAAGTAAATCATTTTCTTTTATTCACAGCCTACTACGGTATGAGCTGTGGTTACGTGCATGTAAAGAAAACCAAGGCATTGTATGCACAGGTGAAACGGGAACCTTATTTGTACGATGGTGCAAACATTATCACGCATACGGTGTATATGGAGATTATTGTCAATTAATAATAACAATATAACTTTATGTCACAAATTATTCAAAATATTTACACTATTTTATCCATATATTACTAAGTTTAACTTGCTCATTTAAATCTTGGTATATAAATCGTACAATCGCTATCAAAACAGGTAAAATCATGAACAAAACGTGGAAACCCAGAAATATAGGATATAGGATGATTCCCAAACTGAAAATCTCGATGAACATTTAAAAACATCGTATCTGCTTTGATCGATTTTTATAGACTTTCTCTTTTGATAACCACTGCTATGCAATAGATTTCACGCTATTTTTGCCAGTTTGATAAAGGAGGATCGTATCTAGCATCCAGCACGTCGAATACAACAGGGAAAGGTTTTGCAGCTGAGTGATTAACGAAAGAGAAAGTCTATGAAGAGAATCGAACAATGCAGATAGGACCTATTGAAATGTTTGTCTAGCAATCTCGATTGATTTTAATATAGGTCATATATCCATGGTATTCGTTTGAAGTGCCCAGAACTACACTGGTCATGTTTCAGGAACCCCGGAAGAAACTGAAACCGAGATGAATTGAAACAAAACTCAAGGCCCAATTTTTCTCAAGATCAGTGTTGGGAAAATATCAAATGATCAAATATCGCCAATGTATGTATGTATGTAAAGGATACTACTCATTGTTGCAGGACACAGCCATTAGACAGTGGACTGTTCACCTCGTATGACTTCATCAAGTACGATACCTTGTTGTATTCAATTTACCATTGTATTGAGGGCCAACAACGGAGGGTGAACCCGCAGAGACACTTACGCGTGATCAACAGGAGCAAGAAAATCTCCTTTTCTCCTTGATTTGTTTTCCGTCGATCTTGTTTTCCGTGCTGAGAACCATTGCTACCGACGCCAGGGAGACAGCTCCCACACCTGGACCCTACATATCGACCCATCAACTCATGATCCAAGGACCAACGGCTTTACATCCCTTTCTTCGGCGTGATCAGAGATGTTATGCCTCAGAACATCCTGGTGGCACCGACTGGGATTGAACCCAGGCCTGCTGGGGTGAGAGGTAATCACTTTTACCACTACACCACGGGGCCGCTAAGAAGAATCTTCTTGCCATGATACAAATGTTCCAACCCGATACAGAACAAGCCAGCATACCAGGGGATGTCCCAATGAGTGGGGAGAAGAGCCCACCTTCAATTCATGAACTGTAAACAACAGGAAGTGGACAATTCCTCTCTCCTCATCCAAATCTCTTCAATCAGGCCCATAACTACCCTATGAATTTATATGTTTGTATGAAAATATGTAGAATATAAGAATATAATACTACCCATGATTTTCTGTTCAGTAAGCATAAACAATCTCTTCAAGGCCATCGAGCATCTCAAAACCACAACACTCCGCGACAAAATACGATTAAGTATGCTATATAATGAACAACAGAGATACGCGATAATTCATATAGTTTCTGCGGTTGATGATTAATCTGAAATATACGATTTTGACTGTGCCACAGCGTATATTTATGAGTTCAACTGAATTTTGATGTCCAACTTACTTCAACACGTATATTAGCTAAATCATATAACGGCTTAAAACGTAATTAGGTAGCCATAACCCAGAGCATAATATGAGAATTATATATAGCTTAGTCCATTCCAACTAATAAAGTAAACTCTATTCCGACATTTTTTCAGCTGCTGATATTTGAAGCAAATAGCATTTATGTTCTTTCTGTTGAATAAAATATACAATTCTTATATCTACGCGATATCTCATCTGATCGAGATATTTCATCTGATGTTTACGCAACTTCACTTAATTATCGTCATTTTATGTGAAAACGCATACAAGGTCCCCATTAGTCGAGTAATCACATACACTATAAACTACTCCAATTGTATGCATCTCGCGAACAATAAATCTAGTTTCTACTATTTCTTCAACCTTCGCAACGTCTGCTGCATCTCGGTCAGAGATCACCCCATAAGAATGCGTTCAGCAATTACCAGTACACCCAAGGTTAAGGTATAAGTTCACGCTCAGGTTGCTCCACGAGAATGCCAATCGAATCCATAACTCGGCGAAGGCGAGCGTAGAAGCTCGGTTCGGCAAAGAAAACTATCATTCGTCGGTTTTTCTCGAAGCAAAAATCATTGCCCAGGTTCGCACTATGTAGACGGCCCCGAATGGCAGTTCAACACGGTCGTAAGATTTATGGCGCGTTCCACGGATTCGCTTGCTCATAAAGTGGTCTTTTCCCGAATGCCGCGCGTTTTCTGCGGCCCCTATACATACGGCGGAGGGGGTGGTTTGCAAGTAATTTCATTTATTATTTTCCCATCATAAATCTACCACGCAGTGGAGATGAACGAACCGCTGCTGCCGCCGCCAACACCACCACCAATATAACCGATACGGATAGGTTACAGCTGTAGCCAATGTTGTTGTGCTTCACATCGGTCGTCACAACATTCGCTGACGATCGTTCATATGTTAGGCATGTTCTTGAGCAGACAGCAGCAACGAGTTGTAGTACCAATCCGTATCCCATCGTGTCGTATTTAAGAAATTCATAAATCACCAGACATGCGGCGCAAAATCACTTCGCAGTCCGGAGAGATTCGCTGATTTTCCTTCGGGGGGTTTTCCCTTCTTGCTGTCTGGTGTGGAGAAGTTTGAGGAGTTGTTTCCCTCTTCTCTCACATATCACGATTTGCGACTAAATAACATGCTCTACCACGACGGTTCTTGCGGCTTGAGGCACTATTCGAGGATGGAAACGAAAAAAAAAAGCCAGCGCCAAATTATAGGTTATGCAAATAATAAATAATAATGGGACGTGCGAGCGAAGATAGGGTCAACCGGTTCTAATCACAGGCAGTAATTTCTGTACTTGAGAAATCGATCGGTACATGAAATTTTGACGGTAAACCCGGTTGAATACTGAGCGGTAAAAAGTTGATCCGTACCGTCGGCTTGGTGAACTTTGAACAGTTGTGATGCATGAGGATGTAGTACAAAAATGTACTGTTTTGGAAAGTAGGGTAATTTTCTGATAAGTATGATGCGCCATCTTAGGGGGATATAACAAGTTTATTTAAGTTTTATTAGGAAATGTGGATCAAATTGTTGACGGTACATTGGATTCAGGTTAAGAAGATATTATGTGGCTTCTTCAGAAATCTAGATGCTATAAAAATCACACGATAACGAATCAAACTACGAAAAGGCTCTACCATCCTTCACTATCCCTCTCCAACCGGAGAGTTTGGTAAAGAGAGATGATCAACCCGATTCGTACCTTCCTCAAAGTTGTCCTTGCTCGCTTTCTACTCTACAATTTTCACACTGCCGTACTCTAACGGAACTATCAACTCTATACTTTCATCTCCTAATCTTTCGGATAAAATGACCACTTTAAGTCTGTTATTTGAAACTAAGCATCTTCAACTATGGTTTAACATTGATAGTTTTTTAAAGAATATTTTAAATTATTTTTTCAGCAATAAATGTTTTCCAAATCCAATTTTCCGAAAAAAAAAAAAAATGAAGATCCTTAATAGTGCAAATTCTATTATTTAAGTCTTGTGACTGAATATCAGTATTTTTATTTGGGGTTACTTAATTAGATAACATCGTATGCAAAAAGTAAACAACATTGAATTTGTAATTTCTATATCGGAAATTCATTTCATAAGCGATTGATTAATTGCCTTTTCAAACAGATAATAAACAAATAAAAAAAATGGTTTTAAATATATGTGGAAAATATGTAGCACTTACTACATAAAAACAATATACGATATCAAGGGTAACACGCTAAGCTACAATGTGGAACCAATGTTTCCAATTGGGAAAAAAGTGCATAGAGTAAATTTAATCATTATATTCTACTGTAAAAATTCTCCGCAGCATCAACTACACCCCGTTTTAATGAAATTAGTTTTGTGAAAATTTCTCATAAGTTCAAATAGCAAGTATATCCATAAATCACTGCAGTAAATGGTTACGACGGGGTGAACAAAAAGTTCGGTTTCCCATAGTAAGTCCAATAAAAACTTCAATGGAGTGCAGTATGAGATCGCATCCACATGAGCTAAAATTTTGGCAAAATGATCAGAACCTGAATTAGAATCGATCGAATGCAGTTGCGTAAACTTTGAAGTTTTGATAACAGTAAGGCTAATTTAATTAAAAGTTCAGTTCAGTTTAAAAAAAAAAAAATGTAAAATGACCCGATGGGACCAATTACATTTCGTTTTTATTTGAAAAGTGTGATCATGTCTATTTTTGTAAGAAACGGTCAAAAAGCGCCAGATTTCCGTTCAAGTATGTTGGAAGTTGTGATTCTTGCGATTTTGTCACACATTGTGATCAATTTCAATCAAAGTTACAACCAATTTCGTCTGTATTTGTGACCAATTTGTTATTAAAGTTACGCCTTCCAATGCAGGCTGTGAGCTTATTTGGATATTTGTTATCAATCTTATAAACAGTTTTAGCCAATTCCTTTGTAAAAAGACATGCTCAACTGATTTGAAAATTATGATGGTTACTTATGCTGTGTCCATTTTCATCGAAAAGTGAACACATTTTTTCGATGAAAATGGAAAAAAAAAGTTGTTAAATTTTATTTAACGCGGTCAATTTATTTTCATAACTATGAACATTTCATTGTAAAATGAGACAAATTTAGTTTTAACGTTTTTACATTTTCATTCCCAAGTAACATTTTAAGTTTTATGAAATACTACAAAGTAACTATAAAACAACATCGAAGCTCTTCAAGATTGATTTACTGCAAAAGGTTGTATGATGAACGCATTGAGAACTAATTGACTAATTATTTTACATTGAAAAAAAAAAAAATCTTCATATCGAGATTAACCGGGATTTTTTTAAGATTTTCGCATTTAAATGCTTGTTCATTGCAAAATTTACCAAAATATAATTATATCCAAGAAAACATAGATTGAAAATTGAAGATTATAAAAAAACAAGCCAAAGAATTGTAACATGACGGTGGCATAAAAGTTGATTTTCATGGGATATTTGTGAAAAAGTTGTTTTGCTTTCAAAAAATCCACAACGAATTCACAAGGTTTTAAAATGGCTTTTATGAAGAAACTTTCAGGCTGAATTGTATTTATCTAATGCCATTTTGCTTGATCCTAACCCATTCAGAGTTATGGCTGCATTTATGGAGGCAAAGTTACCTGCAAAAAGTTAAACGTCAATGTTTGTTTATCTTTCGATAGTTGCGCTGTGGGATCCAGGGTTCTTCCAGGCGGTTTTCTCCCGATGGATTCTGAGCAGTTACTCAGATACTTCGCGATACTATTTTAAAACATTTCTCTTTTCGAACAGCTGGAAGCGCAATCGTTCCCGAAAAAGTTCCCCTTCTTCCGGATGGTTACAGAAGTGCACCATCCAACGATGGTGTTGGTGTTGCTTCTTGAATGAACTTTTTGAAGAGTTGGTTCTTTTGCCGAAAAAAATTGCTGCTATGGATCGGAAACCAGCTAATCTCCGCTAACTAACTTGTTATTTCGATTGTCATCTATTCGCAAGATCTGGAGAAGGCTGGTATGTTTTTAAACTTTCGACAATGTTTTATGAATTCGAGGGCCACGCTCACTCTACTCTTCTCCGCCAGATGGTCAGTCGTTGATGGTATGCTGATTCTTGTAAAGAAATAAATTTTGTCGAAATCGACTTGCATTTTTCATCCTACTTTGTCTATCCTTCGAGATTTCCTTGTCATAAATTTGGCTTTTATTACCTATGAGGAACCATATTTTAAGCTCAATTGACCACTTTGTCAAGCAGTTTTGGCGTGACTTTCTACCAGCGATTTCACAAAACTGGACCAACTAATTTATATTTTTGTTTATGAAACGCACGAATGTTCGCTACTTTTCTCGTGGACGCGAACCAGCCCAAGGCTGAAAGCCTCCCTAATAAAGATAAATAATAATAATACTTTTCTCGTGGTTCTAGAAGATAAAATCTCAAAATAATGTTTTATTTCAAAGTTTGAGTGGTAGTCAACGTCATTTTTACTGCTTGAATGAAGTGGTTAATTTGTAAACAGAGTAATTGGGGAGTTTATGATGCACTTTTAAAAGCCTAAAAAGTACCAATGCTTTTTGCTCTAATGCAAAAACTAATGGTTTTATGGTTGCTTTTACAATGATAGAACACGTTTATAAAGTATTATATTAAGACATAAATAAACAATTGCTAATGACGTATGTGTTTGAATTACAGATCCGTTTTAAGGAGGGATTGAGAGCTATTTTTAATTTATTTTTAAAACAAGACAGTTTTTGACTTTCTTGCCCGACTTAAAAAAGTTTTTTAAACAGTAAAAAGCTGAATTAATAAGCAGGAATGTTTTACGCTTTGAAATGCTGTATTTAAACTAAATGGATTATTCATTTCCGTTATAAAACCATTATATATCAGAGTGCATGCCAAATGGTTACTGAATTGTTACTTGGGTTGGAACATATGATTTGAACGTTTTGACAAATTTCGTTATAATTTGCCACAAATTTCTATACAAAGTTTTCTTTCATTTGAGCTTTATTTTTTCTCTCATAACTGTGGCGATTTTTGAACTAAAAAGTGTCCATTTTCTTAGCAAAAGTTTGTAACTGTTTTTGTTAGAAGTAATGACAGATTATGTTAAAGTTTCAGATAAGTTTACTGCGAAGTTACTCTACATAGTTTTAAGTGTTAATTTTTTAAAATCACAATTTTTATTCAAATTTTAGGTTTTTATCGTTTCGCCAAAGATTGCTACCAACTATAACGGTTTTTTTTTCCTTTGGTTTGTTTTTTTCCGTCGATCTTGGTTTCCGTGCTGAGCACCAATGCTACCGACGTGCCAAGGAAGGCAGCTCCCACACCTGGACCCTACCTATCGACCCATCAACTCATGAACCGGGGACCAACGGCTTTACTTCCCATCCGAAGGAAGGCGTGATCAGAGATGTTATGCCTCAGAACATCCCGGCGGCGCCGACTGGGATTGAACCCAGGCCTGCTGGGGTGAGAGGTAATCACGCTTACCACTACACCACCGGTTGAAGGCCGTTTAAATGCTTCGGAAATGCTGATTTACTGTGGAGAACACACGCCACACTAAATTTCATACATTTATAAATACAAACCAAGTTTTTTTTTTAAATTGGATGAACATTCATATGGTGACTGATTTTTGAAATCTCAAATGATGTATAAAAAAAAACCTGGGTTTTAGTATTTGGAAAACGCACGTTAGTAAATTGCACCTTTTGGAATAATTGTTATATTAGTAAATCAAAAGTGTGTGAAAGCATTTACCTACTTGGCCAAAAAAATAAATTTAGATTTAAAGCAATTTTTACCAGTTTTTTTTTAATAATTGTATTTTGTTTGAATTCGATTCGGAATCGGCTCCAGAGTCGAACGATTTTCATCTGAATTTACAACATGAATGTCTTCGAAGCAAAATTTGTTTTATGTAGTTTGGCCGTTTTATGTTGCTTTAATGAAAATATGCTGAACATCTTGAAAGGAGAAAATAATACCTGAATTTTATGAAATATTGTTATGACCTTTTTCCCCTCCAATCTTTTGTCCTTTCGACCTTTATAATTGATTCTTTGTTAACAAAGTCAGTAGCTTGTTTTGAGATAGCTTTGTTACATACAAACATAACATTATCAGGGATTTTGCCTGCATAATAGCTCTCGTTTTTTTTTTAATTTTACTTCACATTATTTGTTTTAAGGGAATATTTTCTTTTTATTTAATTATCCATGGAAGTGAATATTCTATTTTAGCTTAATACCTCCGACTTTGATCGGGACAATTTGCTGCATTAGTATGCTTGTTATTTTCTCAGTAGTCACTATTCGGTCACTCCCCTAGCAGCACAATTGTCACTGATCAATTGTGGTTACTTGGTTGCAACTTATTCTAGTCACAACCAAGTTGCCCCAACTTATTGTGATATGAGTGTTATTGTTCACTTTACCTCACACTTATAGTCTCGTTCTCTCACTTTTCCTTCACCATTCTATTCTTTATTAGATAGATGATAAAATTTAACTCCATTAAAACATCGATGGACGAAATTATGTGTGTGTGTATTCAATCTAACCCCACTGGCCGGCAGTGTTGTTATGGAAGAACTCTTTTTTGACTTTGAATGATCTATATTTCTTGTATTTGTTTGGTTTACATATATGAATTTTCAAGTGACACAGATGCGTCTTTTCAACTTTAGTTATTTTGAAATTTTAATTATTATTTACTGTTCTTAGTCCTATCAGGCCTGTTAGAGTATGACCACCTTGGTGGGATTGGTTTGTTTTGAATTGGAAAAAGGAGACTACTTAAAACTACTATTTACAGCTACAACTAATCTACAACTACTATATACACCTAACCTACTATATACAAGTTGCTTATCAAAGCATGTTCTGATGTATTGCATTTCTGCACAAATTTGTTCCTAGTTTCGTTAATTTGAAAATCTACTTTCGGAATGTCAGCCTCTTGATGGAGGTCGGAAATGCGGGTATCGAAAGGACGATCAAGGATCATCCTCAGTACCCTGTTCTGCGCTACCTGTATTTTGTTCCTGTGAGTTTGTGCACATGATTCCCACACCGGAGCTGCGTAGAAGATCGCAGGCGCAATGATTTGTTTGTAGACAGCCAGTTTGTTCACCCTAGAGAGACGAGATCTGCGGCAAATTAGCGGATACAAGCACCTAACTAGATTGGAACACTTAACTACTGCACTTAACTATGTGCGAGCGGAAAAGGAGCGTCTCGTCAAATAATATACCAAGATATGTTACTTCCGTGGACCACTCAACCCTTGTGCCATCCATTATTACAGTACAAGAGGGAGCCGGTTTTAGTTTGGGAGATTGTCGATGGAGGAACATTATTGATTGGGTTTTGGAGGCATTGATTTTGATTTTCCACGTGTTGGCATAATCAGCAAAGGCATCAAGGCATCGTTGAAGTTTATTTGTTATTTCACGAGGCCTCATTCCCTTGACGGTTATAGCGGTATCATCTGCGAACAGGAAGAACACGCAACCGTTGCTCAAGGGAGGAATGTCGGAAGTGTAGATGTTGTATAGCAAAGGGCCCAACAGACTACCTTGCGGAACACCTGCTGGGATGAAAAAGGTGTTTGAATTGCAACCATTCAACGATACCTTAAATGACAAGCATTGTCAAACGCCTTTTAAACGTCTAGCAATGCCATGGCTGTGGACTTGGATACAGCTTTGTTACTTCGAATGTTATTCATCACCCGAACTAGCTGGTGATTTGTGGAATGCCCCTTCTTAAACCCAAACTGTTCAGGTAGGAGAATGTTGTTCTCCTCGACAAACTTGAGCAAACGATTGAGAATTATTTTCTCGAACAATTTGCTCAGCGCTGAAAGGAGGCTGATTGGTCTATAGCTGGAAGGTAGTGATGGATCCTTACCGGGTTTGTGGATTGGTATGATTTTTGCTATATTCCAGATACTTGGAAAGTAGTGCAGTTCCAAGCATCTGTTGAAGATAGCAGTCAAAAGCGAGTACACTTTCGTGCTCAGCTTCTTCAATACCAAGTTGAATATACCGTCAAACTCGGAAGTCTGGAAGAACTCTCTCTACAATGTCGCATTTATGGTCATTGTATACAGCTTTAGTCCTTGAGTTAGAAGGTGATAGCTCTATTGCAGATCCAGCAACCCATTTCAGAATGTCTGGAGAGTCACGCCCATTCCGAGGTTACTTTCACTTACAATAAGCCCCGCATGTTGCATCATCGTTATCAAATGGATATTGTTATGACATACACGCTTCCAGGTTCTAAAATATTCTTTTCAAACCAGGCACGTATTTAGATTATGTGTTTTTTTTTTTAAATTGTAAAATGTATTTGGACTGGTCTCACCATGTTCACTTGATCCTCCAATCCATGCGTTCCGTAGTTTTGATTTTCTTTAAGCTTTGCAGCTCATTTCGTGATGCACCTTTATCATAATACTTCCTTCAACAAACACAAATTTTCTTGCATTGCCATGGTCATCTGGGAGGTGGTTCGTGGCCACCAGCTACCACCCGTCCAGTCTTGGGCGTATCCAGCGAGGCATCTTTCATATTGCTCGCAATCTTCGGAACCGGCGAGAGACCAGCAGCCGAGCACTTTTGCAAGTGGAAAACTTTCTGATTCACGGCTGAATCACGACCAAAACTCGCGACGGACACATTATCAACACGTTCAAGGGCTAATTCACCAACCGGACCGGGTTCAAAATCGCCCACGGTGACGAATCTCTCAATATAACTACACGCCGAAAGTGTGCCATCCGAACTCGAAGAATCGGGCTCCCGGGAGGCAATGAGAACCTACACCGAACAATAGAATTGAAGCTGCGTCGTAGATTCTAGAGGTTAGATTCAAGGTCAACCGAGTCACTCAAGGAAATCACAGGCAAAACACGGTACATCACTAAATGATAACTTTATGAACACTTGAAACTCAATTTCAGCACACAAATTAACAAATTTAAAACAAAAAACTGTTTAATTCGCTGTCGAAAAATACACAGCAAAACAAAAACAGGTCAGCTTTCAAGCGCAGCCTACTGTGTCATCAAACATCGATGGACGAAATAATGGGCCTAAAATTCTAAAGTTTGTTCAAAAATTTTCTGCTTTCAATATATTTTTTTTTAGAAATTCCGTGCAGTAATATATTTGTTTTTATCTATATTAGATATTAACGGCGCCGGTGGTGTAGTGGTAAGCGTGATTACCTCTCACCCCAGCAGGCCTGGGTTCAATCACAGTCGGCGCCGCCGGGATGTTCTGAGGCAATAACATCTCTGATCACGCCTTCCTTCGGATGGGAAGTAAAGCCGTTGGTCCCCGGTTCATGAGTTGATGGGTCGATAGGTAGGGTCTAGGTGTGGGAGCTGCCTTCCTAGCACGTCGGTAGCATTGGTGCTCAGCACGGAAAACAAGATTTAATCGGAGAACTGGAATTCGGCATCGAAAGATGTTAATGCAGATATATGGAAGCTCTATAAATCATGGGGTCGTGGATAGTCTATTTAGTTTTGATACGATCTCGTTGATCATTTCATCTTAACTCTTGGAAGATTTGTATAGTCTCACGCTCACGCATCAGGACAATGATCAATGCTTCTAACATGGAAACAGAAGCAGTTTTAAACCGTCCCTAATATGAATTTTTACGCACTCACACTCACAACGCTAAAAAATTATTGTAAACTCATAGAATCCTGTGAATCATCAATTGATGGCATGCACAGAAAAACATTCTGAATTTTTACCACCGCATAAAATCTCCCCTCGTTTAATTCTGAAGAACGACACTGTTTGCAAGATTGTATGCAACATTGCTGATGTATGCGATCTTGCACTTAAAATCACATAAAATATCTTGTAAATTTATGCCAAATCTAGCGTTAACTACGTGTGTGCTAGATATCGCAAATTGCCCTTTGCTAATGGAGCTATCAATTGTGTACGCTCATCACATCCTCTAGCACACATTTTCACCTTAAGTCTGATATTGACTTTAAATAAGTACTTCAACGAAGCATTTCCTGTTTCCACCTGTGTTTACGTTCTATCTCCTCACTTAACTATTGCCGGACTGACAACATTGCCCATGCTACGCCATCCAGATTTGTCCATTTTTCAGTGCAATGTGTTCAGTCTATGCAACTTCTGGTTGACCACGGTGTCAATTGTAAATACTTTAAAAGTACTTCGTAGACCTCAGTTTTATAACTCACACCATGGGAAGGATGCACTTAGCCCATAAAAGCAATTAGTACAGCAATAAGTTAACGGGGAATAGTTTCTCGTTTGCGTGCCATAATATGGTAAATTATGTCTAACACCGATTCGAAAAATATCTGCAAAGCAAGTTTTCCCCAAGCAGATAAACGGATCTTCCATTTTTAGACGTAAGGCTTGCTTCTTAATTTCATCTATCTCGCAATGTATAAAAAAAATTACAAAAACCAAAGTGCAGCTGCCATCTTTGTCGTCCCATCTCATCACAATGTTTCAAAATGTGTCAATTTACCATGCCCACGGTTTACCTGTCATTCCAAAGGCATGAATCGATTTCACGGTGCTGCTCGAGCCCGCTGTTTCAACGTGGGTGTCTGTTTACCCAAAACGAAACCATTAGGCATCCGGCATCGAATGGCCACGGGTGCTGGTTGCCTGCCGATGGGGAGCAAATCAACAACCACCCATCATCGCCCCTCGGGGTGCCAATTATGGTACGATCAAGTGCCACAGTTTGATACACCTCTTCAGCGGTTAGCCTACTTCTGCGGGTCGAGTTTGTGGCCAACCATACAAGCTGCGCTGGTCGCTGACTGATACGAAACCCATATGCGAGTGCTCACATTCATTTATCATTGATGTCTCAATACTCGCAGAAAACAATTTCTAACGGCTTAAATACCACATTTTGCTGGTGCAAGTATTTAAACGCCGAACTGCCTCTCGATGTTGACAGATTTGGAACTGTGGAATGACAGCGATGTCCGAACGATTCCGTGATCGATCAATCGATCGACCAGTTATTTGCCATGTGAAAAATCGTCGTCGGACAAACAGGTTGCCCATGTTCAGGCCGGTCAAACGAGAGGCAAAGAGAATTAAATTAATCCGGCATGGCTGACGGACCAGCCCCTTGGCGAAAGCCTCGAGGTCGCCATGGAACGCATAATCCCACACGTTTAAATTGATTATATCTTACGCACCAGTCGCTCTCCGGTTAAAGTTAAAGGGTCTGCGTTAATGAGTTTCGCCCAGCGTTTTTATCGCTCAATTACTATTCGCATTAAATTAAAATCACTTTTCAACATTTGATAGGTGCGCGCATGTTGGGGGTCCTGAGTCGCAGTGAGATCACGCCAAATTTATCATTTTTCAAAACCGTGATACAAACGAGTTGAAAATGGATCAAATCAAGTGTTGACCACACGCATTTTGCGTGTGCAGACTGATGTATGAGACGAGAAGTACTTAGTTTGAATTCTACGATCAAATTAAAATGCAAATGAGGCTCGACTATGACACAGTGTTCGTTCTTAATCGAGTGGTTTTAACACCTTCAGGACATTCATCCAATGCATTGGAGCAATTTGTTTTGAATCATAGATTGTTCTGTAATAGAAATGGTACAATTGCAGTGATATATTCATGTGAACGATGCATAAATGAAAACAAAAAATCACATGTTACGCTAAATTTTGCTATTAAAATATGTAAGAGTGGCGAATGTCAAAACTATCTATATTTTCAATTATCGCATATCAGTCCCATATGGAAGAAGTAGGCAGTGGCAGTTGAAATTAAGAAGTGCTATTTCCATGTAAATTGTAAATTGATCGACAGTTTTGTGAAGTTAAAATCATATAGTTGCACGAAGCTAGCATGTTATGTTTTTTTTTCCTTTGATTTGTTTTCCGTCGATCTTGTTTTCCGTGCTGAGCACCAATGCTACCGACGCTAGGAAGGCAGCTCCCACACCTGGACCCTACCTATCGACCTATCAACTCCGCCGGGATGTTCTGAGGCATAACATCTCTGAACACGTCTTCCTTTGGAAGGGAAGTAAAGCCGTTGGTCCCCGGTTCATGAATTGATGGGTTGATAGGTAGGATCCAGGTGTGGGAGCTGTCTCCCTGGCGTTGGTAGCACTGGGGCTCAGCACGGAAAACAAGATCGACGGAAAACAAATCATGGAAAAAAAAAATTGGTTCAACAATATGAATTTACACTTTAAGTGGTGTTTCTTCATCTTTGACATGTTTTATCTAAGAGTAACTTATTTGTTATTCTACCTGCTTAAACTATCTTAACCAAACATTCCAAGTCCGTGGCTATCTGTTGATAGGATTGCATAAATTAATCTCTGAAATTTTCCAGGAAAACCGTTCTCCACTCCTCAGCAATTAAAGATCCTCAGAACGGGGGCGACCCCGGCGTAGTGGTTAACATCCATACCTCTCACGCCAAAGTCACGAGTTCAAATCTCACCCCCGGACAAGTCACGAATGACCCAAGAGTGTTAAAGTGACTATAATAAAAAAAAAAAAAGATCCTCAGAAATTCGCAACACGATTAAGATTCCATGCAGGACTGTTTAGGATCATTCTAAGGATCTTGCTCTGGATCCTTTGTAGGTTCAGAAGATGGCACATAGCAGAACTCTTAGATTAACATACGGCACTCAATTATGAAAATGATGATTTGTTCGTCGACAGCATGCTTGTTTTTCAGAGACAAGGTCAACTTCCTTTTGGTAAGAGGATACAGTGATCTTATCAAGATGTTGCTCTGGGTTTTTGTTTTGTCAATGTGCTCCCTGAAAACCAGCTTGCTGACTGGTGTAGGTTTGGCAACTGAGCCGTAATAGCGAATTTATTATTTTCAGGTTGAACAAGTCTAGGTGATTGTGAGTGAGGAAAAATTATGACCTATGGCTCTTCCCCTCGTTGATCGGAATCATGCAGCTATTTAAATATTCAGATAGGATCCTCAATTCTCCCTGAATTGTGGAAGTTAGGACTCCGATGACCTTGTCCTTGTAAACGATGGATATTTTTCTTGCCAACAGAGATAACGCTACACCATCTGGGAGAGTTGGAATATCAGAGGTGAACAAATTGAACAGAATATTTCCTTAAGGTAGACCCACACAGATGTTGAAGGTATTTGATATGATACCATTCAGAAAAAAACTTGAAACGTTTTATCCGAGAAATAATTTTGAATGATTTTCACGAGGAATATCGGCTGGTCATATCTTTGTAAATTGTACACTAATTCATCATGTTAGAAATTGTCAAATGCTTTTGCCTCATCTAACAATGTCAGTGCAGGTGCTTTCAAATAAAATGTGTAATCTTTTCGAAAACCAAACTGGTCCTTGAGTAAATTCCCAAGCAACACAGAAAACATCTCAATTCTTTTATTTTGTTATTTAAGTTTTCCAGAAATCCCTTAACTGGTACAGGAAATACATCTTGATACGACAAAGTTTCAACTTTGTTGCTTAATTTACTTTAGGTCACAATAATGAAACTCAACTGTTTCAATGTACTGCTTGGATGACCTGTCAAATCATGCCTCAAATGGGAGGAGCAAACATGTTACACTCAAATTGGTATGAAGTTATATGCTACGTGATATTGTATAAAACACTTGAGCAAAAAATCTAACTTGTGTTGTGTTTGTTGTATGAGAGTGTAACAGAGTGTGAACTTTATGTTTTTTTCGTACCTTTTGAGCAACTGTTTCGAAATGTTACTAAAAAGTTGACGAATCAAGATGTGTTGATGAACCTATTTACCTTTGGTTTGTTTTTTCCGTCGATCTTGTTTTCCGTGCTGAGCACCAATGCTACCGACGTGCCAGGAAGGCAGCTCCCACACCCGGACCCTACCTATCGACTCATCAACTCATGAACCGGGGACCAATGGCTTTACTTCCCATCCGAAGGAAGGCGTGATCAGAGATGTTATGCCTCAGAACATCCCGGCGGCGCCGACTGGGATAGAACCCAGGCCTGCTGGGGTGAGAGGTAATCACGCTTACCACTACACCACCGGCGCCGTTGTGAACCTATTTACAATCTTGTTCCAATTAAGCGTATGAATCTATAAGTTGTCATACTTCGTTTTGCAACCAAGTTGGCACTGTACAGGTTTGTTGTAACCATCTAGTATCTACCATGGCTCAAATATGTCTTGTAACTTTGATGTTGTAAAATATTTTTGGACAACATTGGCAAAAGTGGAGCAATCGTAATGCATGTGCTAACATCTGCATATGAAATGGAAGACCACGAAGAGGACGATAGGATTACGGATGGCGGGGGACGATGGTGACTAAAGACGATGCCAACAGCGGCTGGCGTGGCCGTAGTCTCTCAACCAACCGGGTGTTCCAAAGGGCTAAATAGAACGGTGCAAAGCCTGAGGTGACGATGAATTGGTTGTTGTATGAGCTGGGGGTAGCAAATATGTTGATACCGCCGAACGGAGATGTGGCCGTTGAGGATCCGTTAGAGACGGAGCTCGTATTTGACGGAACTGCTGGCGAACTGGAAACGGCACCAAATAGCGGGTGGATTGCTAGAACTGGTGGCTTATTATGCCGAAACCTGATGATTGCTGGCGGAGGAGCTGCACCGATGTCGCTACCACTCGATGTCACATTGCTACTGACAAGTGACGTTTAAAGTTTTACTCCAAACATTAAAAAATTATATCAATTCAGAATTTTACACTTGTTAATGGTTATGGGAGGGCGTTTTGATGTGTTATCGGGGCAGGACATTAAAGAACTATATTAAGTGCTCCATTTTAATTGACTATATTTTCTTATGGTGTAATGTTGCTCAGGTGAAGGCTTCGATTTGTATTTTGTTAAAATTTCGATAGAAATCTTTGCTTTATAATTATAAGCTATTTTTTAAAAGATCAGTGAATGATGACTAGATGATTATGAAAAGAAGTCTAACGGTTTGCGTAATCGACGTAGTGAAATTGCTTTAATTCTCGCCCAATAAACTGGGAGTTTGAATCCTTAGGGTTTGAAGTATGAACTCTAAGCGTTGAAATATCGATCCCATTCACTAATTGGGTTCTTTAATTTTGAAAAATATATCGGTTTTTATATATCATCTGAAAGAACTTCATTTTCTGAGCACAGCGATATTTTTTTCGAACCCACACACTTTCATCTCGATTTTTAAATCAAGATTTAAAGCAAAATAATAACTTCACTGTTTGACACTAAACTGACAAGCTGACAGCTCGCTCCCATACAAAGTGACACCGAGGGGCGCTAATAGGGTGATTTTTGCAAATGTAACCGTTCTTATTTGAAATAGTTCCAGTGTACCAAAATTGACGAAATTTTGGGTTTGGGTTCCATTTCTAATGCAGATTACGAATTTGAACTTACCTAAATACCCTTAAAGAACCCAATTATTGGATAGTAATATTGTGATCGACCAAGGGGTCAAAAAGCAAGGATTTATGTTTTGACCAGAATGAGCTAGCTGGTATGTTTATTTTGAGTTGAATTTTTGTTTCTTGTTTTCGGGAGTCATACGAGTCCCACAACTGATCTCCACCGACCGTCTTCAAAATCCGCAATCGCTCAAGTTTTCTCATTTTTTTAAAGAATATTGACGACTAAATACATTTTTTCAGACATCATCGCACAAAGATGGACTGAAAAGCCGCAGAAAATCATCCTTTCAGTTTTTTTGGGAGTCCAACTTTCTTCGATGAGATTGAAAGCGTATTGTTGCATGCTAATTTTCTATGAAATCTATGGAAAAAAAGATTTTATTGGATTATTTATATCTTTTCCAACATTTGGGTTCATCCACAAATTAAGTAACGAAATGGGGGGAGAGGGGGGTTGACATTTTCATTTATAAAATTTAGTAGATGAAAAACATAATTTTATCTTGAGTGATTTAATGCCAAAACACCTCCAAATACATTAAATGCGCAAATGCATGTAAAAATTTACCCAAATCGATATCTAACGATCTTCTGAAAATTTTAAAATCTTAGCAAGACATTCGGGGGAAGGGTTGTGAACTGCAAATTTTTCAGAGGCGGGGGTGGATTTAATGATCATTCAAAATCCTTGCATAATTTGTGGATGGCTTCCTATTAAAAAAATCAAAATGCACCGAAAAAAAATCGAGCCGGTAAACTTTCGTTTGAATTTTTAAATCATGATGTTTTTAGAATCAATTTTTTTTTTATTCTGCAATGCTCATCAAAGCTTGAGAAGTTTGCGGTTCTATTGCAATGATAAGATACAAATATTCTGTTGAAAAATGACGAAATTATGAAAAATTTTGCATTTTTCAGTAATAGACGTTGGGGGTTTGCAGGTAAAAGTTATTTATTTCAATTGGTTTACAGGCTATTTTAATTTGTTTTTATTTCATTTTCTATTTAATTATTGATTGATTGATTTTTGAAATTGATGAATTGAATGAATGAATGAAATGAATGGAAAATTATACCATTTATTTTATTTAAAAAAATATGTTTAAGTTTAACAATATGCATACAATACTTCTTCAAATTCGTTTTTAAGCCTTTTTGCGTTCAATAAACTTTCTGTCAGCTAAAAAATTAAAATTAATAGGGCCTATTGGTACTGCATAAAAAACGCTTATTTGGTTTAAAAAAGCTGATCACTTTTTAGGCCTTGATTGATTGCTACTTGTAAAGTATTTATTTTAAATTAAATATGCTGATTAGAATTTAGGTTTGCGGCTACGGGTCGGACACTTCATGAAATAGGGGTCTGGTAGGTGTGTTTTAGTTGCCTACTGATCTGACGGAATGTGGCATCTACCAGCTTGTCAGAATATCTTGTCGGTGATCGGCTCACAACAGAGCGCTGCCTTACCTCAGAGAGCCGAAAAAGTGCCTGGGTACATTATGTAGAGTGACCACTGATCCCATTGATTTTTCATTGATGGTTACTATTTTTTTAAACATAATTTTGAGTTTTAAGAACTCATCATCATGCTAATTTAATTCGGTTAGAATGAAACGAAACATACAAATAAATATGGTTGTACTGAACATGTTGACCCGCAATGTAGACAATCAGAATGCTGTTGGTAAGACTGGCAGCCATATGTAATCCACCAGAAATAAACATAATAAACTTATTTTTGAATTTTGTTCATTTTTCACACCCTTTTAACATAAAAACATGAAATAGAGGAATTTACGTATTCTCGGCAACCTAAGCAGCGACCTTATTTCTATAGCCTTTTTCTCTAAGGAACGCACACATATGCAGTATTGGTTTGTTTACAATCTTTTGCTGCCAGCTGCTCTAACAATTTCAGTTGAAATAATTGTCAAAAACTGTTTTGAAACGCTTTTACAAAGCTCCAATCTTCTCTAGTGAGAGCGAGTATTGTCGGCAACCAGTTTTTCTTCGGCAACCGTTCCATCTGAACTGCATGTAAATCTGCTGTTCTATTATCGGCAACTCGAAATCAGCTACAATTTGTAGTGCGTGTGTTGCATTTCAAGAAAACCTTGCTAGATTGCTTTTTCTAAGTGGTAAAAAATATAGTCAAATTGAAGCTGAAAGCATAAAGAATCGTTTGCATGCATTCAGCGAAGTGTTTTCGTAAGAAAATCCAGTGAAAATAGTGTTTCAATTTGTGTTGCCGAAAATAGTCTATCATGCCGAAGCCGTCATTTCCCCTACTTATTACAGCTGTAATGTTTTCCAATGGTTTGAAAATAAATATTTTATTTTTTTATTTCGACATGTTTTTAAGCTGCAAATTTGTGGCATCAATTTGTAAGTTTTTGAAGGTGTATATATTTAATCGAAGCAAAATGTGCAATTTCACCATATAACTAGATGCGTTTGAAAAAAACAGACAGGTTATCAATATTTTAAAGTATTTAATTTCATACTTTTATTAAAATGACTTTTTTTTTACGATATTCATCTCTGATTTTGCAGTCTAAATAAAATCATCAGTATGCTTTTTCCGCATCACCTCACAAAAATATTCAATAGATTTATGCGGTTAACTTGAATGTCATTTACATGTATTCGAAAACATCACAGTACTGTTTTAAATATTTCAGTGAAACATTGCAGTTAAGTCAGTTAAAACCTCATTTACAACTTGTGTCATTCAAATATCATGTTACATGCACCTTATTTGCAACACCTTATGCCACAAACATAAGTTGCAAAGAGACTCCACCTTCTGCGCTTTTTAAGGTACAATGAGGTTTTATATGCGGTGCGTTGTCCATAATTAGTCTATTAGTCACACTAGGGTTGTTGTTACTCGCTTAGAAATAAATGGTGTTGCTTGGGTTACTAGCTAGTGATACTTCTTTTTCGAACAGATTTGATAGTCCCAAGAGAAGGTTGATTAATGCCAGGATAGAAAGGATCTTTCTCGGGTTTCCAGCTTGGTATAACTTAAGATGATTTCGACGACGAGGGGAAGGCCAATTTTTTGATTGAATATCCGGGCCAGGTAGGATCTAGAACTAATTTATCACCGAATCATTGGATTTTTTTTTTAAATGAAGGTTATTTGCATTTTCAGAGCAATGGTCGATGGTTGATGATGGAAGCTGACGACTATCACAATAGTATTCTCAACAGGAACTATTACATGATTTACTAAATCGTCAGAACGATTGAGTGGAACAAGTGACGGAATGGGCCTCGGCATATTTTTCAAGAGGGTCGTTGCATTTGCTCGGTAACTTGAGATGGAATGACCCATATTCATGTTTCCAGATTTGAAGTTAAGATCAAGGTTGCGTTGAGCCTTGAAGGATTTTTTTTTTATTCAGGATCTGGATACGTTTCACAAGGAGTTGAAATTCTCAGAGAATTCCTCTTAATTTCTAGCGATTGTATCAAAATAATCAGAGTTGGTTTTAAATGATATCTAACATGAAGCTTTAGTGTGATAATTTACAAGCTAGAGAATGATCTTAGAAGAGGGTAGGTAGATAGTTCCGATACTTCCAACCAACTCTGAAAATCGCAAACTTCGCGTATGAAGTAGCATAAAGCATTTTGAATGTAACAACTCAAGGCGGTAGTAGCCGTCAACAATGCTGATGATGGTACAGCACGCAACAACTACCCTACTGCTTTCACTCTGAGATGACCACGTTGGTCATGACGAGAGGAGCAACACAATAGATGGGTAAAGAAGAATTGCATTATAACACACCATCGACTGGAAATGCTTTCGGCAACGTGGGGCTTTAGTTAGTGATGAAACGTCGCTATAACTATTCCACAGCCGCAGACAGTAATGAGCAAAGGCAGACGCACACGTTTTGCTTGTAGATTTGAAGACATATTTCAAACCTCCCCGTACATCGTACGGGTTAGGCAAAATGTGTGCGTCTGACTTTAAAAACTGTCGCATTAATGACCCTTCGCTCATTTTCAACTTCTATTCAATTTTCATACTGCCGTACTCTAACGGAACTATCCACCTACCCTCTTCTAAAGATCATTCTCTAGCTAATAAATTATCACACTAAAGCTTCATGTTAGCATTTCCAACCAACTCTAAAAATCGCTAACTTCGCGTATGAAGTAACATAAAAACACTTTGAATTATTGGAATAGGGTTTTTGATCTGATTTCCGTCCTTCTAAGCACAACCCACGCTTTGCTTCTCTTTTCTGAACGAGTTCAAATGAAAACTGGAATGTTTCTGTCAAATACTGTCAAAGGCTTCTAAATTTATTCACCTTTCCATATGTACCGTTGGATTTGATAAAGAGTCACAAATTGTCAAGATATTGTTTAAAATCTAATACTGCTTCTTGCTTCTAAATTCGTTCTACGAGTTTCAATTCCGTTCTAACGCATTGAAACGCCATTAAATTATCTTCGTCTTACGGATAAACGTAGAAAAAGGGGATTTGCTAGGAGCGCTTCTTTTGTTTTGAGAACAATGAGCTTAAATATTCATACAATGCGCTTTAACAGGATTTATGTTGTAGCTGTGTTGATTTGTGCACGGTGAAATCATTGATATTATTGATCTTTTCTGATAAATAGAGCGGAAATAGGCGACTACGACGAAGTAGCGCTCTACCCTACTGCAATTTTTCCAAGAGCATTTGAAACTTTCTAGAAGAAAAACATTTCTTCGCATAATTTATTGTTTCCGTGGCGTTCTTTGATTGAAAAAAAGTTGTTGAATTTTTTAGGTTTTAACTGGGAAAACCTAGAAAAAGTCGGGAATTTCAAAATGAAACATTTAGTGGCCACCCTGCATAGAGCATCAAGCGTAAAAACCAAGAAGGTGAAGATATACAACATGATCCTAAATATTCACTGTTTCCTGTTTTTTTTTGCCTAAAATAAATTTGAAGTTCTCCATCCTTTTTTAATCAAAATTTTCCTCAAAAGCATATTTGTTTTGCTCATCAGATAAATATACAAGATACCTGTAAGTTTTTCCTAATGCATTAGGAAGGTTAAAAGAGACACGCCAAAGATTGTATTTCTAAAAGTCATCATTCACCTGCAACTTCGTAAACGGTATCTATTTCAGTAGGCATTTTAAATAGAACGTTTCTCTATGAAAATCAGGCTATTGGCGTTTCAATTGTGGGCTACATCAATCAACTTTAACTTCTGTCTGATTGAAATAGATCTGAGATCTGTCACGAACTGGAATCCCATCCGAGTACTCCCAAATAAGTTTTTTAAACTCATGTGAAAACCGATTCGAGTTGTATGAAACAGCCTTACTGGAAAGTTGTACGCATTACAATACAAGAATCTGGTTCAACTGCTTTCTCTGGTTATCCCGATAAAAGTTTGCTAAACGTTTCTTTCTCTACGTACCCCCGCTTATCGAGTCAGAGAAGAAATATATAATGTCACTTCAGCTCAACTAATTCCCCGATAAGATTCGTCAAAGATTGACATTTTTCATCCGCCTGCAACCAATTCGAATCAATACGCCGCGGCGTCAGCTCTACCTTTTTTCCACCACAGCAAGCTAACCGACGGCGACCGGTCGCAAGTGGTAAGGATGATTTATCGTCCCAGTGCGTTTCTCTTTTATTAAGCCCAGCGTACTTCTTTCCTCCCGTCGTCATCCTGTGATTGAGGTCTCTCTGCTTCTGCAGCAAAATAAACAGGCCATGATGGATCAGACACAATCATCAAATCTGTCAAACGATTTAATAAGAACTGACAGTAAACATATCCATGCACGAATCAAAAATCCGAAACATGTGAGTGAACCTGCTGAAAAGCGTGGTCCCCTCCTGACTTACAGCCCTCTTCTGGGGCTACATTTTGTGTGTAGGATTAAAGCTTTGGGCCTGTTTGGGTTTTTAACGAATCTTGGAATACAAAAACTGGTCAGGAAGTGAGAAATAGACCAGGGGGGAAATCTGACACATGAAGATCGGACAAATCTCTGACCATGGTGCTGATATCCATCCACAATGATGTTGCTTTTACTACAACTGTTGTCAGATTTTTTTTTCGTAGATCCATGGATATGTTTAAAAGCGGAACAAATCAATCGAATTCGATGATGACTGTTCGTTTCATCCCGCTATAGGATTTAAGTTGTTGTCATTCGATGGGTTAACTAGTGGAAATCCGTAGGCATTTTTTGATAACGATGTGTGACAAAGAACTTGTCCATATTAAATAACTTAAGAGACGAGAAGTCGGATACGAGTTGTTGAAAAATGATCTGAACAGTTACGCTGCACGAAAAAGACTAACTTCTATATTGATTGGTGCTTAAAACCTACCCTATGAAAACTACACAATTGATGACCTAGCATCCCCATACCTGCCGATGTTGGTCCAAGGATCGTTTGCTGTCGTCATCGTCGTCTTCGCTGTTGTCCGGATGTTTACTGCTGATGCAGTCCAAACGTTGTTTGTGATTCCGTGTCGTTGTCACCTGATTTCTGTCGCTGCCAGTTCTGCTGGTGAGGTCTGTTGGATGGTTTTGGGATGTTTGTTGGTTTCGAGTCGTTGCAAACTGGGTTCGTCATGGTGGCTTGATTGGTAACTAATATATTATTTGTTGGACTATTGCGAAACACATATGCAGACCATTACAATTGGATCGTATATACATAGGTGTATGCTCATATCAATTGAAGTAAAGTTTCAAACTGAAATAACTTCGGAGTTTCTTATCTTATTGATTTGGTATGTTCAGATGAATTATTCAAAAACAATTTCTCAATTTCATAGGCATATTATGAGATGAAGGAGGGGGCTAACTTTACCCCCGCACCCCTCAAACATATAAATGGAGGTAAGGCTTCAAACTGCAATAACTTCGGTGTTTCTGATCTTGCCAAGTTGGGATGTTCAGATGTATTCAAAAACATGAGCTCCATTTAATATGCGTAGTTAGATATGGAGGGGGGGGGGGCTTACTGTATGCTTTCCAACCCTCACTTATATCAATGAAAGTAAAGATAAAGACTAAAATAACTTCAGAGTTTCCTATCTCCGGAGTTGTTCGGATGGGTTACTCAAAAACATTTGCTCAATCTCATAAGAGTAGTTGTAAAGCAAGTACCCCCAGTCCCTTCCCTACTCTTTGGAGCAATGTACAACTTCAGATATATTCACACAAATTTCATTGAATTGTAATGATTATATTTCATTTTAATATATTCTACAATTTCTCAGGGTACTTTTTTCGATGCTGTTTTATCCCCTGAAGCAAATATTGCTGTTGAACTAGGTCTCAGGTGGATTGCTTGATGAGTAAGAAATTAGCTTCACCCCTCATTCAGCCATATCGTTGACAACCATCAAGGAAACAACTCGTTGTATCACATTGAAATATTCTGTATCATTACACGCTACTTGAAAACTACCCAGTTCGGTCAAAACTGAACCTACCCAAAAATGGGTAAACATGCCTGTACCCAAATCTGGGTAACCGTACTTGCGACAGAAACTGGGTAACGGTTACTCAGATGTTAACATTTGATAACTGGGTAAACTTTGCACATTTAATAGAAATTTGTTGATATGATCACTGCAGCAGCTCTATCAATCATAACCTCACACGACTATAGCTCATCGCTCAGCCCATCTAGCCTGTTAATGATTGTCGAAAAAATGTATAACGATGGAATTCGGCATTGCAATTCCCAAATAAGGATATCATGTTACAAATGCAGATCAGATTTGATTTTAAATAAGTTTTATAAATTAGGAACAACAACAACCATTTGTCATCAAGAAAAGCGATAACCTAGAATTATAAGAAAGTTTAAATTTCAGAAACTAACAATATACTTACAGCTATAGTGCTTGTAGCATTCGCAACCGAAAAAGTTCCGTAGCTGCAACATTTTTAGCGTCAGAATTGTATATTTTGAGCAGTAAACATTTCACTGGCAGCGCAATAATCTCCCTTTCAAATCTGCGTCATGTTTAAGTTTGTGAAAATTTCAATTAGAATCATTTACCCAGAATCTGGGTACATTCTACTCATCAGAACAAAACTAGTTTACCCAGCTTCTGAAGGCACTCGGTGCGGTAAATTTCGCTGTTGATGGTACCCATTGTGATGCACGGTTTACTCAGTTTACCGCATTGGCATATGGCCTGCCAGAGCAAGTATTTTTTGTCGAATTTGTCCACTTTCTTCTTCCTTATGAAATAATCCAACACCTTCCGAGCCTTCACAGGGTCAGCTGTCTTCGATTTTCTTCCACTTCCAGCCCGCCGCTCGGTCGTCTGGGACTCCTTAAACGATTTTACCACCCGAGACACAGTTGTATGGGTGATTCCCAGTTGTCTTCCGATCCATCTCATGGTCGCAGTCGAAATTTCCATGACGGAGCGCAAAATTCTCCGGCGATTTTCTTCTTGTTTCGATGACATCTCAACAACCACCACTCCAAACTCGTTATACCCAGATTTTCATCAATTTTTACCCACGGATAAAAAAGTTACACACGGATAAAAATGGTGCATTTTTTCGAGTACATGCCTTCTATGTAGTCACCTTGGGTGTATGCAGTATTAGATGGAATTTTTCGGAATTTAACGAAATTTTACGGTCTTAACTATGAGCAACATTATGCAAGCTAATAGCATAAGATGTTTAACTAGAAAATTTCGAAGTGAAAGCATCCCGTCAGCAAAGTTACGCGAAACATCATCTGTGAGAAACAGTCTTACCCAGTTTCCCAGAACCCAATCTTTAATCAACCCTTTGTGGAATCGCAAAAAAAAAGTGCAGCGTGAACCCACAGTGTAACTCATAATTTTCCAAATTCTCATCACGATTTATCATCGTTCACCGGCTACAGACTCACTACCACAGAGTGTGGTGCGATTACGTACTGCATCTCCCACACGCAAAGCCGGTGGTGTTTCGTTCTTCGCCGTAGCTTTCGAGAGGAGAGATCGTTTCGGACCATCACCGGCGGCTATCTCGTCGCTCCCTATCTGCCGTTGCATCTTGTACCGAGCGCGCAGTAGAGCGATTATAAGAAAAATATGCGTTTCATGCAAATTACTTAACCGCACTCCATTAGTGTACACCCGCAAGTAGTTCACACGCCAACGACACATCTCCGCTGCCAGCCACAGCCGGTCGTGCGCTCGGTCGTCTTCGGTTGGGTGGGACTTCAAGAAGAGCCGATACCACTACTGCAGTGGGTCGTGATGGGATTATGGGAAAAAACAGGGCTCAATATTGAAAAGTACAACTCTATAAACGACATCATCATCGGGAGGCTTTGTGCTGTTTGTTCCTTTCTGTTATTGCGTGTACTACATACAACCCCATCAACTTCAGCAACCAAGAAGGATGTTCTTATTACTGTGATTTATGTTAATTTCAGGTCTATACCATCATCGCCAGTCCGGGATCCAGTGTTCATGTGTTGTTGTTGTAAACCTACTCCAATTACACACCCATCGCCATCGACCGTTGTAGGAGATGACGAGCACACTGCTCTTAAGTCGATTTAGTTAAAAGGATTTGCAGCGTTTGTTGTGGTTTGAGTGCGGAAAAAGGTGCTTATTATAAAAGGTGAACCGAAGAGCCGTTTTGTGCCGACAAGACTTCGATTGGAATTGAATACCCATACGAAGCGCAGTGAGTTCGAATAAGTGATTAAATGGAATTAGGAGGAAAGAGCGTTAAATCTGCATCTTAGTGCTGTGCTGCAATTCAACGTGAGTGATACATTAGTGTGAAGTGATAATTGTGTCTGTCTGATCACGGTCGGTGGTGCAATTGGAGATTTGTGGCAGGAAATTGCACAACAAATCGTTCGCTGTTTATTGGAGAAGTCGCCGGCAAATCAATAGGCGTTGTGCACTGGATTAAGATTGCACCATTCAGGATAGCTTTCGCTACAGGTAGGTGATTTTACTTGGTGAATGGTTTAAGCGAAATGTGTCATGACATTGCTAATGGTGTTTATGGATAAATTTGACGCATAGGTTATTTTACTACATAAATGGTAATGAATATATGTGTGTGTGTACCCGAGCCGGAGAAATTAACATATTAATACCAACCGAAACCTAAATATTATATTGATTAACCTGGCATAAATTACCCAAAATAATGCTTTGAACAAGTTCCACGAATAACGAACAATGAGCTTAGCTTCAGTATTCAGTCGTGCCCTCAACTATACTTGTTCCAATTGTTTTTCCTTCAGCAGCGCCCGCTGCTTGGCCTCCTCTTCGTCTTTTAGCCGCTCCTTCTCGGTGTAGTCCACTATCCCGAATTCGAGTTAGTATTGTATTTTGCATTTGAAACTGGACTGGTTTCCGCACTCAAGATCGCACTTCTAATGTGCGCAATTGGTGGCTGCTATTTCTCAGCAGCACTTGCTTCCTCTCCATTGTTCTTGTCAGCATCCGGAGACGGCATATCCATCTTCACTATCTCTTCTTCCAGCACTTCAACCACTTCCTCTGTGCCTTCATCGTTGTCCATTGAATGCGCATCTCTATTCACTACACCAGCGTACGTACGTGAATACTACATAATATTTAAGTTACTTAACTGCATCTTGGTGAGAATCATACAATGACAGTTCAAATATCATCATATGAAATGTGGATTTAAACTTCTTTTCGTTTAGTAAATTTTACTCGCCTAGATGAAACATATCTCTTTTCGCTTAAGGAGAACAAAAATACCATTGAAAAAACCGATCTACCAATCGAGGCTTGGACAGCCGAGCGTTAAATACTAACCTACAACGAACTGAGGAAATGCACAGAGGACATAGATTGTATACGTATCATTCATAACATTCAAGTTCTCGACTGATAAAGATTGCAGTTAACATGTTAACACTTAAGAAAAGTGAATTTTGTACTAAACGTAATTCTCATTTAACGTAAATGTAAATGTTAAAAAGTAAGCAAAATATTCACGACAAATGGCGGAAAATATGAGGAACGTGACGAAAACCACGTTTGATTCAATTCAACCTCTCGTATTTGGTGACAGAACATTGTAACCTGGACCGCTTGCACGTGTCGGTCTTAGAGCACTGAAATTTACATGTGTTTTTCACAAAAATAACTGTTTTCTGAACAATTAATTAATTAAGCTTTATTTAGGAGGCTTTCAGCCTTAGGCTGGTTCGCCTCCAATCTTTCTGAACAATCCACAAAATTGATTTTAGTCCCACTGTCATCTCACAGCAGTGTTATTTTCGGAACATCTGTTGCTTAGATCTCAAGTTCTTCAACGAAAGACCTTTTCACTGCTGCACTGAACATATTTTTCCGTAGATTATTTTAAGTTCGTTTCGTACAAATGAGATTCATAGATAAGACATATTTTTAGAAAATTTTACGAAATAATCGCATTGCCTGTCATCGGGTTAAATGCTAATATTATGCATTATTTGCATAATACACGAGCTGAATTTCGTAAGGACCTGCAAACCGCTGCTCTTCTCGTCTTCAAAGGTGCCCGTTCATATTTTATTGCTCCTGTTCTTGATGGCGGTGATGTGTTGAATTTTGTGTGTTGGAAAGGTGTTTGTTGCTGCTGTTATGCTGTGAATGATGCTGATGGATTTGTTTGAGGTGGGATCGTCAAGTTGATGTACGAATATAGTTCGTTTCAGAAATCAACGAATAGATTCGTGGAACAATTGAGTGATTTCGTTGCATAACCGAAATTTTATTTTCAGTGTGTTCGGCGTATATTAAATAGCCACCTGACTTCACCGATTACCATGTAGTTATTGTCTCAACATTATAGCTCAACAATAGCTCATGTCTCGCTCATTTCTCGGAGATCATGAAACAATCATAGCGCGTATTGTCGAATTCGATCCATTGAAGTTGCCAGTTGCCGTTCTAGCTACGAATGGACTGAAAACTCATCAAAGTTCTCTAAGAGTAAGTTGTTAACCGAGGGAGGGATCGTGTGTGTGGAATTACAGTCAACTCTCTGTGGAAGAGATATGCTGGAACGAAATAATAGTTAATACATCATAATTTGAACAGAGTACTTACCATGAACTTCCTTTGATTGAAAATGTGAAAATATTTAGCATTCGACGCTGACAGCTCGATCGTTTCTAATGTTTACTATTTACGGTAAACATTAGTCGACATTACTGTAGTGATGTCATTCCATACAAAAAGCTCCTCGATAATGAAACGAGAAAAAGCTCTATGGCCGAGATAGACTTATGACAGGTAAGCAATGAAGTGCAAGGTAGAATCAAACTGCACGAAACATTTGCACGGTTCAAAAAAGGGGTCACGGAGGAAAAGAAATCCTCTTGTACACAGAGGGTTCAGTATTCCTGATAAAACATGTATAAGTATGTATTAGTGAAATGATCATTTGGAGTATCCATATTCATTAGTTTGGGTGAAACAGATGTATAATTAATATAGGAGATTTTAAATAAGTATGCGTAAGACAAAGGAATAGTTGCTTGGTGTGTATGAAATTGCTATGTGGTGCCAGAATATAAATAAAGTTCTTCAATTGATAACTCAGGTTCGAGAACAGATAGAAGTTTCCTTTCTTCAAAAAAGTTGTTCAAATAGACGACACTCGCTCTAATCTAATCTAACACGAACACAGTCAGTTCTTGAAAGCATCCTGGAAAATGATGGATATACCTCCATAATTTTTCTTGTCAATTTGATATATGTTTCACTTCAAAGATGCGTCACACATATCAAACCGGCCAGGCCTACTGTGCAGCATTTAAGAAGCAAGATGATTCAGAAAACATCGGGCCTGTTTAAATCGAAGATTCAGAATCCAATAAACGGATGAAACGTGGTCATCTCGTACCGTACGTTCCGATTTTGGTAATTATATGATTGGTTGGTCGTTGGAAGCATCAAAGCTAGAAAGGTTAAGTGATGCTCCATTTTCTTCTGACAGTTGGGACATGAGCACTAACTCTTTTTTTCCTTGAATTGTTTTCCGTCGATCTTGATTTCCGTGCTGAGCACCAATGCTACCGACGCCAGGAAGGCAGCTCCCACACACCTGGACCCTACATCTATCGACCCATCAAGTCATGAACCGGGGAGCAACGGCTTTACTTCCCTTCCGAAGGAAGGCGTGATCAGAGATGTTATGCCTCAGAACATCCCGGCGGCGCCGACTGGGATTGAACAGGAATAGTCAGGTTCAACGCTGCGACTCAACGAATGATGGAACTAATGATGGGACGAATGTTGGGACGCCTCGTGGAGGTTCTACTTGGCTTCGGAACAGCTTCTCAGCGGCAAATAATAGGGACTGAGGAATTAGAAATTGTCTCCTATGCCTCGTTTTGACCAGGTCAGCAACCGACTATAGATAAAAAAAAAACTCCACGGAAAAAAACGTCAGGTTCGATCACACGCACAGCCTACTCCTTCTCACAATCTTTATCAAGAGTTGATAACACATTGAATATTTCTCTACCACGAAACACACTCTAGCTGCTCCAACTAGAGGGATCTCAGCAGATAAAAAAGGACTGCGTCCGTGGTGATGGAAATAATTCACTCGCGACACAACGGCTTCAGTTCGCCAGTGCACGGTCTGTAAGATGCAGCACCAGCTCGTCACCGGCTGAATCGACTAGCGATCAACTGCGAAATCAGAACCGACAACTCCAGCGACCGATAACAAACACGTCTAATCGTTCAAATAGACGACATTCGTTCAGTTGTGAACAGTTTAGCTGGGAATTTAAAGTGATAAGTCAGGATCGAGACCAGACAGCAGTTTCTGATATTCAGCACTACGTGGCGCTCGAGTACAAATAAAGTTCTTCCATTGATAACTCAGGATCGAGACCAGGTATGTCTTCAGCAAAATTGTTCAAATGGATGAGATCCGTTCAGTACTGAACAGTTTAGTTGGGAACTGACTCACTTGGTGGCGCCAGAGTACACATAAAGAGGAAGAATGTACAAGACCCGTTCAGCAGTGAAGAGTTTAATTGGGAATTGACTGGTTGCAGAAAAAAAATATAGAGTTGTGTATAATTCTTTTTTCGGTGATAAATCAGGAGCGTGACCAGATTTGTTTCGTTTACTTCAGTAAAGTTGTTTATCTGGATAAGAACATTAAGGCAGCAATCAGTTTAGTTATTAATTGACTTGTTAGGTGACGCCAGAGTATGAATAAAATCAGGGCCCCACAAAGTCACTTTCAATCGAAAATCTTCAAGTGACGATGAAGCTCTAAACCATCACTTTCAATTGAAAGTCATTCTGTCTTCGCTTCGAGCAGATCCCCGTCAACATCAACAGAACCACTTTCGATCGGTTTTCATGCTGTTTGTTTTGGCTTGAGTCGTGTTCATTTCTTCTTTCATTGTCAAATGAACTTTCTTTTACATTGAAGCGAAGCTGTTTGATCCAAATTCACGCAGTTTTTATGACTTTTGTTGATTGTTCACTCGGTTCATTTAAGCGTGTGCGCATAGATCTGTGCAAGTGGTTGTTAAATTTATCATTGTTGGGTAGTTTGTTTACCCATCAATATGGATACTTTTTGAATCGGGGTGACGTCTAGAGATCGAAAATTGATATGCGACGCCATTTTTAAATCCAAGATGGTGGCTTCCAGTTTAAGAAAAAGTTGGAAATGCTGTCAAATACTTATCAATAAAGGCATTTTTGGAATCGGGATAATGTCTAGAGGATGAAAATCGATATCCGGTGCCATTTTGAAATCGAAGATGGTGGCTTCCGATTTACGAAAAAGTAGAAATACAGTCAAATACTCATCAATATTGGAATTTTTGTAATCGGTATGAAGTCTACAAATCGAAAATTGATATGCGACGCCAATTCGAAATCCAAGATGGCGGTTTCCGATTTCAGAACAAGTGGGAAATATTGTCAAATACCCATCAATATAGGTATTTTTGGAATCGCGATGACGTCTAGAGGCCGGGAATCGATATCCGACGCCATTTTGAAATCCAATATGACGGCTTCTTATTTCAGAAAAATGGGAAATGCTGATGTCGTCCCATCAATATGGGTATTTTTGGAATCGGGTGACGTCTGGAGATTGGAAATTAGTATCCGACGCCATTTTGTAATCCATCAAATACCCATACAAACGTTTTTTTTTAAAGAATCCGGGTAACGTCTAGAAGCCGGGAATCGATATCCAACGCCATTTTGTAATCCAAACGGCGGCTTCCGATTTGCGAAAAAGTGTCAAATACCCTAAAATATAGGTATTTTCAGGATGAAGATGAGACATAGATGCCGCAAATTGATGTCACGCCGTGTTTTTTGGAATGCGAAGCCATCTTGAAATTCAATTTAAGAAGAAGTGTCAAATAGCCTACAATGGCATCGAATATCGATTTTCAGCATCTACGCGTGGTCCCCGTTCCGAAAATACCCAGATCTTAGGGTATTTGACACTTTTGTGAAACCCGATGGCCACCACATTGGATTCCAAAATGACATCGAATATCGATTTTTGGCATGTACACGTTGGGCCGTATGAATAAAAAGAGTTTACTTTACTTTCCCGTGCTTTTCTGTTCTTCTGTTGTCCTCATTCCGAAAATACCCATATTGTAGGGTATTTGACACTTTCTGAACCCTGATGGCTGCCATTTTGGATTCCAAAATGGTATCTGATATCGATTTTCGGCAGCCACGCGTTGTCTCCGTTCCGAAAATAGCCATATCTTAGGGTATTTGACACGTTTTAGGAAACTTGATGGCCGCCATTTTGGATTCCATAATAACGTCGAATATCGATTTTCCACACCTTCATGTCGTCTTCGTTCCGAAAATACCCAATTGTGGGGTATTTGAGATTTTCCCTGACCCCGATGACTGCCATCTTGGAGTGCAGAATGGTCGTTAATTTAATTTTCGTTCAATATAAAATAATATATTATTACTACACCTTATCTGGATGCCTTTCCTATCGGCAACCTATATTGTACGGATACTATCCGCATACTATATTTTGATAACTGAGTCGTCAGGTCGTGACAAGTCGAATGAGCCCCGAATTGAAGTGAAAGTGGAAAAAAACGAAGGAAGCAGTTTTCAAGTCATTCATTGCGTCAATTGAAACAAGTCTTTGCTTCAAATGAAATGAACTGAAGCACTCGACGAACGAAACAAGTGATAGTCCTGTCATGTTTGAAAAGAGGAATGTTCATCGTGATTCGATAACAAGACACACGATGACTTACACGAAAATGATATTGCTCGAAATGAAGTGATTTTGCGGAGAGTTCATTTTGTTTTCTTTGTTTCGAAAATACAGAACCCTGAATAAAATTATTTTAGAGATACCTCAAATGCGATTCTGTAGAAAATTGATTGGAATTCTAGAGTATTCCAACTATCATTCTGAGTCAAACAGGAACATCAAATAACTCAAAAAATCCCAATCGAAATTCTATAGAATGCCAACAAGAGATGAAGAACATAACAATGAATTTAGATTAATTTCACGAAGAATTGAGGGAATAAATATTATTTAGAATTTTGGAGAATCCATACCGAAAAATTGGATATAGGATATAGCATATAAATTGCCGAAGCACTCTAAGAAGGATTATTGCGTAATATTTCTTGACAATCAATGACATTTTTTTGAAAATTAAAGAAAATCGGAGAATCTTACTAAGGAATATGTTATAAATAGTCTCAAGAAAGATTCCTTATAATCCCAAGAGAAATTTAAGAAAATCCCAATAGAATGGAAACGTTCTTTGATTTGTTTTTCACCGATCTTGTTTCCCGTACTGCGTACCAATGCTACCGATGCCAGGGATGCAGCTTGCACACCTGGACCCTACACACTTAAAGATAACTATTTTTACACGAGACGTAATCCATCTTTGACGTAAATTATGGAACGTAAACAAACATGTCATGTAAAATTAAGTGTTCCCAAACCGAAACATACGACAACTTGACGAAAAGTGCGATTGATTGAATTTATTTTCTCGTTTCTTTTGACTGATTCTTATGTCATTTATGCCGCTTGCATGTGTCGGTCTCAGGGCACGGAAATTTACATGATTTTTTTTATCAACTCATGAACCGGGGACCAACGGATTTTGGTATTCACATCATCAATATTATTGTCATAAGTTCTCCTTCTCGTCAATAAATTGATGCGTGTGGAGGTTTCTTTAAAGAAAAACATCAGCATTCCCAAAACCGTCACCATTCGAAAGAGGAAACTTTTCCCGTCATTTAGAGACTATTACATAGATTCATCGAGGGGTCTGGAACAATTGCTTTTTTTCTCGATATTTACCATCTGACTTTTTGTCTGAGAGAAAAGTGATCCCATATTGACCCATATTATGTACGAAAAGATGCACCCGGTGAAACATATCATTAGTAGCCTCAAAATGACAGTAAAAGTCTCCTGTTTCCGATTGATTAAGGTTTCGGGAATGATTTTTTTGTTATGATGCTATGCTAACACGGACACCGTGAGTCCTCTTTATACTCGTTCCGTAAATATCAATATTTACGGCACTATTTGACACTCCTTAGAAAATCGGAAGTTGTATTTTATAATAATATAATTTTATTATTAATGACAGTCACCGATTTTTTACATCCGGGTTCCGAAAGTATCTAGATAGAAATTGATAGAAAGATGGAAATTCTTCGTTTAATTTGGAGCTATTATAGCTGACATAAACAATGAGAATGTTTACAATTATACAACAATGTTGATTTATTGAGTATTTCGCTAAAATTTATATGAAATATCGTGCACATTCTCGTCAAATCTAGCGCTATATATTGCGGAAATGTACATGCATTTTTAATCGGTGTAGGGTACCCGAGCAAAGTAAAATAATAACCTGATATCATCTTAAAAACAAGTCTTGTTATTCCAGATATCATTTTGTTTTCAGTTGTTATCGCATAACTAATTTAGTTACAAACATCGACTAATTTTGTTATGAGTTGTTATCATGTAAGAATATGAAATGATGCAAGGTTACTTTAAAACTTCAAATATTATCCGCATGGTCCGTAAGGATTTAATACCAAATCGAAAAAATTATTTGAAATTTATTGAAAATATTTGCATGGATCACAGGATTTGTTATCAAGATGTTTTCATCATCTTCTTCTTCTTCTTCTTCTTCTGCTTCGCATTTCAAGCTTATTGCATATCGCATATTAGTTTATTGCGTGCTCTCAACTTAGTGTTCTAGATGCACTTCCACAGTTATTAATTGAGAGCATTCGATGCCTGTACCATTTTTGCATTGGTATGATTGTGTGGCAAGTCCAATCATACTTCTATGCCCAGGGAAGTCGAGAAATTTTCCAGCCCGAAAAATTCCTAGACCGGGCCGGGAATTGAACCCAGCCACCTCCAGCATGGTATTGCTTTGTAGCTGCGCCCTTACCAACTGAGCTAAGGGAGGCCCCAAGATGTTTTCAATGATAACTAAATCAGTATTTTTTTTATATCCACGAGTAATTTTTTGTTATTATTTGTGTTATGTTGGCTGCTTATTCAACCACAGTGATAACATATTCAGTTATCAAATCTTGATAACCGGGTATCAGAACTTGTTATCAATCTGGTATAATCCTTAACTCAGTACCTGATACTTTTCCTGCATAAACCGGAAGATACCATGTCAATTCCCACATATCTTTTGACATTGCTTTCTGGCATTTCGCGTTTTATCTATGCCGAAAATATCTATATTTTAGAGTATCTTGCATTCCAGTTTGACAAAATCACAAAATATCCCATTTTGTAAATTACCGGAATCAGGAATCCACGCAAACAAAAAAGATAAAATATTGTCAGTTGCAGAAACTATGAAAAAATTAAGTCCAACACTTCGGAAATTTCTCTGTGTCCAAAATTTATTAGTCTCAGAATCTTAAAAAACATATTTAAAATATCTGAAAATGTCCCAGAATATCGAAGTACGAGAGTTTCTCTAAGCTTTTACGAATCAGAATCTTTAACTTTCTTCCACGAGCTAAATTGTTATTGAAACTTTCACATAAATGCAATTCTTCACTATCATCAAACAAATGGAAACCAACTGACCAATCGAGAAAAAAAAAAAAAACCAGGAGACCCTTTTAGTCTCGACAAAACTAATGCCACTGGTGCCAAGTTGAAAAAAGAATGTTTTTGGTGTATTAACAGTGTTTGATGGATCAAAACATGCTCAATCATCCGGTTGCAACGGAAAGCTTTCTCGTCTAATGCTTCTTCAAAAAGTAACTAATTGTAGCCCGGCATGAAGCGCGCACTAGAACCTCGGCGACTGGCCGGGAGGCCTTCCTTCGGCCCTTGCAGCAACAACGAACGCCAAAATCCCCTCACATTGAACACTCGCCGGAAGCTATTAACGCCATCGATTGAAATTGATTTCTTTTCATCTCTACATCCCTAGCAACCCGAAGCACAAACACATTTCCAAACTACAACATTGTACCTATACTTCTTCTGTAATCTTGCTCTTCACGCCGAATCTGTCGTTTCTTGTTTCGGGAGCTCACGCCGCCTGACTTGGCATCATCTCCGTTCATCTACGAGTGGCTATACCTATAAGATACGCACCAAGTCAGGCAACCATGCTTATGAAATCGAAATCGATGAAGAGATTACCAGATTTGTTACGGATGTTTCGGCATAGGTAAACAAAGAAAGCAAAAAAGAGCCAGAATTTACAACATCAGAACAAGCTACCGGCAGCGTCCGTCCAATGAACCATCGGTTCGCTATGTTTTTGATGAGGTCATTCTCTTCTCGAAGGCTGAATATCGATCGTGGAAGAATTGATTGAAGATGAAATAAGTGGTGCGAATTATGTCTATAAACAGTTCTTACCATGCAAAAACCGCCAATCGGTCCGATTCGTTTCCTCCGGTGACTGTCAACCGGTTTCAAATCCACCACAAGTGGTGTAGCTGAATGTCATTTATCACCACAATCGTATAGTGTTTCTCGTTTTCCAAAGCTACCTATTATAGCCGCAAAATCCGCAAAGAACCGCTAGGGTCCGGAATTGCACGCAGTACTAGTGGTCTTGTTACCCACATTCAGGGCCATAAATTATCCACTGACCGCCGCATGCTTTATCCAATATAAACAAACAAGCTCCATGTGATTGGCTCACTTTTTCGTGCGCACGATAACCAATGAAACTTGTTATCTAATTAGATTTTTATTAATTTGGATTGACTTGATTGGCGCGCCATTCATGCTCTGTGGATTCCCTGCTTACTGTTGAGATGGACCGCAACGAACCGCAGCTCTAGCTTGGCTACACTTACGTTCCATAAGGTAAAAGCAAATAATTTCCCGCTGAAAACTCTCGTCTTCGCGCGCAAAGATCGTGATCACCGTTTTCCAGTGGCTGGGCCAGCTGCAATCAAGCCTATGCGTGTTAATGATCAGTAATGAATATTATTTAACAGCTTGTCTTCCTACAGTCAACAAATGAGGATCTACGCGAGCGGGAAGTGTGCAAGACTTTCTTCTCAGGGGTAAAAAAATTCCCAACACTTGGATTTAGACGATGACCGGTTGAACCTGTGCAAGCATCTGATGGCCATTGCGTTGCGGCTAGAAGTGGCTGATGACCGGCATTCCGTGTCGTGTGCAAGCTTCCAGATGATTACAGAAGTCAGTCTAACTCGTGAAGCTTTCGCGGAGGTTAATGATGTAATCAAGTAAAAGTCTTTAGATGGGTGCCTAGACAATCCAGGAAATGTGTGGATAAGACTGGATTAGCGCGTTTAATTGGAAGTCGGTCATCTGGTATAAGTGATGTGAACTGGGTGGCAGGGCGGTTTTTTCGTCTGCCATCTTATACCTGAAGCTTAAGTGTCACAGCTAGGATATTTCCACTTTTAATGGGCTTGCAGCAATTAAGGATTACAACAACAACAGCTGCAGAAACCGGCTAGGGTTCCATACTGCAAAGCTGATTTTGTTTTTTTTTTGTTAGGAACATTCAGGGATATACAGTATACAGTGATCGTGTTGCTTCATTTATTAATTCTCAATTATGTGTTAAACTTATGTATAATTCAGTACCTGATCGATGAAAATAAGTTCCCGTCTAGTGGAAGATATTTTTTACCCGAGAATTTTGGATTGCAATTATTTCGTCGTTCCTGAGTTAGGTTCATGCCGCACAATCAATACAGTATTATGCAATAGTAGACCTCTTAATTTATTCACTTGTAAGAAGAATAGGTTTTCCTATTAACATCATAAGCGGAAAAAGGACACATCAAAATAGGTAAACGGAACGCACATATTTTGACCATGCTGTTATTTTAGGCCTGTTTTGACAATATTTAACGTTGCTTTATGTTTCAGATCTTGAGAATGATTGGGTTACACATGAATATTGCCCACAAAACGCACGAATTTGGGGATTAATCGTTTTTCGGAGGTATGATCAAAATAGGAAACTATGGCCAAGACTTATGCACTTACCCTTATATATTTACAGGATGCTCCATTTAACGATGTGCGGGGTAAAATTTAAACGCGTAATATCTTATACATATAAGTGCTGCTATAAATAGTAATAGCAATCGGTGGAAACTAACGATTTTAAATTGGCTCACTACTTGATTAGCCTATTGGTCACAAGCAAATCGATTAACGTTCCCCATTCCTGTAGAAATTCTAGTACTACACTATGTTTGTTTTCATTCGGTATGAAAGTTTGATAGATAAAATTAGGGGTTCGTGGATTTTCCTATGTTTCGAGAGGTGCATCTATTAGTTTGGGACCGAAGATAGTACCAGAGCTGAGTCAAAAAATTTAGCAAGTTTCTTCGGGACCTTCTGGTCTTAGAGTTACCTCTATGGTATTAGCTTGCACAATTTTGACAACGTTGTCCAATGTTTAGAATTCTATTGGAACTATTTTTCCAGGGTGGCTTTCTCAATCTATAATGATGCTTGTTTATGGTGATGACGTTTCGGCCGTAGTTTTGCAACATTTTTCAAGGGTTATGATGTCTGTCATTTCTCATTGTAGGGCTACAGGATGTAATCCGTATTTTTTGCGTTACGTAATTTGTGAATCGCGCCATATGGCCTACATACTATATTTGATAACGTTGTGTTCGCCTTAGGATAGCATTGTTTTGGTATTGGTGAAAATATTCGCGTTGACGACGACTCTGCAACTGTTCACTCCTATAGGGAAACGCCATAAGTAAATGTCGAATTTCGTGAAACATAGCGGTTCGGATATCCTTTCACTCCACTGAAAAGTCTCGTTTGTAAAAGTATAACCTTTACGTGAAAGGACGATCTGACACGATACACACGCTATTTTTAAAGAACCCAAATTTGAGTAGGATCTCATACTTATATCCGTGAAAAGTAGAGTACCCCAAATTGAATAAACAAAGCTGGGACTCACAAGATGACGAATGGAAAACATCGACCGGAACCCGAGCGATGATGTTCGTTTGTCATCTTTTTTTTTTATAATGCGTTTATTTTTCCAGGCTCATTTGTGGTAGCTTTGCGGAGCCGATATTCATTGTTTAGATTACAAAATAATTAAAACTAACGTTAGTAAAGTGGGGGCCGATTACTCGCGGCTATCTCGAGGTTAGGGGTAACAAATTGTAACAAATGGATGGCAGGGAAGGGATTGTGTACACAAGGTTTGCAGAGCAATGTGCTCTTGATCTCGAACTAAGCGACACTCTGATGCAAAAGACATACATGGGGGTACACCGATGAGCAGCTAACAACTTGGAAGAACACAAGATGACACTAACTACTAAATCCTCAGATCTATCCGTTTTAAAAACACATAAATTAAATTCAAATAGTCGCGATCTCGGCTCACCAAGACATCTCTAATGGGTATCGCGGGTTGTTTTCCTCGGGCCATCCCTCAGGGTGGATAACTCAAATCTGGCAACACGGTGTAAGGTACATGACCAAACAACATGCTCGATATCGTGATAACCACTGCCACACGCACATAAATTGCTGCCTGAGAACCCAATTCGATAGAAGTGCGAGTCTAACGAGCAGTGATTGGACATAAGTCTTGATATAACGCGTATAAAGTCGCGGCTCATGTCCAACCTTTTGAACCATGGTTTGTTCGACACCTGTGGGAGAATAGAATGTTACCATTTTCTCAATTCACCATCATTCCATTTTTGTTGCCAACTGATGAGGACTTGCTGACGAGCAATGGAGAAAAATTCGTTGAAAGCGATTTGTCGTTAAAAAATATCGCCTTCCATAGCGCCCACCTTAGCCAACGAGCCCGCTTTCTCATTACCCGGAATTGAGCAATGAGATGGGACCCAAGCTAAGGTGATAGTATAGGAGCAGTTAGATAAAGCACTAAGTTTAGATCGTATTTCAGGCAGGAATTACGAGGAGTGCTTCATCGGCCTCATTGAACCAATAGCCTCCAATGAGCTAAGACTATCCGTAAAAATGAAATAATGGTCAAAAGGTAGTGAGGCAATTCGCTCTACTGCGTAAAATATAGCAATATACGGAGCATGGTTTCTGCAGTTTATAGGAGGCGCTATGAAATTGTTTGTTTGTCATCTTGTCAGTTCCTATTTTGTTTGCTCAACTTAGGATAGCCCTACTTTTGATGGATATGAGTAGATCATACTCAATATTAGGTTGTTTAGAAATAGCGTGCAGTCAAACCTACCGTCAAAACAAACCTCACAGCAAACGAAACTGACTCATATTCGAGTACCGTACACTCAAATTCGCATAAACGTAGGTCACTCGTAGAATGAGTAATTTTTTTTTATCAAATATGAGTAAATGGCACTCATATTTAAGCATGAGCATGAGCATTAAAGCATGACTGGTCATCAAAAACTAAGCAACACCAGCGCCGGCCCGAACACAGGTCAAGAAAGGAATGGGTAGGAATGTGTTGACGTGACACTCGCTTTGATGGAAGCCAAGAAATCCTCTGCACTTCCACGAGGAATTACTGGGATATTGGGTAATAGGGTTGGATTCGCAGCAGGTTTCGTTTTGGTAAACGATAAGCTGAATTGATGTCCTAATGGTCATATAACGCGAAGGAGCTTGAGATTGAACCCACGGTCTTCTGCTCAATAAACAAAAACGTTTGCCACTAGGCAAACGAGCTCTTTTTATTACAAAAAAGCGCTTATGCGTTCATCAAATTCTACTCTTAAGCGACGTTCGTTGTTCCGATTTGGTCCTGTCGTAAAACGGGAACAAAATCAATAAAACTTTCACATTCTGTTTTTTGGGCTACCGTGTCCCTTTCTTCACAAAGTAAACTACGACTGACGCGATGATTTTACTAGCCTACAAATACTGCACACCTTTTATGCTTTTTTGACCGAACTCTATTGCGTTTTAAAATTACTGTTTTCTCCTTCATATTTCACCGGACCGCTCCGATTACGCGTCAAACTACCATATCAAAACCACCAAACCACATAATCAAACACGACCCGCCGTATCTACCGTCAGTCTTCATTCACTGCCCTCATGATCGTGTTAAGTACACACCTAACAATACATCAACAACTAATCGGTCAAGTGCCAAGCTTGTATGTTCGATCGCGACATTTATTTTCTTATCGAATTATACATCAACATGAAACAAATCGTAATGAAATATTCGTAGGCACTCAACCGTAAAAATCCAAGGAAAATGCCTCAAGATGAAACAAATAAATTATTCCCCCGAAGGGACGCATCCACTCCCGCAAACAATGCATCCGACCCCAATCCAGCGCAACCGGCATCCCGCCCACGCATGCCAACACCACCATCAAATAAGCGAAATTTTCCTCTACCTCATAAGGGCACCAGCACGCGTGGGCGAGCCACCATCTACACCAAACCGACCATAAAACGCGCTGCCCACAAAAGTAAGACACGCCCCTTGAACATGCAATCGACAAATGTTTAAGAACAATCTTTAACTGGAGTGAACTCACCAAATCAAGGTATCTGGGAGCGCATTCCCAATGTTTCCACGCATATTTTTCTCTAGTCAGTCTGTGCACAAGAGCAATGCACATCGTGAAAACCTAACAATAGATCAGCGCGGTCGAGTCACACCGGTAACAAAGGGAAACGAGAGCATACCGAGGGGGGCGACACATGTAAATCTCAAGTTAAGATGCTCAACAAATCTCACACTAGCGAATCAATCTTCGTAAAATCTTCTTTCATTTGTTGCATCTACTTGCATCGAGCATCATCTTTTTGCAGGAAATCTTCAGAATCGTCATCAATCTTCTTTCTATCTACTCAGCGTGCGCGCAGCTAGCCACAGCATAGCACAATATTTTCTGCATCGTAGATACAGTCGTCCCCCTCGGAGCATACCAGGTACCTTAGCAACAGGGGGAAAACATCAGCATAAACCATTCCAAATCAAATTATCGCGCCCGGGACACAAAACTATTCAAATGCGAGCACCGAAAAACTACACGCATGAACAAAGCAGCCTTAGCGCGCAGTGGAGCAAAAACATACAACCGTTCTCGAACGATTCTCAAAACGAACTCTAAAAGCCACTCATATTTAAGTGATATTTACTCATGTATGAGTAACATTTACTCTTATTTGAGTAAAAATTTACTCATTCTATGAGTGACCCAAAGGAAGCAAAGTCTATCTACGATGTACACTCTTAGCTACGATTACCTAAATTATATAAATTTGTCCAGCTTTGTCTTAGTACAATATGTATGAACCTATAAATAGTTTTAAATAAATGGTTCGCTTAGTCATTGTTACGCACGGAAATATTGTTTTTGTTTGGTTTTGGACACTGTAAAGCCAATGGTACCGCAGTGTTTATTGTACCGTATGCGTGATAATGTTTGCACCATCGTACAAATAAGGTTCCCGTTTCACCTGTGCATACACTGCCTTGGTTTTCTTTGCATACACGTAACCTATAGCTCATACCGCAGGAGGCTGTGTATAAAAGAAAACTATTTACTTATGTCGTTTTCGTTTTTGCGGTGTAGCTACACCGGGGCTACACTGCCGTACACCGAAATATTTCCTATCCTATATCTGCACCTTTGTTTACAAGCAAATGCTGTTGAGCTGTCAAAGACTCGCGCTTATTCCTGCTTACACTACACCAGTGCTACACCGCAAAAACGAAAACGACATTAGTTTGACAGTTGCACCATGACGAAGTGGCAAAAAGACAATTTCAATCGCCGTGGGAGTGTCCCGGTGGACCGTCAAAAGTGTTTTGGACCGAGAAAAGAAAGGACAACTATCCGCGAAGGTGGCCACAGGTCCTCCGAGGTCAGCTCGGGTTCCGAGGGTTATCGCTGCTATCAAAAGGAAGATTTGGGTTGAATCCAGGGCGTTCAATAAGGAAAATGGCAAAGGAACACGGGATCAGTGACTTTACGGCACGGAAGATCGTAAAGGAAGATTGCGGGGCGAAGTCTAGGGCATGGAAAAAAAACTCACATGATTACCAACCGCATCCGGGAGCTACGAGTCGAACGATGCAAGAAAATCTTGAACTTCCTTAAGCGAAAAAATCCGGTTATCGTGTTCACCGACGAGAGCATGTTTACCATCGATCCCGTATCAAATTCCAGAACCGACCGATATATTAGTTTTCTTCCGGTAAAAGACGTGGCCGTAATTGCAGCAAGTGGAAACTCGATCGATGATTAACATAGTTTAAGACTCGAAAACGAAATTTTTGAGATTTTTTTTTTAATTTTAACGTTGCTCAATGGTGCAAAAATTATCCCGCATACGGTACATATTCATTTTTGGTACGATGATAATTTGTAGAAAATAAATGTCTGTGTCGCAAATGCTGTTTAATTTTGATAAGAGTTCCAATGAATCAATTATCTACGAGATGATGTCGTTCATAAATGGAACCATTGCAAATTCACGACGCTCTTTTAATGTTTCAATTTCGATGAGCATACATCAAGCTATATAAGATGGTAAAGGATATACAGTCCAACCTAACTTGCAGAGTGCATATAATAAAAATTGCATTTGTGGCGGACTCTATTATTTCTTGATGTATGATTGAAAAGGGAGACCAATGCAATGCATTTTTATATGGGTAATGAAAGTTATAGCAGAAGCGTTTTATAAAGCATAGCAAATTGTTGTTTATATTTGTATTATAATGATCATTGAATGTAAGGTTAGGGTTTATGATAATACCTAAGTCTATCTTTATCACACTTTTCAACATTCTGATGTCCTAAGGTAATTGGCATATTGATTATGTTTGATTTTCTAGTTAGTAAAGGTTAGTTGCATATTTTTACATTTAGTTGAAGCAGGTTTTTGTTACACTAAGTGTGGAATATCTGTGTTTCAGTTTTGAATGTGTTGATGTCTTCGGCTTTTTTAATTTATTAAAAAAGTTTCATATCAGGCATAACATTTGATAACGGCACAAAAGCATTTGTAAACAAACTTTCTAAGGCCCTTTACACGCGAACCAAAGTACGCCCACGCAATCCAATACCACTTTCGGAAAGGTGATAGTTGCCCCTATCCGATGATGTTGTTGATTTACGTGGGTGTACTTTGGTTCGCGTGTAAAGGGCCTTAGAAAGTTTGTTTACAAATGCTTTTGTGCCATTATCAAACGTTATGCCCGAAATCATCAGCGTAAATCAAAGATTTATGTTTTTTTTAAGAATGAAGGATACATAGACTACAAATAGAATGAATAGAAGAGGTACTAAATGAGAGCCTTATAAAACTCCCAATTTGACATGAATAGGGGTTGATTTTTTTTTTCTGTTGAATACTACCAGATATTTTTTAAGCAATTGGACGAGTTTGGACTGGATTCCCATCTTTTGCAATTTAAAAAGAAGAATGGGTATGTCGACGCGATCAAATGCTTTGTTGTAGTCTATGTACAAAGTTTCTACATGGTATCCATTATTAATTGCGTCGATTTTTTGTCTTATGGCGTATGCATGTGCGTAGAAAGTTAACCTAAACATAACTGCAGAATAACTTTGAAGAGTACCGCCAACCGATTTGACTTCTTTAGATCGAGCAACATCTTCCACACCTACGGTGTTTTCGTGCGTCTGTTCAACACAAATTGATAACAATCCTACCTTTGTGGGGTTTGCACGGCAGCCGTTGGCGTCGTTCATCTAATCCTCCAGAGACGCTCGTGCAGTGCGTCCAAAATTATTCCAAAATCACGTTTTCCACTAGGAATAGGCTGTTAGCCCACCCGTTTACCCGGCAATCACTTTTACGAGGCCTTGCACGGCATTCGACGTCGTACGTTAAATCCACCGTTGGCGATCATAAGATACGCTACCGTTGTAGGACTTCTACCCTATAGTGTGTGCCATATTTACTTGCATTCATATAGTTTTTTCGTGTTTATTTATAGTGCTTTAATGATCTACTATTAGTGGTCTATAAAGCTTCCTCCTAAATATAATTTAACCTCTGAATACTAAAACCAGCAAAAGCCAAAGATTCAATAAATACAATTTGAACGAGCTTGTATCTGAATATACTTTGTACTAATCATAATATCTATCCATGCCATAAAGTATAGTTAATTTACATTCATGTTTTGCGTCAAGCAAACAAACGTCAACACCCTGCAGAAGGCTTGGAATCATGTCAAGAGTGCTTCAAATCAACATAAAGTTTCTCTTTTAATTGGTACCTGGTGATTGTTTTGATCCAACTACACCCTTATCAGCATCAAAATTAAAAGTAATCGTTTCAATTTATCGCCCCCTCAACTTGGGTGGTCTATCGATGATTGTGAATTGCAACCTGAATGACGCTGAAAACCATGGCTTTTGCACATTTCGATAAGCCAAAAAGGAAATCTCCATGTGCGATGTGTGTAAGCATTCACGTTCGCTCTGCGTTACCTTGACGACCACACATGAACCGAGAGCTAGCCTGATTGGACGACACCAGCGTTGTGCATTGCGGTTATGAAAAATAAAACTTTTAATTTCCCATAAAACCAGTGGGGAGTAATAAAGTGTCGATTCTAAAACGGGTATTTAATTTCCAGACAGGATTTTGGTGCCATTTCATTTGCTGCTCAGCGTCGTTCTGGTAGGCTTGGTTCTCTTGGTTGATGCGAATGAAAGGTGAATTGGCTGTCGGTGAGAGATGTTAATTGTGACTTTTGTCCTCTTGTAACCCCGTGAAATGGGAAATTGAATGCATAGAAAATGAAGGTGAAATATGATAATTTTCTCATGGGACGGTGGGAATTCCTAGGTCGTTCTAAGGAAGATAAAGTTTAGCTGTTCCATATAGGGGTGGTGGGGGTAAAATGGGCACGTTAAACCATTGTTTAAAGTCTGTTCCATTTAATTATTTATTTATTATTATTACTACAGTCCATCTGACTTGGTAGTATCAATGAAACACTTAAATCTAAATATAGTCACTCATTAAAAATTAACAATTGACCAACATAAGTTATTTTTCTGAACATATATGAGTGATGGTTTCTAATTTAAGCACAGCACTAGCTTTCCTTTAGTTCGAGTGGATGTGAAAAAAACGCAGTAGGCTCTGCCCGCGAGCGGTTGGTTTTGTTTTCGCTGGCGCTGATTTCATCTGTTTTTCGCATATTTTTTAAATTGTACCAAAGCAAACAAATATTAGTTTTCGCGTGTGGTTAATTTTAAATTTAGATCTATCACGTCTTAAGAAGTTTTTTTTAGTGATATTGTAATTAACGTGAAAAATCTGGGACAAGAATTTGTTTCAAGTAGCTGTGTTGCTGTGGTGTCGCGTCGGTCGGTTTTTCATTTCGCTTGTTTTTGGTGCTTTGCCTCCCTCCCAAGAAGAGTTTTACCGGGTATTTTTTTTTCTTTTTTTGGTGCTGGCGTTCTGCCTTCCGGAGGATGCACGCGAATGAGGTGTCAAGCAATTCAGTGCAAATGAAAAACTTCGAATGTGATTCAAAATGTCGTGTGTGTGTGTGTGTGTGTGTGTGTGTGTGTGTGTGTGTGTGTGTGTGTGTGTGTGTGTGTGTGTGTGTGTGTGTGTGTGTGTATGTGTGTGTGTGTGTGTGTGTGTGTGTGTGTGTGTGTGTGTGTGTGTGTGTGTGTGTGTGTGTGTGTGTGTGTGCGTGTGTGTGTGTGTGTGTGTGTGTGTGTGTGTGTGTGTGTGTGTGTGTGTATATATGTGTGTGTGTGTGTGTGTGTGTGTGTGTGTGTGTGTGTGTGTGTGTGTGTGTATATATATATGTGTGTGTGTGTGTGTGTGTGTGTGTGTGTGTGTGTGTGTGTGTGTGTGTGTGTGTGTGTGTGTGTGTGTGTGTGTGTGTGTGTGTGTGTGTGTGTGAGAGTGTGTGTGTGTTCCCTCTAACCCCCACTGGCCGGCACTGTTATTATGGAAGAACTCTCTCTACAATGTCGCGTTTATGGTCATTGTAGACAGCTTTAGTCCGGGAGTTAGAAGGTGATAGCTCTCTTGCAGATCCAGCAACCCATTTCAGAATATCTGGAGAGTCACGCCCATTCCGAGGTTACTTTCACTCACAATAAGCCCCGCATGTATGCATCACCGTTATCAAATGGATATTGGTGATACATACACACTTCCAGGTTCGAAAATATTCCGTCGTTATTTGCTTCTTTTGGAATCCCTTGGACTTTTTCTCTAACGCTTGGTATTTCATTCCGTGCTTCACCAGCAATTTCCTTCCGTAGACAGTCCTTGGTTGGTTGGTTCTAATATGATTCCGCATTTTTTGGTCGGTTTGATGTCCACCATATGTTATTGAATTGCCATGGTGATCTGGGACGAGGCTCACGTCCAAAGTCACTGGTCCATCGAGCGCTCCGTTTGCGAAAGGAGAATGAAAGAAATACGAAAGGGATCAGTTTCAAGAAGTGACAGTTTCATCAGATTCCCCAACTAACCATACTCAAGCAAAGTAAGAATATACAAGCTATATTGCGACTATATGGTTACTTGGGTACTCATATGGCCGTCAGAATGGTTCATCGGTTGCGAAGTGAAGTATTTCTGAAAGTGATGCGTAATATTTCTCAATGTTTTGAATTTATCCTAACGTTACCTCAATGTTATTTCACAGACAAGCATACACAACACATTAAAAATTTATAATTGTAAACCCTACCGCCATCTGTCGTATAAACTTTAATGGGCAATACACTCAACAGATGGTTGTAGTGTGTAAACGTCAAACGCTAGGGAATTGATTATGTGCACCACAAATGGCAGTACTACCAACTAAAAAACATTTAAATTGACCGTTAAAAACGATTTTTATGAACGTTTTAAGAGTGTTATGTCTGCTTTTCTGTGATCATACCTTCACTATCACAACTTCGGGTAATCTGCGGAAGTACTTGCATTTTTCTCAGGCACTTTTGAGCTAACTGCAATTACTCTCTCATACTCGAAATGTGCCACGACCAAATTGGCACAACGACGCCCTATACGCTCTCTGACCGAAGCGCAGGGTGTGATTCAAAATGTCGTGTTGGGTTGTAAAACAACGCGGAAGATTTTTTCGATTACCGCGAGTGAACAAACCGGTCCTTTTTCGGAGGCAGAATTTGGTGAGATCCATCTGATTTATAATCAATCATAAATGCATATTTCCATATGTTACTAAATACGCGCCAGATTTCGAAACATCACATTTCGAAATCTGGAAGTGTTTTTGCAGTACCATTATTCATATGATAACGGTAGTGTTTACATGCGGGGCTTATTGTACGTGAAAGTAACCTCGGAATGGACGTGAATTACCAGGCATTCTGAAATGGGTTGCTGAACCTGCAGTAGAGCTATCGCTTTCTAACTCCCGGACTAAACTTGCTTTAAATTATTACATCAAGGATTGTTGTAAGCAAATTTCTTCCATAATTCCACTGCCGGCCAGTGGGGATTAGATTGAATACACACACATACACATACAGCACTAGCTTTCCTTTAGTTCCTTTATGTTTCCGTGACATTTTCGATCATATCTCAAAAATGGTAAGACATGCCACTCTGAAATGTTCACCAGTGAAAGATATGAAGTATTGAAGCATGAAAGAAATTATGGTGGGTCATTATTTGTATTTATCAATTGTACAGACTGTTGATAAACTAATTAAACGCTACTAATTAATGATATAAACATCATTTTAGATTGACCAGGGTCTTAAAGGGAGTACACATCATTGAAGCTTTTCCAACAACGGTTTAACGGGATGTTCTGACCGTAGTTGGTGCGATGCCTTGGTAGCCACAGTTATGGTTGGCTACAAAGCCTTCTTGCCGGAACATTGAAGTTAATACTACACATCAGGTCGGGGCAATCAATATTGCCAGAGATAATGTCGAAAACAAACAACAAAGTCTTTCTCCATGATAGAGTACTCATTTCGATGAGTTGGCATATATCCACGTAGGGAGGATGTTGTTGTGCGTCATTCCAAGGGGGACCTTTTTTCTGAACCCGCTCAATATGATCGCTCTAAGTGGCATGGTGAGGAGCCCAAGCTTGGACGTCCAAAATACTCCGAACGAGAGAGAAGAACATCATTTTTATCAAAATCAGCAAAAGTATGCTGAATAAAACCTAGCATTGCGAATAATTTTGCGGTAATAGCAGAGAATCTCATCAGATGTGTTCAGCAACTCATAACTCCTTCTAGTGGGTGTTTGAGTCTGATAATCAAAGCACAGCGGAGAGCGAGTCCTGCAGAAGCTGATGATTTTTAATTTGCTGGCATTCGCTTCCATACCGTTTAAATTACATCAGTTTTCGAGTCAACGCAAGTCATCCTGCATGGCAGCGCAATCCAAGGCGGATGATAACTCGATATAGCTTCAAGTCATCAGCATACATTAGTTTACCGAAGTGAAGGAGCGAGCACATATCGTTGATGAATAATATGGAGATTAGCGGTCCACGAGGACTTCCTTGAAGGAACATCTGACGACGCAAGAAATGATCTGGATTTGTGTGGGTCAATCTTAACATACGCAGATCTGCCACAGAGGTATGAGCAAAGCCATCTGATGAACCAGATGGGGAGGCCTAGGTGGTCAAGTTTCTGTAACGCCGTTTCCTGACGAACGCTTATATCAAAATATCAAATCTAGTTTTCATTCTGTTTTCATTCTCTGATCGGGTATAGCTTGGTGAGGTATAAAAGCAAAATATTATATTAGTTTCCTATGATTTTTGCTATTGTTTAGATATGCCAACAACTAACTATGACTACCCGAGCAGAGAATGAGAACAAAATGAAAACTAAATATTTTGATATAAGCGTTCGTGATAACATATTTTGCTTACCGTGTGGTCGAGTTAACAGTAATCATAAGGAAAATGAGATCTAAATGGTATATGAAGGATATTATAAAGATAACAAATCATGTTTTCTTGATAGCAAATCCATGTATGCGTTTGAAATTAGTAATTTCGTTAATAATAAACAAAATATGTAATCAATTTGTTATGTTAACTATGGTAGGACAAAAATTATAAGTTATTATTTTGATATCATGATATCAAATTTAGTGATCTGAATGTTTTGAAATCTATTGGTTGATATAAAGATTCAAAATAAAAAAAAAATATTAAAAAGTTTTCATGTATTCAAAATAAAAACAAACCTATAGTTCAATCAGTTCTATCGATAATTATCACTTATATCGATTTCTAACAGTTATATCGACTTGTAAATTCAATTAGCTGGTAATAAATGTTGGTAAATATAACTTTAAAAATCAAAATTGTCTTTGTGATGTTCATAAACAAAACAGCAAGCATCCTGATTGACTCGTAAAAAAAAAATTAAAAAATAGATTTCAAAGATAAATGTGGATGCTCATTTTATAAAATATCAAATTTTGTTTTAAATTATATTTTTTAGAAATATAAAACTAATATCAGAATATTAATTCTACCGATATTTAAAAAATAGCTTGTCAAAATATGTTATCAATATCATTTCAAAAACATAATTTGATATGATTTTGATGGTATTTTGATATCCTACTTTGCTCGGGTTTCCTTTTTCTCAGTTATGGTCCCATAGATTTTTTGTTATTTTATCACTTACATCAATTAAACTAATAGCAATTATTGATATTCTGTTCCCAAATTTGAAAAAGTTAAAATAGCTATTGATTTGATATTGATGATTGTAACCGTCAACAATGTTGATGATGGTACATCACGCAACATCACCCTACTGCTTCTTTCTGAGATGACTACGTTGATGAATAGGTGGGTAAACAAGAGTTGCATTATAACACACCATTGCCTGGAAACGCTTTCGGCAATGAGGAGCTTTAGATAGTGATTAACGGTGCTAGAACTATTCCACAGCCGCAGACAATATACTGCCGCTCATCGCAAGTCGGTCCCTATTCCGTTTTTGTCAAAAATAAGTTTTTCAATGGAAGTGTTAGCAATGACCCTTATAATCGTTATATTGAACTCAACAACTTTGTTCTGGAAAAGTTTGGAAAAACAACCAAACGAATTGTCCCATCACATAAGATGCAATGGTACGAAAGTACTTAAGAGGAAGTTCACCGCTCCGAATTTTATTAAGACTATATACTATAAGATATTGAAAATCTTAAACAATCACATTTTTTTCTAATTTTTTAAAGAAAATTCGCGTGTAATTTTTTTTTTTAAAGTCATCATGGCTAAAGTTGTGCTCAAAAACCACAAAACATCGAACTTTCGGTTTTGCTGAAAGCTCAATTATTTTTCATAAAAAGATAGAAAAAATATTTTTGCATTTTATTTTTTTCGAGAATCAAAGGAAGAAGCTGATTTTTTTAGTTTTATATATTTTTCCCAACATTTTTAGAAAAATAAAAACGTGCCGAAATGATTGTTATATTTTCGGGGCGCTAAACTTCCACTTAAAACGTATTTTTCTTGGTTTTCTGATTTGTGATATGCGGCGGACTTGCCATGAGCGGCAGTATATATAAGTCAAACGCGTACTCTTTTGCCTGTGGATTTGAGGACATGCCTCAAATCCCCTGATCCATCAATGTATGCATTAGGCGAAGGAGTGCACGTGTGATTAGTATTGTCGAATTAATAACCTTTCGCTCAATGTCAACTTCTTTTAAATTTTCATACTGCCGTACTATAGCGGAACTAACAATCAATTCTCTTCAGAACTTCCTCTGGCTAATCTATTATCGCACTTAAACTACATGTTTATATTAGTAAAGCATTTCCTCACAACTCTGAAAATCTTAAACTTCCCGTATGAAGTAGCAAAACACTTTGATTGAAAGTTGATATTCTCGTCCTACCAGGCAGGTGCATGTTAAAAATAGTACCTGAACATTATTCCCATAATTACATCGACAGTGAAATTTAAAATAAATTATGAGTCAATTTGCAAGGAGGATTTTGCATTGCACCCAACCTGATGAAATAAAAACAGCCTACGGTAACTGTAAATAATCATAGAACCCTTAATTTACACACGACAACGGAGCCTTCGCAAGCCAGCGCTAGGTACATCGACGCACAAATAGCTTTAACTTCGTTCTCTTTTCCCAATCGTCGTCCTTAGTTTGGTCAAGCGGCTATTCTCTGCCGGCCCTAGCGTGTCCAATTTTAAAATATCCACTCTTTTTATTACAATAGTCATGCCGCAAACAACGACCTACCCTTTAACGTGTGTACACTTTGACGATCCGACTGTGTCGAACTCTTCTCCACAGAAGGTGAAGAATTGCTTACTCAGAAGGTTCTTTTCGTCTCTCCGGACCAGGCATGGAAAATTGATGATAGCGTAGAAATGTTTGATTACATAGCTGGGCATGGGTTGCCAAAGTAGTAGCTACCGTGCTCGTGCTGCTGCTGTGGTAGGCTGAGTGAAAGGATGAGAATATTTTGACTGTCTGGTGAACCTGTCAAGTGCTTCCTAGTAGAGGCCATGCGAGGTGAACGGTTCAAGCTCGTGTTAATCACTTTTTAGTTAAAAGTTCATTATGTACAGCGTTCATTGGCGCTAGTTAAATTATCAGTGATTGACTTTTTCTTTGCATACAGATTGTTACGAAATCAGATTTTATCACTCGAAATGACATTTAAGTGATATTTAACGATCAGATGAAGACTTTCCTAGTTCAATTTTCACATCGACAAATTTGAATATCTTTCCTTCGATGTTACCGTTGAATATTACCGCGAAAAGATCGTTAGATCACACACTGCACTATCAAATGTCCCATAGTGGCGGGGGAGGGTGACCGCGTTTGAATAAATCAACTCTTCCACTTCCAGATGATTCGGTCATGTCCCAAAATCTGTATAAAACCACCGGCCAGCATCTCAAAAGATATCAGTCTCACAGAGTTTTCCGTTTACATATCATCTAGTCCGTTAAGCTTCTTCAGGTTTGAAAATGTACAAGAAAGTGGTGAGTCGACAACTTAATAAATTTTCCTAGCAGCAGCGAAACGAAACGGTGCCGAAAAGTTAATTCCGCGATGAATTTGCCGGTGCAACGATTCGATTAGCATAATATTAGCACAAATAAAGTTAGCTCGAACCGATATATCATCAACCTGTTGGAAAAGTGCAAATGAGATGAACTGTGTTTGTGACATTTCCAACATGTGTTGGAAATTATCCAATATGAGTGTGGTAACATTTTCGTGTAAAATGTTAATTGATTCGTTGTTAATGATGCATTTTTGAAAATTTGTAAATGGAAAAACGAGGTCGTTTAATCAACCTGTGTCTCCTCCTAACAGTTCTTTGCCTCATTGGTGTTAGCCATGGCCATGGCTGCTCCACCAAAGGAATCATCAGACGTACGAGTTGTCCGAGATGCTGCCCGTAGTGGAATGGATGCCGATGCTACCGTCCATACCCAGGATCAGATCATCAACGGTGACGGTAGCTATGCGTACAACTACGAAACTAGCAACGGAATACGGGCCAACCAGCGAAGCGACAACGGCATCGACGCCAACGGGGAATTCTCGTTCGTTGCTCCGGACGGTGTCGAATACCGGGTGACGTACGTTGCCGATGAGAGCGGTTTCCAGCCACAGGGTGCCCATCTTCCGGTAGAACCTCCAGCGCCAGATCACGTGATCAGGATGCTGGAGGATCTGCGTGCTGCCAACAATCCTGATTTTGATATCGGCAATCTGGACGCTACCATTGCCCGATTGAAGGCTACTCAGGGGTAAAGTCGAGGCTAAGGCTACACCAATGGCTGTGCGATGGTGCGTTGTTTCACATGGGGTGGAACTTTGTACATATTTCAAAACATTAGATACGGAATGATTAGTGTAATGCGTGTAGGTTCTAAGTGTGTACATAAATGAGAATATTTAAAAAATGACATGCCGAGCGTATTTTTATTGCAGATTTGAAGGGTCAGTGAATCAGTGAGTTGAAGTTGAAGCATAAACTGCCGTTTTTATTAGTGACTTGGCCAATTTTAGGCCTTTCGTTGAACAACTTCGACAGATTCTCTTGGAGGAGTTACACCATGGAATCCACATATTTGATGGACTATAACCGGTTTGATCCCTCGGGAACTCCAACACGAAATCAGCTGTCAAAAATCACCGTTTACAGATAATTATATAATTTCTCCATCAATGTTGTTCTACAATAGGGTAGAGAACTACTTCGGCCTAATCACCCATTTTGGGCCTATCGAGCAGAAAACTTCAAATAACTCCATGATTTCAGAGTAAACAAGTCAATTATGCGTTTGGTACGATGCTTTAGTTAATAAGCTACGGAACGAAGTCAATGAGAACGCGTGATATGAATGTTTGCACCCATTGCTCTCAAAATCAAAAGAAGCGCTCCGACCGAATCAATTTTTATCTTCATCCGATAGGCCGAAGTGAATTCAAATGTGTTTGAATGGCGTTTCAATGCGTTAGGCCGAATTTAGAATCCTTGCAACAGCTAAAAAGCAAAAGAAGTTTTGGCTGTACTTGACGGTTTCGACCCTTCAGCATGAGCAACTCAAATCGAAAAGCTCGTCAAGGATAATCTCGACACTGATGATGACATTGAAGTAACTAAGTTAGTTCCCAAAGGCAAAAATCTTAACGAACTTACTTTTGTTTCCTTCAAAGTCGGAATTGGTTTGCAGCTGCAGGAACAAGCCCTCTTTGGATCGACGTGGCAACAAGGAATAATATTTCGTCCATTCGATTCCAAGCAATCATCGTCGGATCGGCCTATTTTTCGCTTCGGACTCACAACACAGTAGTTCACTGGGCGCCCTAGATATCGGTGCAGCCTCACAGATGATCAGCTGTTCAACTGATATGGCAATAACCACAACAACACAGTCCCGAAACACAACCACTCCTTTACATCCAGACTCCACTGATAGACAGCAACAATTCACTAACAATATACATTGTACGTCCACGCTGTACAACCAGAATGTACGTGGGTTACGCACCAAAACAAACCAAGTACTGCTAGGGGAAACGCTCCTATAGTTGCGGTACGTTAGAAGCGTTAGGTTCCTATAGTTGTGTATGGAGACTCAATACACAACTATAGGAACCTAACGCTTCTAACGTACCGCAACTATAGGAGCGTTTACCCTAGCACTATCCCAATCTGACTACGATGTGATAGCTTTCACCGAAACCTTTCTCGGTGCTGATATTTCAAATTCTGAATTATCACACAACTATATAATCTATCGCTGTGATCGCAACGCCAGAACAAGCCAATTTCGACGAGGTGGTGGTGTTTTGGTCGGCGTCCTGTATAATAATTTATTTGATAAGGCTCAACCGAATTAACTTAACAGAGCCGAGGATTCATGGTCACTATACAATACATCTTAAAGCTATAGTCAAAAGGTACAACACAATAAACACTTTATCTTCCGCTATCCAAAAAGCCTCCTCCATCAGAACTGGAGCCGCTTCCAGTAGTTTCATTGTATGGCAAATTGTTGTACGCCAACGAGGGTCAGAGCGCGTCCATTGCAGCAATGGACGCAAAACGTGGTCAGCACTCACACACTCATCACGAAACGGTTGCTTTCCAAAGTCGACGACGCATCGACCGAAAGAACTGCTGATGAAGAACAATCAGGAGGACCACACAATGGTTGCTGCCGAGTAAACAGACGATCGCGTAGCACACATCGAGAGTGGCCTGCTTTTGTCGACAGCCGAGTGAACACTGATTGGTCGGCGTCCGTAATGCATTGAACAGTGCCGCTGTTTCGATTGCTGGTACCGAGTGTCTGGAGCAAATAATCGTTCGGATCAAGCTGCCTACATTTGAACTCTTCGTCTGTTGTATTTATCTTCCTCCCAACAGCGACAATGCATTGTATGAACAGCACTGTTCATGTGTTCAAAGACTGATGGATCAAGCGGGTGATCGTGGTTTGGTTGTTGTTGTTGGTGACTACAATCTACCCTTCTTGAATTGGGACCATGATGATGAATTGCGATGTTTGCTAGCTACAAATACGTCTTCTGAGCAGGAGTTCACTGTGGTTGAATCGTTCATCGCTAATGGTCTGCATCAGTTGAATCATTATGGTAATGCGAATGGAAGGATACTAGATTTGGTTTTCTCTACTGATATCAATGTACTCGAGCTTGTGCAGCCCCCGTCACCCCTACTGCGTGTTGATGAACATCATAAACCATTGGTGCTTGTGATTGAAACTGCAAGCGAATGTGAAATTTCCCGAGCAACTGATCCGTTAGATTATGACATCAAGCGATGTGATTTTGCAGTTTTGAGCTCAATGATTTCGGACGTCGGATGGGTGAATCTTCTAATTGGTTGCAGTGTCGACGAAGCGGTATCGATATTCTACGACAAGCTTTATGGAATCATCAGCGAAGTTGTGCCTCTAAAACAACGGATCGACACCCACAGGAAGAAACAACAATGGTAGAAAAGTCCGCATCGTGCTCTCTTGCCGTGCGGATCTATTTGCTTTTTGCTGAAGGAAGTGTTACTACTACCTAAAGCTACAACAAATTTAAACAGCACTTTTCAGTGCTCAACCTGTAAAAATTTTCTACCTTGTTCAACTCTTATTCCTCTTCGATCCTTGTTTGGACCCTACCCGAGGTAATCCTTCTTGGATATCGATTTGGAAAATTCCTCTTCGATCCTTCAGATTCTTATAGTAATCTGCTTGGAAGTCGATTTGGATAAAAATTTACTGCCGCCATGGCGCCTAAACGCAAAAGAAAGGGGCAAACTCTTGACCCCCCTTCTGATGAAATTAATTTGAGTAATCAATTTGATTTGCTCACGGATGATGAGAATGATCCATCATCCAAGAAAAATTCTAGTAAACTTTCCCGGCTTAATGCCAAGAAGGAAAAGATTCCCCCTATTGTGATAACCACTACCGATTTCCATGCTCTTCGCATGGAACTTTTGAATTTCGTGAAAGTTAAGTTTTCACTACAAATTGGACGTCGGGGTGAATGCCGTGTATTGGCTGAAACCTTGGACGGATTTAAATGTCTTCTCAAGTATCTTACTGAGAAGAAGCACAAATTTTTTACTTACGACACCAAAACTGAACGTGTGTTCAAGGTTGTCATGAAAGGACTGCCCAGTGGTGAATCCCTGGATCAGATCAAAGATGAACTGGCAAAATTACTTGGAGTTGTGCCACTCCAAGTAATCAAAATGAAAATGAAATCCCGTCCTGGCGATTCGCGCAACGGGATTTCTAATGATTTTTATTTAGTTCACTTCAAGTCTAGTGAACTAAACAACCTTAAGGCCTTAGAAAAAGCTAGCCTTATGCTCCATGTCCGAGTGAAGTGGGAACACTTCAGGAAGACTGGAGGAAATTTCCAAAACCTCACCCAGTGCCGTAAGTGCCAGGGATGGGGTCACGGAACTAAAAATTGCTACATGCCAGCTAAATGCATGAATTGTGGTGATTCCTCTCACGCAAAGGACGACTGTCCTGTGAAGGAAGATCCTAAGAAATTTAAATGTTCAAATTGTGGTGAAAACCACAAATCCAATTTTTGGGAATGTAAGACTCGCAAAGCGATCCTACAATCTCGTTCTAACCGTCAGGTAGGAAACGCTCCACGTTTCCGACCAGGTACAAATTCCTCTGCTGTTAACAACGGTCAGCGAGGAACAAATTCTACATTCGTACCCGTAGGTACAAATATCTCCCCTGCTTCAAATGTTTCATCTGTACCTACTCCCCTCGCTGCTAACAATGTTCAGCGAGTTAATGGAGCTACCTATGCTGCTATTGCAGCGGGTAGAAATCAAAATACTAACCAACGTTCTAACGGAAATTTTGACAATTTTGACTTAGGAAGCATTACTGCCCCCAAAATGGAATTTTTACAGAATTCATTAATTGACATGATTTCTGATATGCTTAAATCTAACTCCATGTTTGATGCTATTCAAACTGGAGTAAAATTTGCAAATAATATTGTCATGACTTTAAAATTCAGTAATGGATTTTAAAGCATTAAATATTGTAAATTGGAATGCTCGATCTCTTAAAGATAATGAAGACGAGCTATTAAACTTTTTGAGAGTTCATAACGTGCATATTGCCGTTATAACTGAAACGTTCCTTAAACCTGCCCATAAGGTTAAGAAGGACGCAAATTACTTGATTTATAGAAATGATCGTCTTGATGGACCCTGTGGTGGCGTTGCCATCATTATTCATAGACGAATCAAACATAAAATTCTTTCTTCATTTGAAACCAAAGTTTTTGAAACTTTGGGAGTTTCTGTTGATACAAAATTTGGACAACTTACGTTTATAGCTGCCTATTTGCCATTCCAATGCGTAGGCCAGCAAAAGAATTTTCTCAAGGGTGACCTCCAGAAACTTACCCGTCATAGGTCTAAATTCTTCATTATTGGTGATTTTAATGCAAAACACCGCTCATGGAATAATGCTCAAAGCAATTCCAATGGTAATATTCTGTTTGATGATTGTTCTGCAGGTTATTACACTATTCAATATCCAAACAGCCCAACATGCTTTTCTTCTGCAAGAAATCCCTCCACTATTGATTTGGTCTTAACTGATTCATGACAACTTTGTAGCCAATTGGTTACCCATGCTGACTTCGGTTCTGATCACCTTCCAGTAACTTTTGAAATATCCCAAGAAATAATTTGTAATCCCAACAGCTCTACTTTCAATTACCATAGAGCTGATTGGGAGCAGTATCGAACATTTATGGAATATAACTTCGATCCAAACATTCCTTTGCAAACCAAAGATGAAATTAATTATGCTCTTGAATCTCTGACTACTTCTATAGTTGAAGCAAGAGCTGCCTCAGTACCAAAATGCGAGGTTAAATTCGATTCAATTATAATAGACGATGATCTTCAGCTCTCGATCCGTCTTAAAAATGTCCGTAGGAGACAATATCAAAGAACACGTGATCCTGCCATGAAAGTTATCTGGCGGGATTTGCAAAAACAAATTAAAAAGCGATTCTCTGCCCTGAGGAACAAAACTTTTGAAAATAATATTTCTAAATTAGACCCGAGTTCCAAACCCTTTTGGAAACTCACAAAAATTTTGAAAAAACCTCAAAAGCCTATTCCAGCGCTTAAAGAAGGTGGTAAAATTTTGATCACAAATTTGGAAAAAGCTCAGAAACTTGCTAAGCAATTCGAGAGTTCCCATAATTTCAGTTTGGGTCTTACTAGTCCTATTGAGAATCAGGTTGCTCGGGATTTTCTGAATATTTTCTCTCGGGAAAATATTTTTGATGATTCCTGTGGGACTGATTTGGACGAAGTAAGGTCTATAACTAAAAAATTTCAAAATATGAAAGCTCCAGGTGATGATGGAATTTTCTATATCCTCATCAAAAAACTCCCAGAGAGTACCTTGTCTTTCTTGGTAAAATTATTTAACAGATGTTTCCATTTGGCTTGCTTTCCTGATAAATGGAAAATGCAAAAGTTGTTTTGAAGCCGGATAAAAATCCAGCTGAAGCTTCTAGCTACCGTCCAATAAGTTTGCTTTCTTCAATAAGTAAACTTTTTGAAAAGATAATTTTGAATAGAATGATGCTTCACATCAATACGAACTCAATTTTTGCAGATGAGCAGTTTGGATTTCGCCATGGGCATTCAACTACTCATCAACTCTTAAGAGTTAACAATTTAATTCGTTCAAACAAATCTGAAGGCCACTCAACTGGAGTTGCTCTTCTAGACATAGAAAAAGCATTCGACAGTGTTTGGCATGAAGGTTTGATTGCTAAATTGAAAAAGTTTAATTTTCCACTTTATATTATGAAATTAGTTCAAAATTATTTAACTGACAGAACTCTTCAAGTAAATTATCAAAATTCCAAATCTAATCGACTACCTGTTAGGGCAGGAGTTCCTCAGGGTAGCATTCTTGGGCCTATATTGTATAACATTTTCACTTCGGACCTCCCTGATTTGCCTCAGGGTTGCCACAAATCTTTGTTCGCTGATGACACAGGCATTTCCGCTAAAGGAAGAAGTCTTCGTGTTATTTGCAGCAGACTGCAGAAAAGTTTAGATATTTTCTCTTCTTATTTACAAAAATGGAAGATTTCTCCCAACGCTTCCAAAACTCAACTTATAATATTTCCACATAAGCCTAGAGCTTCGTTTTTGAAACCTAGTAGTAGTCACATAGTCACTATGAACGGAGTTCCAATTTCCTGGTCAAACCAAGTGAAATATCTTGGATTAATACTTGACCAAAAATTAACTTTTAAAGATCACATTGAGGGCATTCAAGCCAAATGTAATAAATATATAAAATGTTTGTATCCTCTTATAAACAGGAAATCCAAACTTTGCCTGACGAATAAACTTCTAATATTTAAACAAGTTTTTAGACCGGCCATGCTTTACGCTGTGCCAATATGGTCTTGTTGCTGCGCTACCAGGAAAAAAGCACTTCAAAGGATTCAGAACAAAATTCTGAAAATGATTTTGAAGTTGCCTCCCTGGTACAGTACAACCGAAGTACATAGAATTTCGAATGTTGAGACTTTAGAACAAATGTCCAACAAAATAATTAATAATTTCAGGCAAAAATCGTTGCAATCCTCAATTGCAACGATTAATTCCCTTTATACTTAGATAAGATTTAGTTTTAGTTTTTAGTTTTAAGATATCAATTGTTATACTGACATGCAGGTTAAAAAACCTGTTTAAAATACTGAATTGCCAAGACATGAACAATGTAAAAACACTTAGATATATATCATAACAATTAAGGCTGGTACGTTACTGCAGTAACTGGAGCACCTAGGTTAAAATGAAATGTAATTTATTTTGAATTTGGAACAAATAAAGAGATAAAAAAAAAAAAAAAAAAACAATGGTAGAACAATGAACTGCAAGGGCTGTGAAATCGTCTACGCAGGGCAAGGAAGCGTTACTTTCGGTCTAGGAATAAACAGCATAAGGCTGAGCTGCGTGACTTAGAGAGCGAATATAACTCTTTGCATGCACAATGCTGCTACATTCATCGTACTGAAGCAAGTTTGAAACAGGACCCCCAACAATTCTGGCAATATGTGAAGACCCGTAAGCAATCCAACAGAATGCCTCGACATCTGCGTTACCAAGGTTAGGCAGCTGAATCTCCATCAGAATCTGCAAATCTGTTCTCGGCGTTCTTTCGAAGGGTAAGTAACAACCGACCACCTTTGACTGAATCGTACTTGAGCAATTTGCCGCACTACGACTTGAACGTGACCGTCTACAACTTCTGTCGGCAAGATGTTTTTGCTAAGCTGGTTTCTATCGACACTTCGAAAGGAGCAGGTCCAGATCGTCTGTCACCTTTCTTCATCAATCGGTGTGCGGAGTCAATCGCTTTGCCTGTGAGTATACTCTTCAACAGATCTCTTTCGGAGGGCATATTTTCCAACAAATGGAAAACTGCAGCCATCACTCCCATTCATAAAAGTGGTAATGTTAATGACGTCGAAAATTATCGTGCAATTTCGATTTTGAGTTGCTTTCCAAAAGTCTTGGTGAGTCTTGTCCATAATTCTTTGTATCGTAACGTTCAACATGTGATATCAGAGAGTCAGCATGGATTTGTCAGGAAGCGGTCAATAACAACCAACCTGATGTGCTACGTTCCTTCTCTTGTGGACAGCCTTGAAAAACGACAACAGGTCGATGCAGTTTATGTCGACTTTTCTAAAGCATTCGACAAAGTGCCGCATGCACTGGCAGTGGAAAAACTCAAACGCATGGGATTCCCTCAGTGGCTTACCCAATGGATTGAATCGTACTTGTCTGAGCGTTGGGTTTTTGTACGCCTCGGTGGATCCTCATCTGAAACGTTCTCAATGACTTCCGGGGTTCCCCAAGGAAGTCATTTGGGACCATTACTTTTCGTGCTGTCTGTTAACGATCTGTGCGGACTCATCAGATCACCGAAGTACATGTTCGCTGATGACCTGAAATTCTTCCGCCTGATAACCTTCATGGTCGATTGTTACGCTCTTCAGATGGATATTGACTAGCTTCTTGAATGGTGCTCATTAAACAGAATGGAAGTGAATATTCGTAAATGTAAAATCATCTCGTTCAACCGATCTACACACCAAAAAATTCTGAATTTTACTGGCGATGTAAACATCCATGCATACAAACATTGATACATGTAAACTTCCTTTTCACGTAAACTAGCAGCTTGCAAGAAATGTTGCAAACAAAAGTGGACAGTTGCATACAATATATGGAATACACGATCTATAATCTAAACTTGTATGATATATGACGCTCCATTTATGTGCATCATAGTAACGGAAATTTACACTACTTTTTTTTAGCTGTGTAGGACAACTGCCATTTTCGATTAAATATAAGATGAACGCTTCAAGTGTCAACCGTGTGTCATCAATCAAGGATCTTGGATTAATACTGGACAGTAAGCTGAAATTCACCGAGCACATTGCAACAACCACCGCCAAAGCATATGCGATACTAGGATTCATCAAGCGCAACACGCAGCAATTTGAGGATGTATACTGTCTAAAAACATTGTATTGTTCGCTAGTGCGTAGCATACTGGAATATGGCGTTCTAGTATGGGCACCGTATCACGTCACGCTTTGCTTTCGCATTGAAAAGATTCAACGTAACTTTGTCCGCTACGCTCTACGACTGTTACCATGGAACGATCCGGTTGTTCTTCCGCCGTACGAGGATCGCTGTGCTTTAATTCGTCTTTCAACATTGGCTGATAGAAGGATTCTTCTGCAACGGCTGTTCATATTCGACATTCTGGACAACAATGTAGATTGTGCTTAATTTCTAGGGAAAATCCAGTTCAATGCACCGGCTAGGCAGACGCGACAAAATGACCTTCTCCGTATTCCTCAGCATCGTACAGTCTACGGTCAAAACAATCCACTGGATGTTTGCTGCCGTCGTTTCAACGAATCGCGTGAAGATTATGATTTTAATATTTCGAAAACATGTTTAAAAATAGGATTAGTTCTTTAACTAGACATTAATAATTCTGTCTGTGCGTTTTTATTATACGAAGACAAGTAAATACAATATAAATATATAAATATCTGCTCATTGCAAAATTGACCAAAATAAAGTTATATACAAGGAAATTCACATTGAAAACGAAGACTGTAAAAATCAAACAAAACAATTGTAATATGGCGTTGGCTTAAAATTTGGTTCCCGAAGTGCACCATCAAACGATGCAGTTTCAATTAAGTACACGTGAGTGAAATTTTGAACTTTTCGCTGAATAAAATTACTGTTATGAATCGGAAACCAACCAATCTTCACTTACTGACAGTTTAACTGGTTTGGTGTAGGTACAAATGCAAATTATTTCGTTCGTCCGATCTGGAGAAGGCTGCCCTGTTTTTAGACTGTTTGATAAAGGAGACGGTCAACACCGGTCAGAACGTGATGCAAACGCCAGATGCTCAGTCGTTGCTGAAATTGACTATCCTTCGATCGTTAACATCGCTTGAATTTTTCATCCTACTTCGTCTACTCTTCGAGATTTCCTTGTCATAAATTTTTCTTTTATTCACTATGAGGATCCAATTTTTAAGTTGAATTTGGAAACAGAGTAATGGGATTTTATGATACACTTTAACAAGTCCAAACAACAACAATATATGCTTTTTGCTCATTTTAAACCGATTGGTTTTATGGTTGCTTTTATAATGATAGAACAACTTTATAGAGTATTTTATCAAGGCATTAATAAACAATTGCTAATGAAGTTTGTGATTGATTTACAGAACAGTTTTATGGATGGATTGAGAGCAGCTTTAAATTTATTTTCAAAACAAGAAAGATTTTGATTTTCGCGAAAGATTATAAAAGGTTTTTAAAATAGCAATAAGCTGAATTATTAACCAGGAATGCTTAATTTGGAATTTTACTCTTTTAAATGCTACAGGAAGAACCTGCAAAGTATGTGTTTGACATATAAAACCTGTCAATTTTGCATTCTAAGATTCAAAATTAGCGATTTTATGATCGCTGAGAGAGTGAGTGAGTGTGTGAGTGATAAGTGATAAAATCGTTGATTGCGACTCTCAGGATGAAAAATTGACAGGTTTTATATATTAAACCCATACCTTGCAACCTCTTCTTGTATCTTAAATATAAAAATTATGGTCATAACATCTCATGATTTTATAATTCCGAAAAATATTGTTTATCTTAAATGATTGTTTGAGACCTTGTCTTGAAGCTCTACAGACTCAACGATGTCTTATATGAGTTACCAAATTAATCATATCATTCTAATAGCTTCATGGAGTCCCACAACTCAATGGAAAGCATATTGTTTGATTATCAAAATATCTATGAATCTCCAAATTGTCTAAAAATCAGGATATTTTACAGGCTCATTCGAATTTGTTGAACCCTCTGCACTTCGTGGAAGCTCATCATCATCACATCATCATCATCATCATCATCTCATCATCATGTGAGATATATAGCCAAGTTATCAAAATCTTTTTGATTCTTAAAATCATCCTGGAGATCTGATCTTGAAGTTCTACAGACTCAACTAGGTATTCTACTATGACTCGAATAAATCACAGAACCAGTAAACGTTCGTGGATCCCCATAATAGCATGTGGAATGTATAGTTGAGATAATGAAGTATTTCGAGTTATTATTATCCTTAAGTTTGGATCTGAATAATTTACAGACCAAGGTATTCTACGACGTCCTGACGAAGTATTTAATCCCATTGAGTTTCGTGGAGCTCCATAATATCATGTGGGATACATAACTATGATGCAAACTAATATGGGGTCTCCAAGTTATCCTAATGTTTGGATCTTGAAGCTTTAAAGGTTCAGCAAGGTCTTGAACGATGTCCTGATTTTATATACAATTCCATAGAGCTTTGAAGTGCCTCATAACATCATCATCAATCATCTGTACGATCATCATGATGATATACCCAGACAACCAGAATGTACGTATATTCAAAGTTGTTTCTGTGATATACAAACATATATACAAACAAACAAATCGTTTAGAATGCAAAAAAGGGCTTATACCTACAAAAGTGGAGGCCATATACGTGCAAATTTTAATTTTTTTAAACGAGTTGATTTGACATCATATACGATTAAACCTTTAATAAAAAACTCAATTTGAAAACAAATTACGATGTAATCCGATTTTATCTGTAATACAGTATGACGGAGAAATGATTCATCGCATATAAGTCGGAAATATGGGATTTATCTTAAACATAATGCTGAGTATGTCATACTCATATGTGAAAGTGACATAAACGGTGGTTATTTACGATACTGTCTGTACATTGTTATACGACCTCTGGTTGTCTGGGTACAGACTCAACGAGGTATTGTTCCTTGTTCCGATTACTTTGTTCAGCCCGCAGAGATTTGTAGAGCACCATTATATCATGTGGGATATAGTTTTAATGACAAAGTATTTCGGGATCTCCAAATTTTTCCTGGACTTAAGATCTTGAAGTTCTACATGCTCAACAAAGTCTTGCACAATGTTTAGACTTATTATTCGAATCAGCTTTGTTGGACCGCATCACATCACGTGGCACATGAGTTGTATTGACAACATATCTTAGGTCCAGCAAAGTGCCTGGAGTTCAGATGTTGATGTTCTACAGTCTTAACAAAGTATATGTGAAGTAAATATTCGAGTAAATATTTGAATTCGTTTCGTGGAGTGCCATTATATTATGTGGAATAAATAGTTATGATGAAAAAGTATTTCGAGAGCTTTAAGGTGATACGGCACGTCATGCAACAATGGCTGTCCCTACAATCATTAAATAAACGTGCTTTGGTATGCGTACGTAGCATTGTCTTGTCTTGTAGCTGCGCCTTTATCGACTGCTCTAAGGAATGCCACATCATATTGCCGAATAGAGATCCCTAAATATTTACCATTTCCTACTAACACAAATGTTCCTACCATCTATGAAGGTAGTATAGGATCACTGCACCTTTTCAAGTAGATGTTGGGTTAATTTTCCTTCCTATGCCCTATGATTGTACGGATGTGGCCAGGTGTATAATGCGACGCTTGTTTTGCAAATTTTGATGTGTGGGAAAAACCACTAATCTCAAACCACTAATTCAGCAAAATGTATTGGTTTACCATTATATAGACTATATGCTATGCTATCTGACCATCAAATGAAATAGTTGATTTCTTAGATCCTCTGGATGTTTTCTTACAATTAATGTATTGGCAGTCCATACAATAAAACGCATCACAAAATGATTTTCCAGCCGAAAAATATGCTAACATAAAAATTTCAAAATTATTTAAAAAGTTTTCAGACGACCACATTACAGAAGATGTGCATGCGGTGAAACCTGACAAATTCTGTATGATTTTTATCCATGTCTGTAATATAATCTGGGAGTATACCTTCACAAGCACTCAGTGTTTCATACCATTATGCTCCACCCTCGACAGAAGCGGAATAGTTTCAATATTATATCAAATTAAATAGCCAGCATTCTTGACGCGAACGAAACCTCTTTTTCCAAACCGTTTTATTACTATCAGAGCAATTTTAAGTATCCTCTTTGGCTTAATGTTTTTATCTAAACATTCCACCTTACATTGCAAAAGCGGATCCAATTCTGCGAAAGATACGGTCAACGGTTAAGCGATAATTTTGTGTTCCCATCCTATTCGATCCTGTTTGAAGTTTGCACTCTCAAGCTCTCTATTCTCGACGTCGTTCATCCACCTTTTCCCATATCGTGTATCGGTTCTCGGGCTCTTAAGGCCACACCACGAAGGAACGAGTCGAATCCAGAAAATTGCAATCTGCCCATTATGTACATATCTATGGAATATGGCCAGCGTCGTTCGTGGAAAGCCTGCGAGGGTGAAAATAATGATATTATTGAGATGCGATCTGATGTGGATGTTGCTGTTGTTGTTTGACCGTGTGCTGTATGTTCGCGAATAGTTGATGGCGGGGCTTTCTTCCGTTCGTCACGGATCCCTTTTTTGTGAAGTGGACGATTATTGGCGTAGTGCACCGGAGAGTGTTCGTTCGTGTGCCCCGGCCGATCGGTTGTTGGTTGGAACAATTGATGATCGGATTGACTTGATGGGATATTAACAATAGCCGCCGGATATTCGTGAGACCGTACAAGCTTGGCGGCCCCGTTTCGACCGCTGAAGGTTACCTCCCTCGATAGACTTGGGTGAGATTATGTATGGCTGTGGATTTTCTTTGATAAGATTGATGGATTTAATAGCTGGGCTTGAAAGAATGTTTTCTGACAACAGATGATCGGGGAAGCAACATGTTTCCGCTGCATTTTTTTTTTTGTAATGAGATCATGCAGCGTTTATGTTGTATACCAGTGAGATTTATGCTCAAGATATAATTGAACATTTTCAGTGAACTGGTTTCGGTGCATTTTAAGAAAAGTTTGTAACTAAGGTTGCTTGTAATACAGACACATTGTCCACCGTTCCAAATGGTTAACTTATTCAACCCACAGGAAGTTCCAGTGGTTGAAGTATTAAAATGTCATCCTACTAATAAGACGTTTCAACTTTCGATTATCAACACGTTCACACAGCTAGTAACGAACCGGCTTACGTACTATCGGTGGCTGCACGCGATGCGACAGGAAAAATCTGTCACCAGTTCCTCCACGGTGATGGCGGCGACGACGACGATCGATTGAACCCATCGGGGGAAGTTGATCTTCCTCTCTTCTCTCTATCCAGGTCGTCAATACCCACAGCACGCCCGGTTAATGTGTGTAACACGGTTTCAATCTGTCCATCCGTGCGGCTTCAATAGCTTCCACAGATGTGATTACTCACCGAACCGGATTCCCTTTCAGTGCGTCGTCAGTTGCTGTCGTCGCATCAAATGAAAAGGAAAACTTGCCCGATAGCAAAATAAGTCGCAACCATCTGAGCAGCCAATCAGAAGAGTGCCAACTTGCTACAATTTGATCTATGTATGCAATTCGCGGTGAGCGAATCAGGCTCAAATTACGACTGAAACCGCCACAGTTACTAGTCGATAATAATATCGATGCATTCCAGTTGGTTTTAGTTCAATCAACTCCTTGTGGGATTTGCAGAGTCTTGTTCTGGGTTATTGATCCGACTGGGTGTCATGGTACTTTTATAAAGTAAAACATATTATAGGCGCTCAGAAATTATTATCGTTTGTAATCTTAACAGCTCAACAGACCTTAATTATAAAATCTATTTTGCACAACAATAGTTTCAAAACGCTTCCAACGTAATGAAAATGGCCAAATCATATAATTGTTTTTTCCTCGATTTGTTTTTCGTCGATTTTGTTTTCCGTGCTTAGCACCAATGCTACCGACGCCAGGAATGATGATGATGATGATGGTCCCACCTCTTACCCCTACAATGGTTTGAGCTGGACGATTTTTCTTTAAGATAATTAAATATGACATTTTAACCAGGATAGCAAACAAAATCGAACTGGTTACCGTTACAGATATAAATGTCCTCTAGAGTTTACAGTTGCTTCACAGCGATATAAATGTGGAAAAGCTCAGGCGTCCACCTCTTAGTTCGCCTTTTTGTCCACTTAAAATAAGTATTAATAAGTATTACAAGTATACAAGTATTATATAAGTATTACATATTATATTATATTATATTATATATATATATTATATATGATATTTTTTATGTTATATTATACTATATATTATATTATATTATAATACATATTATATAAGTATTACAAGTATAAATAAGTATTACAAGCACTCAAGAGTTAATGAACAATCAACACAGCATCCTATTACACTAGCAACCCCGCAATCTGATGCTATTACAATTTTCAGCAATGTAAGGAATACTCACGAACCCCCAACACTTACTGCTAAGTCAAGGTATCTTCCAAATAATCTTCAAAATTGCATTTTTCTATCATTTTATTTTTTTTAAATAAGTCCTCTATAGCCGTGATACGCGCGTGAGGCTCAAACCTTTGTACACTACTTTTTTTTTTAATCTACAACTATTAATCAAATATTAAAAATCCATCATCACCATCGTGGCGAACAGAAATAGTTTTTGCATAATAATAATTAATAATAATAATAATTATTAAATTATCGTTATCCGTTAATATAACTTCGTCAAGATACATAATTTGCCAATTCAAAAAAAAAAATCACTGGGTATCTGTTCAAAAGACAGTTTTAACGTGTGGAATGCAGTGTCTTTTAAATTTTATAAGTTTTGCTGAACGTTTTATATGTCTAGGCATCAAATTGAAAACATTTATTCCTTTATAATATAATGAATTTTGTGAAGCACAAGTCAAGAAATGTGGTGCTCTTATTCCAACCGCGTTTCTAGTATTATATCTATGAAAGTCACTTCCTCTTTCAATTCGATCACATAAATATCGAGGCAGCAAACCGTTTTTTTTTCCTTTGGTTTGTTTTTTCCGTTGATCTTGTTTTCCGTGCTGAGCACCAATGCTACCGACGTGCCAGGAAGGCAGCTCCCACACCTGGACTTCCCATCCGAAGGAAGGCGTGATCAGAGGTGTTATGCCTCAGAACATCCCGGCGGCGCCGACTGGTATTGAACCCAGGCCTGCTGGGGTGAGAGGTAATCACGCTTACCACTACACCAACGGCGCCGTTTGCAGCAAACCGTTAACTACTTTAAAAATGAACACCATAGTCAAATATACAAATCTTTGCTTCACCGACAACCACTGTAAGGCGTCTAGTATCAAAGTTGAGGAAGTCAAAATCAAACGCATTATTTTACTCTGCAAGCGCTGTAGTCTCGATATTTGTGTTGCATTGGCCAGAAATAAAATGAAAGAGCAAAAGTCTAGATGAGGAGAGATGATTGATTTGTCAGCTGTATTTTACTGGCAATAGTCAATTGACATAGAATTCCATACTTCTTGGCAATTTTCTTGATGACATTATCAATGTGAGAGTTGAATTTAAGGTTGACATCAATAATCACGCCAAGATATTTAATCTCCCGAATGCGATCAATAGTCTCATCATCAATTACAACAGACCCGTTCTCATTTAATCGATTCCGCAAAATTACCATAAATTCATACTTCAACCATCTACTTAGAGAACGCAAATCTTCATTCAAGTGTAGAACGGCATCATCTAAATCCTTAGCTGCAATGAATAACACAGTATCATCTGTAAAAAGATTAACATCGCAAAATCGTAAAACGCGTCGCAAGTCATTTATATGCATAATAAATAACAGTGGCCCTAATACACTTCCCTGGGGCACTCCAAGGTTATTCCCCACGGGATTGGAAACAGAATCATTAACAACAGTCCGTTGAGTTCTGTCAGACAAATAACTTTCAAACTATTTATATGCAGTACTCGTAATTCCAAAGCGCTTGATTGATCTTAACAATAAGGACATAGAAATTGTTTCAAAAGCGCGTTTAAGATCAAAAAAAAAAAAAAAACAGCATCTATCGTATCTTTACACTCCAAGATGTTTTTCCACTTCGCTAATACCAAATTTAACGCGGTTTCACAAGCATGACCTTCCCGATATCCCGATTTTTCTGGTATCAACAAACTATTACTATTTAAATACTCCAACAGCTGGCCTTTAACAACAAGTTCTAAAATTTTCTCTAATGTGTGCAACATGTTGATGGGATGAAACTCTTCGGCTTTAATCGAACCAGTAACTTTTTGAATAGGGACCACTAAGGATTTCTTCCAAATTTGAGGCACATGTCCAGTTTGCAATGATTCATTAATAAGGTCCAGAAAGATGTGGCCAATGACATGAAAGCAATCTTGAATAACTCTAGCATTAACATTACCTACTCCAGCCGAAATAACTCTAAGTTTATCTCATGTAATTGGGTGAAAAACTTCATATTTACAACTAACGTTTGCATTAAAAAAAATGAACTTTTTGTGGATGGTGATAAAAAAGCTAAGACAGATAATTTCATTTGATAAATTTCCCATGGAGGGAATTATTTAAGCTCATTCTACGCCCTCGCGAGCGGCCTTTCGGCAGTTAACCGGAACATTCGCCATGGTGGACGAAAACATGCGTGTTTTTGAGTTCTTTCTTCGTTTTATTTATCAATTCCTCCTAAGTTTTCACGACAAAATTGTTGGAGTAGATCTTACGCTTCAGGTTGGCTAAGAAATTCTCGATGGGACGCAGCTGGGGGACGTTGGGCAGGTTCGCCGACTTGGGTACCACATCGATATTCAGCCGCTCCATCTCCTCCAACGATCGCTTTGAGTAGTGGGCCGACGCCAGATCCGGCCAGAACACCGCGTCTTAGCCCTTATGGTATTTCTTGATTAACGACGCAACTTCCGGCAGGAATTTCGTACTGTAAATTTCCCCGTTCACGGCCAGTCCGCAGCGAAAGAAGAGGTGCTTTGACATCCCCTTTTCGCTGATTGCAGCCACAGCAGCACCTTCTTGGGGAACTTGGTGTGTGAAATGAACTTCAACTCGGAACTCACTTCCGTGGGGGAAGTAAAATACGAAGTGCCCTGCCAGTCGTAGCCATCCAGGGTGAGATAGGTCTCGTCTTCCATCACCACCGCCAGGTCGCGATTCGCCGGGAAAAACGAGTTGACCATCTTATTCAGCCGCTGCCACTGCGTCATTGCCTGCAGCTCCGAAACCAGTGGACGTGACTTCCGCTTCCTGACATGTATGTTCATGTTCGCCAGGTACTTTTTCACTGTTTGGCCGGTTGCACCGACCTCCCGGCCAAGCGCACGCCGATGTAGCCATTTTTCCCTCGGTCTTCGTCTTCAACATCCTTTGAAGCTTCTTGTCGCTAAGGGTCGTCGGCCGTCCGGAACCGGGCTTTCTTTTGATGCTCTGATTGTTGTCTAATAGTGCCAAACTGTTGTAGATGCCGGAACGGGCGTATCCGGCGTCCACAAAGTGCCGCACGATGTCCGTTTTCGACGCGGCGGGGTGCCGTTCTTTGAACGCGCACACTTCTGAATGGAGTTGCTTCACTTCATTGTTTTTGCCATCACGGTTAGAGCTATCACGCACTTATAGAGCTGTCAAATTTTGTCTGCTGACTCATGGATTACTATGATTGATGCTGCATGGGTAGTTTCGTAAACCCATGAAAAATCGAAATTTTTTGTCCATTTTTTTAAATGCAAACGTTACGTTTATTTCGTCAGGTTCATCGACCAATTCAATGGATTGATTAATCACTTAAACACTGTCGACAAAATAATCATTAAACTTAGATGCGATTAATTGTTCTGACTATTCTAATGTGCCATTAAAAGTTTTGGACCGCGGTTGGCAATTACTAGGTTTTAATAAAGATTCCAAAATTTTCCAAAACTTTTTGCTAGTGTTTTGATGCTGAACAAACTTCCTTTGAACATATTCACAACGAGTTTTCTTTATCGATTGTGAATACTTATTACGCGCGATCGTGTACCTACTCCAATGATTGTCATTATTTGATCTGCACAACTTTTTGTACCATTTATCCCTTTTCCGTTTAAGACGCAAAAATCCAAACTGTACCCGCTGTTTGAGTTTTTCAAAGAAACAAACTTTTGCTCATCTAGTTACACGTTTTCAACGTGTTATTAAGAACAACTGTAGTTTCATCTAAGCTTTCCGGCCGCGAATGGAAAATCCACGCTCCTCTCAACAAGATTCGAAACAGCTTACTTCGAATATTTCCTCAAGTACTTCAATTATTACAAGTAGTAATCCAGTACTATTACTAAAAAAATATCGTTATCGTTAACATGGTCTAAGACATTAATCACTTAGTCTCATGATCGGTTATTTTCAAATCAGTATCCGTAACAGAAAAAAATGGAATCAACATTGGAGTTAACGTGGTCAATTAAAGTTCTATTGTGTCTGGAAATACGAGTATACTCGTTTACTGTTGGCTTTAAATTAAAAAATAAAACTCAACTAAACGCTTCAAATGATTCGAATTATGGTTATCTCGCCAACTAATATTAAAATCACCAGCCAATATACTTAATTTACTAGAATCAAGGAATGTCTCGAGCCAGTTCTCTAAAACTTCAACATAACGCTGGTCACTAGAGCTGGGAGAATGATACAAAATACCATTATTATCCATCTTCATGCCACGTACAACTGTAATGCCCAAGAACCAGTTGCCATCAATAACTTCCTTGGTACAAAGGTTGAATTGAACTGATTCTTTGACATAAATAGCAACACCGCCAGTGTGTATAGAATGTGATAAACAAGCAGCAACAATATATCCTGGAATACTATACTGATCAAAAGGTTCAGTTTTTAGAATATGATTTTCAGATAATGAAACTAAAAGAGGACGTTTTCCTCAACAATCTGACGTAATGCTACGTAGTTTGTTGACAACCCAAAAATCGAATTGATTCACATTGCTGGAACTTGGCTGCTATTTATTGAAACGCAAGCTGCTTTTCTTCTGATCAAAAAGTCTTTTATAGAGCAAACATTCAGAGCTAAATGCGGCATGGTTGACGTCCAAGTTCATTTTACGTTCTTTATTCATTTTCAAACAATTAATACATTTCAATACAGTTGACGTACACTCCGACGTTTTGTGTTGTTGGCTGCACCTAGAGCATCTCTCACAGGTTTTGCAATCCATGCTCTTGTGCCCAAATTCTCCACATTTGAAGCATCTCAACACATTAATCGCGGGAACTATCGAGCACCGATCAAAACCTACATTTACTTGTTTCGCACATAACAAAAATATATACGTATCGACATCGACTTCAATTACAACACTAAACTTGTTATAAGTGAAGCGTGGATTTTAAAACATGTTCACTACTTGTACATCATTTTTGACTTTTTAAGTAGTCAATGAAGACATCGGAGGAATACTGATCGCCCATGCCTTGGTACCGAACAGGGAACAACAGCACTATATTTTTGACTCAGATTGCTTTCAATACCATTTTTCACATCATTTAGATTAGCTCCTGTTCCCCTTTCAACAATAATAGAGCCATCTTTACCATTCCTAAAATAACTGATTTTTTGTGTTTGTGGATAATCCTTAACTGTTGGAGCGGGATATGTCTTTATCTGGGAGAGAGTAATTATTTCCTACTTACTATCTGTCCAGTTACAGATATCCGTAGTTTTGAATTCGTACCACCTACGATATTGTGCAACTTGTTCGATGCTAATGCTAATTTAAAAACATGAACTAGTCATCGTATTCCATTTCTCACTAATGAATTTTTCGAAGCAACTTAAAAAACAATTCAAATTTTGTTGTTGACAATTACTACACCGTAATAAGGTTTGCCTGAGTCCACGTGAGTGTAGTGCATTTGCAATGAAATACACGAGCACACTTACCCACACAGATAACCGGCAAATCACTTACCAAAATCCCAAAATTACCGCATACTGCACACTCTGCCATATCTTTTCACTAATACACATAAACTTTACATGCAACACTACAGAGACACAAGTAAAAACGAACGAAAGCAGAAATTTACAATGCCGTAGCTTACTAAAAGATGGCATGCCGGGCGAAGGAAAAAAAAAACACAAATTGAACGAGAACCATCTGCAGCAGCAACCGTTCTCCTACTTATCCACTAAAGGATCACTACGGGGCACACATAGGATCAATTCTACCGAGGCACACAGCACAACTTCACACTTAATTATCGAATATTCATCACAGCGCTGCGAAATAAACAATAACGTTCGCCATTCCAAATCAAAAATATAACAATTTCTTCCACTTTAAATAAGGCTACTATCCATTGAGAATCAATGTGTTAACGTAGCCGTTAGAAATTAGTATGTGAAGATGGTTTGTATTTTATTAAAAACAAAGTTTATTAACAAGCAATCCTACCAGTGTCCCCGAAGAAGACTTTCAAAAACAGTCGAAACGTTGGGCAGTTACAAAAACGACTGTTTGAACTCACCAGACTGCATAGCCGAAACTGTCATAAATCAATCTCCAACAGTCGGAAAACCAACACATATTCATACTGTTAAATATCTCCCAAACCCTCAGCATATTTTCTCATCAGGCAACGCTAATCGAATGACTTGTTCATGCTGCTACGGCGCTCATTAATGGGCAGAAAATTTAACACCATCGGAAGATATCAACTGCCGTCAGACTCATCAAGAACAAGAGCTGCAGTTCTACTCGACTGGAAGAATCACCATCATCACCATCACCGGAAAGAAACTATCAGTTTCGATAAAAATTAACACATTATGCGCGCGTAACCATTGAAATGAGAAGCTCGGACAGCTACCGCGGTGCGACCGCTGTCTGTCGTTGGGTTGGCCGGACCAATTCATCTTTCCTTTGGTTTTTTATTGCCGCACAAAAGTGAAATAATTAGTACACAAGAATTTTAAATTCAGATGATGGCCGTAAAACGAGGCGCTTCCAGCGTTTTGAAGCTACTTTAGCAGGAAATTTCAAATTGGAGTCTGTTTTGAACACGCATTGCTCGAAAGTTGCTGTTAATTGATTTTGCCTTCCTTTTTCCTATTCATGGATTTTTAACAAATAAATGTCAATCATAAAACTCGTACACACACATCAAGTCTGTTTGAGGTGATTATAATCTGTCAAAACCGTCACAATAGATGCAAAAAAATGCACTTAATAAAAACGTTTAAATCATACAGAAGAAGCACAAAACACAATTTTCTTATTCCCACAATTCTGAATGCTTTCTACCTCAGTCCTATACCAACCATGAATGCCAAAAGAAAACCACAAAAAAGCGCATGCAATTCACGTCCAGTTATAGCCGTTATGGTGCATTTTACTTTTACAAGTGTTTACATTATGACGCATTTAGTTATGGCTCCAAAGTTTTCACTTAGCTGATCGCTGTTGCTGACGATGCGTCGTCTGGGCTCAGTTTTTCATTACGCTTTATCTGTTGAATTGTTAAAAACCTACCCATAAAAGGGTTCGTCGCTTCCGTTGCGCACACCACCCGAGGGGCATTGAAGTCTCTCCCGGGCAAAAGGGAAGGAAAAAGTCCAGAAAGTGAATTTTTACGATTATTTCCCTCTGCCGCGCACCGCTCACATTCCGACTCGAACCGCCGCTGGTGGTAGTGCGGGTTGATTTTGCTACGACTGATTGCCAGCAAGGCCACAGCTGCACTGACATGATTGACATTTAGTAGTCTGTCTTGCCAGTAAACGCGTTCGCGTACGCGGTTTGCTCATAATTCCCCTTTCGAGCAGAGACAATTTAGAGTCCCTACATGTGAGCCGCAAAAAGTGACTGGCTCACAAATGCAAGTTGGATACACTTTCCGATTGATATAGTGGCGAGCCGATCAGATTGGCACTAAAGCCAGCTCTTTGTGTGGTGCCATAAAAAATTCCATCAATTGGACAGCGAAATAACGACCCACATCACCGTCAACCCGTTCGGCAGTTTCAAATGATCAATATTATAACATCAATTGTCACGGAGGCAGTGAGTGTGTGCTCGCTTGTTGAGGTGTGAAATTGTATTCCACCACCTTCCTTCTTCGCTCTGTATAGGGTTTAATTGGATCGAGGTAATAACGATCAGACGAAAGGATTTTCCTTTATCTTGAACGAGCTTGGTTGGTCTGTTTTACGGGCGACTTTCTGTGGATGCAGTGGGTTTCTGACGAGTGTGGCGCTGGCGCTCTTGGGTTTGATAACGCTTAACGGGCGAGGCACAAAGGACAAGATAACAATAATGGTGGTGTGCAATTTCCGTGGAATACGGTTAAAAATAAATTAAACATGGTTCACTTCTGGACGGATGTATTCGTTGGGAATATGCCTGTTGGTAGGAAAATATGATAATCTATTGTTAATTTTAACACACAGTGGGGCTTTCCGATAGCGTAAGTCACGGAAGGCTAACAGATAAAAATTCTGAATTGCAATTGTGATGTAAACATTCATTCACGTAAACTTGTGTTTCATTTCACGCAACGAGTAACTTGCAAACAATGTTGATACAAAGATGGGCTATTGTATATAATATTTGCTACATTGCATGAAATATCTCAGAACTTTACATGATATATAATGTAAACTTAGATGAACAGAAATATACACTACTTTTTCGAACCGTGTAGCTATGAAATATGTTCAATCAATACTACACAGCAAAAAATTCTGAATTAATGTGATTTAAACATTCATTCACGTAAACTTGTATTTCATTACACGCAAACGAGCAACTTGTTGGCAATGTTGTTTACAAATATTGGCTTTTGTATACAATATTTGCAAATTAATGCAATGTCTCAGAACTTTACACAATTTATAATGTAAACTTATATAAGATGTGACGCTCCTTTTATGTGCATCATATTGAACAGAAGTTTGCACTACTTTTTCGAACTGTGTAAGTCTGTTCCGAAACTTTCTGCACGATTTTCTAAATGCAGGAAATCAGAGCAAGTTGTAGATAAACAGATAAAAATTCTGAATTTTAATAGTGATGTAACCATTCATTCACGTATACTTGTATTTCATTTCAACAATGGGCATTTGTATACAATATTTGCTACATTGCATGAAATGTCTCAGAACTTTACATGATATGTAATGTAAACTTATATGATATGTGATGCTCCATTTATGTGCACCATACTGAACAGAAATTTGCATTACTTTTTCGAACTGTTTCTTAACACTAATACGCAGAGAGCATTTTGAACAGTGAGTTACCAAGATCTCAAGAGAGCAAGACGATAACAACATCATTGCTGTGTGCACTCACGATACATTCACAGATACAAATTCTGAATTTTAATTGTGATGTAAGCATTCGTTCACGTAAACTTGTATTTCATTTCACGCAACCGAGCAACTTGTAAACAATGTTGTTTACAAAGATGGGCTTTTGTATACAATATTTGCTACATTGCATGAAATGTCTCAGAACTTTACATGATTTATAATGTAAACCTATATGATATGTGACGCTCCATTTATGTGCATCATATTGAACAGAAATTTACACTACTTTTTCGATCTGTGTTATTTATGAGTGCACACTACAAACTAAAGATCTCAATGCGTACAGCTGAGTACAAGAAGTTGTTCGGATTATGTACAACTGATGAACAAACGTGATCAGATCATGATCATTGCCATAATGATCGTGATTTTTTTTTTTGCTTTTTTCAGTCTGGGAACTAGGAAAGACGTATGTATTTACGTTGACGGCATTGGTCCTTTCGGTGGAGTGAAAAAGAAAGGAACAGTTCACCGTGTTGACAGAACTATCCGATGAACTACCGAGCCAAATGTGCGCTATTTACAGGTAAGGTGCAAGGAAAGTAGTCGACTCTTTCATTCTCATCGCGTTCTAATATAGCAACAGACATTACGTCACGTCTGTTGCTGCATTCTAAACCGAGAGAACGAAAGAGTCGACTTGTTTGCATCGTCCTCACCTATAGAAACCGCACATCGCCCCGTTTCAGCCTTCGTGTTAAAAGTTAGGGTAGAATTAGTGATGGGAAAGCAACGAAAACCCGCACGGCGCCATTTTACCCCGGGGTGCATTATGGACTGTTCTCCCCTACCAATGGTCAGCCCCTATCTGCTGATGCTTGCTTATATAGCGTTTATTATACCGTTCCAACCTGGATTGCAAACGTCAGTTTGATCGTTTGATCGCGCTGACAAAAAGTTCGGGTTTGCACTGGGTTGGGACTGGTACCAACCTGGGAATAAACAAATTCGCTATTGCTCTGTAAGCCCAAACTGCCAAAGAATGCTACTCACAGAGAGACACTCACTCTCTTCTCGTGAAATAAGCACATGTTGCGATTTGTGGATATAATGAGCGAAAAGGGTAACTCACTTCTCTGAGCTTGACTCAGTCTAACAATGTATTTGTTATCTGTGAGTTGCCTACGCAATAACGTATTTTCAAGGTGGAAGAGGACTAATCGTTGGACGTAGTTTGTACAGATCACGATCTGTACAGTTTACGACAAACTGGAAATCGGATCATGCTCGCTTGATTTCCATCACTGATGTCAATAGTTCCGCAATACAAATTGTACAGGCGCATCATTCCATTGATTGGGCTATTTTTTGCATAGTTTGTTCTGTCCATAGGTGTGTAAAAGTTTAATTGTGCGAGAATTTCTGCCGAATCTATGCGCAATTGAAATAATGTCGTTGATGAAGAAAAGCATTGCAAATTGGCAGCGCTCCTTAAGTGTTTGTATATTGATGAGCATGCAGGGCGCGTCATAAGATGGTAATGGAAATGCAGTCCAATTCAATTTACATAATGTATGGATTCCATACTAGGTGGCAGTATTCCAGAATTGGCCTGACATATGTGGTGTATAATAGCTTAATAGTGTATGGGTCTTCGAAATTAAGACTGAACCTTTAAATGAAGCCTAGCATTCTGTTTGCTTTACTAATGATAGTATTATAATGTTCTACAAAAGTTAGTTTGGTATTTCTCTTGCTATTTTGCATTTTTCTACTATTTGGTTGCCTAATGATATTTCAATATGCGGTGTTTAAATTTTTCAGCTAAATGCTATTGTGGTTCATTTTGACGTTGGATAACGTCTTTCGGCAACATACGGGGGTACAAAATTGAAAACAGTCATTTTGGATGCGTTACGAAAAATTAAAAGATTTTGAACGATAATAACTCAACCGTCTCTCGATAGATTTACGAGATAATGGCATCAATCGATTGGAAATATTTCTAGCAATTTGCTGAATGTTTCAAAACTATTGATTTCATTCTGTAAACTATTGAAAAATGGTTAAAAGTAAACCATTGACTAAAGATGGTGAAAATCGATTGATTTTTTTTATATTCTTATACTTTCTCCAACCGAGACATCAGATGCGAGTATCTGACACCTCTGATATTTTCTGTTCTACTATATAAGCGTCCAACAAGGTCGCCCGTTCCATCATTGTCTATCCGATCGTCGACCCAGCAGCAGAGCAACAGAGCATCAGAGCAGCAGTACCAGAGGAGCGGAAGCAGAGCAACGGCAGCAGAGCAGTGGCAGCAGAGCCTGTGGGCGAAAGGGCAACTACACCAAGTGCGTTGGTGCCAGTGCTCCGGTATACTGGGCCGCCGTCATGGAATGCCCAGCTGCTGCAGTTCTCAGTCGGTCGTATTCACCGTCTGCTCCGCAAGGGCAACTACGCCGAGCGCGTTGGAAAAATGGCCCTTTTCAGGGCCACAACATTATCAAGAAAGAGTTTAACGATTAATTTTCTAATGCCTTTCCGACACTTGAATATCGAAAGTTGAATCTTCGCAGAGCCATAGATTCCATTTTTATTGTTTTTCTACAAAACTTATTTCAGAATCGAACTCGTCTTCACAGACTGTGTGAAGAAGAACGATGCATCATCGAGCACAACCCGTTCCGTTCCAAAATTGTCCTCATCACAACCTCCAAAACAACCATCTACCCTCTCGACATCTCGAGTGGATTTCCCGGTTCATCATACCACCTAGCGCTGTTCTACTGATTGGTAATAATATTTACCCGGAGTTCACCGCACTCGTGGTTGAAGCAAAGCGCCCGGCATGCAAACCGCTCATCAAAATCGCCATCGCCATCCGGTACCCATGCTCGGCATAACCATTATTCCAAAACCACAACCAAAACGGCCCTTTTCAGGGCCACCAATAATTCGACAAAGAGTTAGTTTTGAAGACAATTTCTTTCCAGAATATCACAGTTACACTTAAATTTGGGGACTATACTGGGGTGTGGGAACGCTGGAAGGGGAGATGCTGTCTGTCTTCGAACTACCAACACCATTCCAAAGCTCCTCCAGGGCGACAGAGTAGAGCAAACCCAACAACATCAGACCAACAAAATTGCCCTTTTCAGGGCCACCAAACTTTCGCAAAAGAGTTATTAAGGAATATTCCTAAAATATAATATACACAATTTAGTACAACACATAACAGACGTTATCCAACGCCAACCCAGCGGTCGTATCTAGTATACGACCCTTCCAACTTTTTTTTTTACGTTCAGTTGAAGTAGACTTTTACTACACCAGGTGTGGAATATATTGATTTCATTCTGAAATACTTCTGCATCGCTAGAATTACTTATTACCATAAAGAGTTTCATGTCGTCTGCATATACAAGCAGTTTTATTTTTTAAGTATGTAGGAAATTTTGTTTAGGTACACGGTCAATTTAGACAATTTTAACGACTTCGCGATTTTTTAACCTGCGTCAGATTTTCCAAGTGGGTGTCAAAATTAATTTTCGGTTAGTGGCTTTCATCAGGTATAACTTCTTTTAAACAAAATGAATCGTGACGAACTTTTCAGCACTCATATGAAGCTGCATTTAAAAACGTCCATCCAATATTAGTCTAGGCAGATATCCAGAGAACACATAAAGATGCCCACAATGCCCTGGGACGGAATTTACCAAAAAATGTAAAATTTATTTATTTATTTATTTATTCGTCAATCAAAAACGTAGACTACATAATAACATTACATCCTATGATCTATGATTTCGCAGTGCTTAGAAATATTTTTTTTTTAAGTGTAAGGGGTGGCATATTTAGGTCTATCGTTTCACAGTGTAGATAATAACTGACATCGATTTAAGTCTTTATAATACATAAGCTGAGTCAACGCGTTGCGAAGCAATATTGTTCACGGAAGAGACCATAGCATAATCCCGACGATCTTTCAATGACTGAATGTTGATTAACAAGCAACGAGCTTCATAAGATGGGAGATGAAATTCTGTCCATCCCAGTTAACGTAGTGTTTAAAAATTGCCTTTGGATTGACTCTATTCGTTCTTAATGTCGTTTAATATAAGGTGACCAAACAACACTGCAATATTCTAATGTTGGCCTCACATAGGCAACCTAAAGTGTCTTAATTGTGTAAGGATCTTTAAAGTGGACACCAAAATGCTTTATACAATTAAGCATATGACCTGCTGTATGAATAATTGTGTTATAATGATCCACAAATGTTAATTTAGAATCAAAAATAACTCCAAAATCTCTTATTTTATAGCATTTTTGAACAATTGGATTACCTAATGTAATGCGAATATCTGGTTTTATTTGTTTATAACTTACAGTAGAAAAAAAGGTTACATTTTTTAACATTTAAAAACAAGAACTTTATTCTGAATCGTATTCATATCATCATCATTTCTTATCTTATCTTTCTCAAAAAAACAGTTTCATGTCATCAGCTTACAAAATAAGAGAATCGTTAACGTACCAAATGAAAAGAAGAGTTTCCAAGTGCGAGCCCTGTGGAACTCCTGACGTGACATCAATTGGATTAGCTTTTTTCTCGCTGAATCTTGCAATTTGCTGACGGTCCGTTAAATATGACTTAATACAGGTCATCCCATTTTTTCTAATTTAAAAATCAACATTGGAATGTCAAGTCTATCGAACGCTTTACTAAATTCAGCGTAAAGAGCTTCTATATGGTTTCCCTTGTCCATTGCAGTTAATGAGTAATCAAGAAATTCAAGGAGGTTTGTTGTGGTAGAACGACCTTTAAAAAAGCCGTGTTGTTATTCTTTGTTTTATTTGGCTGAAGATATTTTTTTATGATCGATTCGAATAGTTTAGGAATGCACGAGATGATAGCAATCCCACGATAATTTGGGATATCAGATTTTTTACTAGATTTATAAATGGGTATTAAAAACGATTTTTTTCCATTCCTGCGGGAATGTACCAGAGTCAAGTGACATATTCAACAGCCAGTATAAAGGGGTTGTAAGCTCTATTGCTAAATGTTTCATAAAGGCTGGTGGGATTCCATCTGGTCCTGAGCCATTAGTAGTGTCCAAATCTTTTAGACCTGTCAAAATATCTTGAACATAAATATTTCTAACACCAACATTAATCGAAAAGTCAGGAAAGCATGAAAAATATTCATAATTACCATCATTATCCGAGAAATTGGAGTACGTTTCTTGAAAAAATGTTACATATATCTTCTGAATTATTTCCTACCTTTTCGTCTAAAGTCATTTTTGATGGAAAGTTGCACGAATTAATTTTAGTTTTATTGTAATTGAAGAAGTTTCTTGGACATGATTTAATTTCAGTTTCAGTTTTTATATTAAGAAACACCTGTAATTACAAAGAAACCCAACAGAATGGGATTAGCTATCATCCTCCATGTGTAAAAAACTGGTGATCTCAAACTTGATAAAATAGCATTTGGTGTCAGATAATCAGCTTTAACAGCACGCTGCGGTTGTTAGTAACGTTGATGTTATTTCCCTGAATGGCAATAGTAGACAATATCAGCGCAAGCCGCATTAGAATGCAGGGCAATTAAGGAATGGGTAGGAATGTATTAACATGAAACATCACCGTATTTCCCCAGCACCAACGCTAGATCGCAATCCGGGACCTCTGGTCGAGTTTTTTTTATGGATTTCCCCTTACATGGGCCAGTCCATGAGGGATTCTCCTGGAATTGGTGCAGAATTGACTTTCATTATTTCATGTTCCATGATCCATATCTTTGAAGCCCGTTGATCAATTTTGATGAAATTTTCACCAGTCAAAGATCAAAAAGATTCTAGCTTTGATCTCTTGCAATGGTGGCACATTGAACCCTGCGTCCAAATTTACTTTTAACCAGGCTTTAGTTTCGTAAATCTACAAAATTTTACCCAATGGGTGTGATACGACTCCGGAACAGACGCTTTTCGATGCTTCGTCAACTATTGTGTTGCAATGGTGGCGTTCAAGGGTGAATGTCTTTACAGAGGCCTCCCTTTGCACAATCGGTAAAGGCGCAGCTACAAAGCAAGACCGGTCCGGTTTAGGAATTTTTCGACTTCCCTGGGCATAGAGCAATAACGCAATAAGCTTATATGTGACAAGCGATGAGCTTGAAATGCGAAGAACACGAAACGAAAATCAATTAGTTTATTCATGTGTTTCACTTATACATTTTTGCCAAAACATCAACCTTATACATTCAAGACGTCCCAGGGCATTTTGACAACATTCATATAAGACAAACCACATAGGTCCTATAATAATGCATAAAAGGTATATGTGACCGCTTATACATTTCATTTGACACATGATCTTCAATAACTTTTTGCAAGGTGTCTGCTTATTAGTTGACTTATACATTTTATGAATAATCAGCAATAGAATGGATCCCTTCCTTCAAAATAGCAGCTTGAGTGCGGTGAAAATCGATAGAACTGTTTCAAACACATCGTCCGTACTTGAGCGTGTCGGTGGTCATCTCTTTTTGCCAGTGGTGACGAAGGTAATAAAGGGCGAACACGAAATTATTGCGACACATTCAACAGGGCATAACTTTTTTACCATTGGGTAAAAATCAACAAAATTTTGCACACTTTCTCATTGATGTGTATTGTGTACATGCTGTCAAACTCGAAGTCGTGTTTTTCGATTCAACGAAAATGGAGGTGAACCAACGCGAGTTGAGAGAACAAATTCTTTCCAAACACCTGGAATTTCCTGACCTGTCGCACCGGCAGTTGGGAAAAATGTTGAACATTCACCATTCAACCGTCTCCAGAGTGTTGAAGCGGTTCCAGGAGCGGTTGACGTTGGACCACGGCAAAGGAGCTGGAAGAAAACCGGGACCGGAGAACAAAAAGACGGAGGGAAAGGTGAAGCGGATGATTAAAGCAAATCCCAACGTCTCAAGCCGTGATTTGGCTAAAAAGATCGGCATGTCGCAGAGCTACGTCCAGAATGCAAAGAAGAGACCCAAGAAACACATAAAACATCTTTTTGAAAAAGAATTAGAACGGCTTGTTGTATAAATGTATTATAAGTAATGCAGAAAACATCCCACGTTATATATGAGCTTTAAAGATGTTTTCTTCATACTTCCTAGATTCAACATTTTCCAAAATAGTTTTCTTTTGCTTTTATCTTTAAATGTTATTTAAACGTGCATCTTACTGTTTTAATACCACTATAAAACATGTCGAACACAAAATCAATCTTAGTTGAATTTATAAAGCTCTTGAAGAGATTCTGAACTTTCCAGATTGACGTAAGCATTGACGGCGCCATTGAGCCGGACTGTCTCTTCACACAGTAATTGACAGTTTCTTAAGAGGTTTTCAGAGGTTTGTTATAAAGAAAGTTGAAAACACTTTTTTATGACATCTCATAAATAATACAACTGAAAATGTGCAGGTTGTATTATAAGGAGTTGAGAATACTTTTAAATAACACTCTGGCAATTAAATGCACGCTTTGCTGCTAACAAAACGTATGACGGATCGAAAGCGTGTTGAACGAGAATATAATTTTCATGCCATTGGCAAGAACATGATAGATACTACAATAGATAGATATTACAATTAAACTCTCATCAAGCGGAGCTGGTCTAGTTAGGAAGTAATTAGTCTACCACGCCAAGGATCAGTGTTCGAATCCCTTGCTCAAGTTTTTTGTTTTGTTTTTTTGCCGCTGGTTTTTATGATGTTTCCAAAACATGTTATTAGACCAGTATTTAGTTTTATAAGCTCCGCGTCTTGCGCTTTTTAGGTTGTATAAGTGTATTAAATGATGTATTTTAAAGTATTATTGATTCTTTACGTATGCCATTAAAAAGTATTTTCAACTTCTTTATGACAAGCCGTGTTGCTTGGGGAGCTGGACTACATACATACAAGGTACAGAACTTCCCAAACCGCGATGAGCGGCAACAATCGACGGCTAAAACTCGGGCACGGAAGCTCTACGAGAAGATGCTGACAAAATATGGCTGCTGTGTGATGGACGACGAAACGTATATAAAAGCCGATTTTAAGCAAATTCCGGGGTTGGAGTTTTTCACCGGCAAGAGCAAGTTCGATGTGGACGACAAATTTAAGAAGAAGAAAATGTCGAAGTTCGCCTCCAAATATCTCATTTGGCAGGCCATCTGCTCTTGCGGACTGAGGAGTGAGCCTTTCGTGACAAAGGGCACAGTAAATGGCGAGATCTACAAATCTAAGTGCCTCGAGAAGCGCCTTTTGCCGTTCTTGCAGCAGCACGACTAAGCTCCGCTATTTTGGCCAGATTTGGCATCATGCCACTATTCTAAAAGTGTCCTGGAGTGGTATGAGGCCAATTCTGTCCATTTTGTTCCAAAGGACATGAATCCGCCAAACTGTCCGGAGCTGCGCCCGGTGGAGCAGTACTGGGCAATAATGAAGCGGGAACTTCGGAAGAGCAAGAAGACAGTCAAAGACGAGAAGGACATGTTAAGAAACACTGTAAAGACTTTGATGAAGGGCATCAAGCGAAAATGCGTTCAATTTTACACTCAAGGCTCCATCGATTAACTTTTCTTTTGATTTTTGAAGTAAATATATGTATAAAACTACCCTTAAATTTTGGTTTGATTCTAAACATTATAAGAAAATTGGCATGACATTTTCGGTGTCGCAATAATTTCGTGTTCGCCCTTTACCTCTCACCATCGCTCTCCAACGGGGGAGTTTGGTAAAGAGAGATGATCAAACCGATTTGTACCTTCATTCATAAAAAGTT